>NC_133934.1:46552724-46861057 GCF_031877795.1 Strix aluco | reverse complement strand
TATCATGCTGCTAACAGCAGTATAATGCTGAGAATTGGTTCTGTTGCTAAATTCTCCTGCTGGTTCTTGGTAGCCCTGAAAAGTGAAGGACTGTGACAGCTGATGCCTGGTATTTGGGTGTATTACATTTTTATAATGTTTTTTCTATCATGCATCTCAGTGCTTTGTAATGTGGTTATTCAGGAGTAGCTTTACTTTGCAAGCTTTGACCTTCTGGTTTTTTGGGGGGGAGCCCGTTTGGCCAATAAAATGAGATTCCTAACTGCACTTCCCATGATAGTGTTCAGGCTTTCTGCAGCAACTAATTCTGACATGGGGGCATGAGTCTGTTACATTTTGTGTTAACATTGTGAGCGTGGTTAGTAACCCAGTTTAATGAAGAAAGGCTGTTGGAAGTTCTTGGTCCAGGCACTTTTGCTTGGCAGTTGGCTTGAGGTAAAGTTGCCATCATAAAGTCAGTTGTAAGGGTAGTTGGTCTGAGCAAAAAAAGCCCTCCAGATGCTGCAGGGTTTTGGAAACTTGTTCAAAATAGTTAACATCTCCAGAATGTGTCCGATGAACTGTAAGTTAGGTGGTGTCTTTTGGTGTCCCTTGGGCTGTAAGTGAGGGAGATGGATACAGATAAAACAGAAGAAGTTATAATAGACATTTATATATAGACCGTAGACCACAGAGGTTTTTCCTGATGTGTTTCAGCACTTAACTGGAAGGTTAAAAACCCATAGTAACTATTTAGAAAAAGTGAGACCTTTACCTGACAAAGCAAGTAATGTATTTGTTTAGTAGAGAAAAAACGTTAGAGAATGTATTTTTGAAGGAAGTATACATTTTTTTCTCTTAATGTTTTTTCTCGAGCTGGTATTACTATTCATGCCCAACAAATTTGATTGTATTGAATATGTCTTTTTGTGGCTGATAACTAAAACCGAAAACACTTGTGTAGCTCAGATTTTCTTGCCACCTCTCTAATCTCTGTCTGTTGAAACAGCCCTGGAATGTCTGATGCTGAACTTCCACCGTGAATTTTCATGTCCTTCCCAAAACTAAGGGCACGTACTGCAACAGGCTGCTCAGTATCCTCTTTGTTTTGAAAGAAAATATGTTTATTTCCCAGTCTTTCTGGCGGAGGGTGCATTTTCCCATAGCCGTTCATATCTTTGTTGCTAAGAGCTTTGAGAATGACGAGAACATTGAATTTTTAATTTCTTTTGCAGTAGTTCTTCCCTGTCATAGGGCTAGCGCTTTCCCTGTTTGTAGATTTCTGTATGCTGTAGTAATGAGTTTCACCAGCATTTGCAAAGACCTCGGTGTGATCAGGAAGCCTTCACCTATAGAGCAGAAATAGCCAATTTGAAACCTTGTCCTAAACACTTGTCTGTTTTCTCATTACATCAGAAGATTGCAGCTCGGTTAGCAATACATATCTGAGCCACTTTGAAACTAGGTAACTTGGAAAGCCAGGGTTTAACTGTAGCACCGATAAGTTCAGTGCAATTTCCTGCCTGATTAATTATCTGTTTGGTAGAGTTTGCTTTTGATTTCTGCCCTGCTGGTGGCTGCAGAAGTGTTTGCACTGGGTTCAGGCTGGGTACGTTCCTGTGAGCTGCGAGTATGTTTTTGAGATACTCTCCTGCACGTAAAAGCAGGGAGCATAACGACACTGCCTTGCCTTTCTGTGGCAATCTTGCTTAGGAAAGTTACTGAAGTGAGCAGTGCTGGGCCTGAAGCCCGGGAACCTTCCACTCAGCCCAAGATTTTTTGTCTACTTGCCTCTTAAGATGCTCTTCAGAGGTAAGAGTGTATGTCTGTACCCTCAGCGGTGCCGAAGGGACAGCACTGTCCCACCTGTCTCACTCATCCCTCTGGTGAGCCAGGGGTAGCCAGTGGGGCTGCTGGGGAGGCTGCAGTGGAGGAGGGTTATTGCAAGGCAATACTGATTGCCGTGGCTAGGCTTGCCCTTCTGCTAAAGCTAGTAATAAACAAAATCATCTGTTGAACTTCTGAGACAAAAAAGACTGATAGTTTGTTCTTGGTTCTGAAAGTGTAGATCAGCAAAAGTAAATGGCACACAAGCATTTTCCCCAAATCATGTTTTTCCTTAGGTGGAGGATGCCGTGTTCCATGGTTTATCAGGTTATTCGTAGAAAATGCTATGTACCTGGAAAAAAATATGATTTAATATAATCTCTGAAGATGCTTCCTTTAGCTTACTGCAATAGACGTTAGCTAAGGTTTTGTGAAAACAGTACTTCTTTCTCGAATTCCATTGTTATAAAAAAATCTGTGTGCTTAGAAGTCTGCATCCTTATGCAAATTGAGTGGTAGCTCGAGTTGTTCTGATGAATTACTGGTCTGATTTTGATAACGTTTTTCCCTAAATCAGGATGCTGTTACTTAATCTGTTAGCATGTTTCAAGAATAACCATATGTATACTGAACAGTCATTGTAAGAACTTTGACTTCCTTATTGAGGGTTTTTTGTATCCTCATGAGAAAATATATTTTGGCTTGTGTTTTGGGAACTTTCCCACAGTAGGAGATCTAATTTTTGCGAGGTATTGTTTGGGAATTCAAAAGGAGCGCTGGCAGAAAGATAGCTCTACAAAGATGCTTTGTGAAGGGCAGCTGAGCCTGTGTGCCTTGTTTGCTGCAGCCAGTGTTGCAGATTTAATTTGCTGGATGTATTTTGCGTGAAGGGATGTAGTTGAATAAGTCTCGAAATGGAAGTGGTGCTTCACTTCCCTTTTTCTGAAGTTGAAGTTGACCGCTTTTCTTGAAAAGGGAGAGAAAGGAGCCCTACTGCAGTGCTTTTCTTGCAGCTTTGTTTTGGAGTTAAAATTAGCTATTTGTTCTCTCTGGGTAGCTCTGTATTCTGCCCATATATCTGTAGATGTATTTCTTTGTGTATCTCTGTCTTGTCTGACCTGAATAAAAGTGATTTAATAGCTGATTTTCAGCAGCTCTAAAGAAATGTGGCCAACAATAACGAGCAGCATGTATATTATTGCCTGATTAAAACACTGAAAGAATGGGATAAGGTTAAAATATTTAAATGTTCTTAGGAAAAAAGAGCATGAGTTTACTTTTCAGCACTGATGAAAATTGAAGGAATTTTCTTCTATTAATATTTCTATGGATAGCAAGATTTCCCCATTTTTCTGCTAGTTGTATGTATTCTGATAAACACAAACAACAAAATGAAAATACATCTGATATCAGTATAAATTACCTGGGAAAGGGTATTCAGTTTCGTGGAAGACATGTTGATCAAGCATGCCTGTTGTTGACTGTCTTTACCAGGCTGCTTGGTTTTGTTTGCTTGCTTTTTGTGTGTCTTAAAGTTAAAATGAAGTTGGCTTAATAAATAAAAACATTTATTTCATAGTTATTTCTGATTTCCAAAGGGGAAGGTGGATCCTGTTCCCGTGGGATGATGCTTGAAGATTTTTGAGGGTGTTTTCCCGTGGTGGGGTTTTTTTTCAGTTTGTATTTTCAGTTTGTATTTTCAAGGATACTCTTGTCTCCCTTTTTATTTTACTTTTTCTGTAGTTGGGGGGAAAAAATATTGGTACAGTCTTTTCCATTTGAAATTAGTCATTCAGACTTCTTGTCCTGTTAAGCAAAAAAACCCCAAGCTTAGAGGAGTGAGATAGGATGTTACGCAAATGTGGTTTGTAAGCAGTTGATGGAAAAACAAGACTGTACCACCACTACAGTTGGAAGAAGCTTCTGCTTGATTTGACTTGTTGAAACCAAAGGCTAAATCTTTCATGGTGCATCATATTTTTCTAGCAGCAAAGCTTAAGAGCTTTGTTTCCCATGCTGATGTTCTCTGCTGCCTCATTTGTATTGATACAACTGTTCGTGAATCTACAATATAAACAGGATAAGTGATACAATCTTGTTAGCTGAACAAAGGAAAAGTGACTTATTTTTGAGAAGTGGTGTGTGAGGGTTTTTTTTTCTTTCTAAAATCTGGGTGACTCAATCTGGTTTAGATTATGCCTCCAAATGTCAGTGTTGGTGCAGCTGAAGGTGTAAAGACTTGCACTACAAGACTGAGAATAAATGCTTATGGTTGTGTGTAGGAACCTCTGAAACAATTTAACCTCCCCCAGAGAGTATATGGTGCTCCATTTTCAAACACTACCTTGAAGTAGTAAAAAAAAAAATTAAACTGGGTGGAATATTATGATATTGTTTATTCTTGATGCACTTCCTAAAATGAGAATTTTTTTTTAACCTATGAGACATGTACAAGATGCTTCTTGAGAGAGACGTCTTCCATTTTTGTTTGTTCTAAGGATTAACTTCAAAGGAAACTTTTGTGATAAGTGTCTAGCTCTAAGGTTTTTACCCATTAAAATATAGCAATGATAAGAAACCTGGGCATTAACACTATCTTTGTATGCTCTGAATTGGGTGGATAAGAGATGCTAAGGCATGATTTATTTTTGTATTGGTAATACTGAGTGTTGTCTGTATTTACATTGCTTTGTTGTATGGGGGCTGAAAAATGGATGCTGGTGGGCTCTCCTCCTGGGGGGAAACAGATGTGAAGTGGAACTTAATTTTATTGATATGCAGGTGATAGAAGAGAATAAAAGACTTGCACACTTTTCAGTATCTGAAAACTATTGGGACATACCTAAAATATGTACCCTATAATGTTTTTGGTTTGACTTTGAGATAACTCCTTAATCTTGTCAGGAAACTGTTCCCTCACCCAAACAGAACGTTTTCTCAAAATACGTAATCTTGCTGAAATCAGTAGTACATTGCAATTGTTTGAGCAGCCAGCACTCATTTTAACAGTTGTGTGAATATCAGACATATCAGAATACACAGCATACGCAGTAGTAAATACTTAGGTACATTGTGAACTGAGAAAGGGGGAGACTTAGCTGTGCAGTATCACAGACTTCGTGTCCGTTGTCAGTGTTGCTGTGGGTGTCAGAGGTATCCTCCCTCATCTGCACCACAGGCAGGCAGGTGCTGCTGAGGCAGGCACTTACTTTTTACCTGTGTGCTGTAGCTTGTTCAGTTTTTGAAGGTGTCATAGCTATAGTAATAGACACACTTTTATTTAAATGGCTATGTCAATGTTTTGAAGTCACAGCATTTTACTACCTTTATGTATGATGGTGCTTTGTGTTGAAATAGGTTTGAACTTTATAAGTTAGCAACTGCAAAATTAAAATGTAGTTAAAATGTATTAATATCGTCAAGGAAGAACAGGCCCCACAACAGACAAGCTGATCTTGTTAAAGTATCTCTGGATTCTCTGATAGCTGATGAGAAATTGTTGCTATTAAAAAGTGAGAGGAAGGGAGCTGACTGTGCCCGCACTGACAGTCTTACTGGGGACCTCTGCCTGTGGAGTCATTCCTTGACTCTGGAGGATCCACAGTCTCCAAAAAGATTCAAAAACTGGAAGAAAAATGTGGGTTCCAGGTGCTGCGGCAGCAGAATGTGTGGAAAAAATGTTTTGTGTGTTGGGCTTTTTGTCCCGGTTGCTAAACTCATAACGAGATGCTGAAAGCTGAAGTGATGTAGTTGATCTTGATGGACGTTGTGATTTCCTATTAAGGGTGGTTAATGACTGGCAGCTTCTCCTGTGAAGGCAGTAAGTGGCCCATCGATTGAAATTACATTAGTACTGGTCCTTTGTAAAATATTAATTTAGCTCATGGATGAAACACATGTTGAGATCATGGAGAAATGCAGTTTGATGTTACAGGTCCGTTTTGGCTGTAATCTCAAAGGAACAAGAAGCAAGTGTATCTTAAGAAAAACAGTAAATGGGGGTATAGTTCATGGAGGATGCTCTGAGTATGAAACAAGAAATAAGGTTTTGCACTGGTTAATGATGAGTGCTGGTCAGGTGGTGTCTCTCTCTCTAAACTCTTCTTTATTAGTGCAGTAGCTAAGTAGTTTGAATATATTCCCTGCTAAGGAGGTAGTGAGCAGATGGTAAACACTCCCAGTGAGGCAGTTTTCACTCTGAATTATGGAAAGGTAGTTGTGAAGGTTTCAGTCTGAGTTGCAGTTCGTGTTCTCTGTCGATCTGTGGTACACATTTCTAGATGGTACATCAAATTTACTGCAGGCTTATAATGTATTTGTTACACAAATCACAAAAAGTCAGACCCCTGTGTGAATGGCACACAGTGGTCTGATCTGAAGACTGAAGTATTTCACACACGCCGTAGGTATGGAAACGCTAGTGGCTCCGCCAGCTACATGCTGACCAGGAACAGGCTCTTGCTGGAATGAGGGTAATTGAGTTTCTATTCTTGTCATGGCTTCTCTGTTACTGCTGAAAGCTGCTAATTAGTGCTGATGCCTTGTTTTGATTTGTGATGATTTAGTTTGAAAATGCCAACTCCTTGGTCTTAGGTAGGCCACTGAACGACTATCAGATGGCAACACAATTCCAGCTCAGCTATTAAAAATGATTTGAGGTAACAACTCCAAGGGAAGGATGATACTTGTTGTACATATTTGTCGAGGTGGAGGAGAGGAGTATATTCTGTCTCTGCCATATTTCAGGTAGCCATCTATTTTAGTGCTATTAGCTCTTATTTTACCAGACTGAGTATTGATGGATAGCTGGTCTCCACTACTCCTAAATCATCTTTAAGAAGCATGTAAGACTCTCTTATTTAAGATGACTTTTAGAGGAATATCCCTTTGGCAGTCGAAAAACTTCTAGACTACTGGATATTGCTGGAAAATATGATTACATGTGTGACACGGTGGTGTATAAATGCTTTGCTAGCTTTGTAAAACAGTTCTAAGAACCTGGAGCAAATAAATTTGAGGTTGGGGGGTAGAGTACTTCTCTTTGATCTGTGTGAGAAGATAATATGTTTCTAAATGTCCAGGTGAATTATTAATCCTTTTTTAATTTCTCCCTTCTCTTATTCTTTGTACCTAGCTTTGTGCTGTGGTTAAACCTCTGTCTTATTAATTTGATGTCTTGTATTTTCTCTCTGTCTAAACCTCCGTTGATAGTGCTTTTTGAATTTTGTGCCTTAATCATCACTTCAGGTATTTTTCTTACTAGGAGAGCACTTAGAAAGAAACAGCAGGGTGGTTTCAGCTAATACTTTCATTCCCATGTATTGATTTCTGAGTGGGAAGTAAACTCCTCCTTATTTACAAATTGCAATACAGTGTACATCATAAAAGTTATTGTCCACTTTTAAAACAAAAAGTACAAATACCCCCAGTATGTCCTCATCAGAATTGGCATATGTCAAATTTTGAACTTTATTTGGTTGATAAGCTAGCATTGCCTTTTAAGATCTAATGTTCTTATGTGAATGAATATTTTATGTGAGTTTAAAAGTAAAGAGAAAATAATGGTGCTTTCTTACAGTCCATCTTGGCTTGACAGTAAATGAACATTTAGCCATGACGAAAGTAACACAGCTTATAGTGACACAACCTACATAAATCCAGTTGGATTTGCTGTTGACATTGGCCCATGTTCCAGCATATGAGTTACCTTACATTTCTTTTGAACAAAGGAGGTTTGTTTGAAACAGGTGCTCTAATGGTTACCCCTGGCCTTTATAAATAGCTTTTAGGTGAAGTATTACTTCTGTTAGCTGTGGGTAACTTCACAAGGCATCTTCGTGTATTGTGTGAGGTTTCCATTTTTTTTAAAAAAAAGCTGTCTTGGCTATAGCTTTGTGATGTTTACTGCCTCATACGTTGCTGTTTATTTTTAGAGCATGCTTGTCACAATTTGTCAGCTAAATACTGGCCTGTCACCTCTGCTGTTAGATAGCTGCTGAAATGCCATTCCTAAGACAACTTTTTTTTAAGCTACACATAATGAATTAATACCTACCCTGGTTGTTCCAGGGTAGTCTTAGTTTCGGTAGGAAATAACGTAGCTAGAACTTGCCAACTTTGTAAAACCCATAAAGCAACAGAAAAAAATTAAGACACTGTTATTAGGTATTGCAACCATACGATAATGTGTTAAAGTCAATGTGCTAGAATGATTTTGTAAGTCTGTGGTAACTTGCCTGGGTGTGCCAAAAGGTCTGAATGTTACTTATGAACAGTAATGAAGAATATTTCTAAATCAATTGTAAAATGAGCAACGAGATAACAAAGAAACAGCAGGGCCATTATCTAGGCTGGTAAGACATGGCTACTTATACACTGGGCATTGCCTTAGGAAAGCTGAATCAGAATTTCTTTTAAGGAAAAAAGGAAAGTTCAGCTTTATACAAGTGACATCTGATATCTTGATTTCTTTTCCTGTTTCTTCTATTTATAGATGTCTTGAGTTTGGGATTTATCTGAAAGCTAAGGTCAGGAAGTGCCTTCCTCCAAAAATGCTACTTGTTGTGGTTTTCTGGCATGTCCTCCCCCCTCTCCTTCCCAAAAGGAACTGTACAGAAAGTATTTTTCCACAATGAAACACAGATCTTCAGCTCTGCAGATTTCATGCTCTGACTGTGGCGTATACTGCTTCACCTCCAAAAGTGAGACTTTTAAAATCATCTCTTGGTGTCCACATCAGTTATATGACTGTGTGATTAAAATGCAAAAGACAGTAACCAGTTTAGTTTGAATTATTACTGCTTTAAACAGAGTCTACATGTGGGTTGGGATGCGGAGGCAGAGGAACATAGGCCGTATCCTATTTGTTAGGAGTTATTTCCCATGTGGATTTTCAGATGGCCTTAATGACTTTGTTTTAGACAGGAGTACTTATAGACATGGGGAAGATGCTCATCCGTTGCCTATGCTTCCACCAACCATTTAAGGTCATGGAGGACCTTAAATGTGAAAGGTTTCTCCCACCGTGGAGGTGATGAGAATAACAAGCACATGGTCATGAAACACATGAAGTTTTTTGTGAGTTCTGGTGTATGGAAGAGGTTCTCCCCAACTTGCAAACAAAAGGCAATTACTTAAACCAGTCCTCTGAAAGAGTGTGGCAATTCTGAGGGCAGCAAAGATGTGTGAGTGCAATGAATGCTCTTGACTAAATAACTGGTTTTGTTGTAGTCGAGGTTCAGAGCAAGGTCTTAAATTCAAGATTGATTTCTCAAACAGCCCTGTTAAGTCATTAAAGTTTTCACTATTGCTTATGCAGCAGAACAACTGAACTTGTATGCTTGTGGTATGACCATTTACAGCAAGCATGTACCTTCAAGTACTTTTGAGGAATGGCTATTGCTATAAGGAATTTAAAATGAGGTTATATTTGAAGATATGATTAAAATCTTTAACTAAACAAAGGCCCTGCACCCAAGTCATCTTGTGATGTTCCCCTTTTTAAAATGTATTTAAACCTATGTACTTATTGAAACTACTGATGACCAGTAACTTCTTTTTGGAATACAGGTTGGACAGTATGTTATATGGTCTATAATTACTATTTTGTCATTTGAGTTTGTTTTATATTGTTTCATACTTCCACATACAGTAAACTAAATTGTGTTTAGAATTAGGACTGTCAACAGTAGCTGAACATTTTGTTTAACTTCAGATTTGTGTATCTGGCTGTTGTATAACTTTTTATAATGGACCTGATTTGTGTTTAGTACTTTGCATTTACTTTTAAGAGACTTTGCAATCTGGTGTCCTGAACAGGTTTCAAGAAAACAAATTGTGAGTTTAATTGTCACTGTTTAACAATCTCATCTTCAGTGCAGTGCCAGTTGAAAGAGGCTTATGAAACCAGCTCTGTATGTCTGAAAGTTTTCTTAGGTGTTGAAATTCAAAGTACTGATGAGACTTTTTTAAATTTTTTCCAAAAAGTATTGTGGCATTTGTTAAGAAGCAGTCACAAACAAAATGTTTTTCTGTATTCACACAGTTTCTAACCTTCTTGGTGCCCTGATAATTGGGATATCAGTTTTTAATTCTGTATTTAACCAAGAGATGTGATAAAGACTCAAGTGTCATTTTGATATAAGTCCCAGTGCTTAGAAGGCTTGTGAACTGGTGGCCCTGCTCCTTTTTTTCTTGACCAAAATCTTCCATAGACTGCAGAGGGAGAGCAACTTGCTGTTTTCACAACTTTACTTTTTTTCTGCTTTCAGTCACCATAATAATTAGGCTGCTTTAATGTTTTTCTTGTGTTGCTAACTGTTAACCCTGTAAAATAACAGGGACCTACAGTTAAGACAAATAAACCCCTTAACATCTGCTAACTTCTGTGTCTTCTAGATCAAAAATGTAGAGGGATGGTAAGCATCTTTTCAGGTGCTCTGCTGTCTGTTGAAAGTTGGTCTTGAAACCACTGGAATCAGGTTGCATGTATAAACGAGTAATTTTTTATTCAATTTAATGAGTAGAATTGGTAGCTGTGAAGTAAGGCCATGTGCTGAGTGCTGAAGATGATCCTTTTTGCATCCACTACTCTGTTCCTTAGTTTAGTATGGGAATTCTTTCTAAAATGTCAGAATGGACATTTACCTTTCAAGATGAATGTCTGGTGGGTTTTTTTTTTCAGAAGAAAATGACAAAGTAGTGGCTGTAAGTAGTTGTAAAAGCAAGATCTTGTTCTGTAGATGAGCTATGACTGCATTCAGTGACAGACCATCAAACGTGGTGGTCTGCAGGCAATGCGGCAGTGTTCAGCAGCGGCTTCTTGATGTTGAGGTGTTTTCGGTAAATGCCAGCTCCAAGGATACCATGGCCCCTGTGACACGCGCATTGCAGCTGCTCTGGAAGGATAACCTGCTTGGAGTACCCTTGCAAAACTTGAAGATGCTGCAGTCATGAGTCATGTGGAAAATTTTAGTTAGGAGCCTGCTGTTCAGAAACATACGTTTACATACAGTAGCTTTTCAAATTGATTCCAATTTAATTCACTTACAAATTCTTTACTTTGAGAATATTAAAAGGAGATTATTCCTAGGGAATGATTCACCATTTTAGTTAATCTTCTCAGGAGATCTGTGAAGAACTTGGTAAAGGTTTTTCCTGTAATTAAAACAAAACAAAATCCAAAACAAAAAAGTGGGGGGGGGGGGGCAGTAAATAATTGATGTGTGAGACCACCTGATGACCACAAAACATTGTCTTTTAATCCAAGATAGATACAGAAGATGGAGGGAGAAGCTTCCAGATAGGGGCAAGATAGTGACATAATAAAAAGCCAGAAAAAACATTGGACTACTTAATACAGCGTCACCCACATAGTGGGTCATCTTTTGTGTTTCTCAACTTGCATATTATACTACCATCACCTAATTCTGTTTCCTGGATGAGGAAAAGGCTTTTTTCCTTTCTTAATTTATGAATCTTCTGGTTAGTATCAACTGTGATCTTAATTTTTTTTTCTTGGCTACTTTTCTTGTTCTACTGTTTATTCTCTCTGCTCTTCTCATTCTCTTCACAGTTGCAGGCTTTTCTGTGTGTGGATCTTTTTTTCTGATTGGTTTGTGCTGCCAGGATTCAGCTTTCTAAAATTCCAAAATTACTCACTTTGGTAATGAACAATGCAAGAAAAATGCTTTAGGGGTAAAAGGGAATTCAGTCTGTCATTATCACTAAAGTGTACTTGCTGCTTATAGACAGATTCCTTCCCCAACCTCAAAAAAATGCCTCTTTTACAAATACCATATAGTGTCAAAATCTGAAGTATGAAATGGCAATTGCACTGGCATCTCTTAGTATGCTGAAATTTAAAAAAACACTAGGATTATTTTTTTTGGCTTGTTACTTACGAAATTTCTATTTAATCAATAGTCTGTGGTTTACATTTGCTTTTTATTAAAAAATAAAGTTCCCAGTAATAACAACATGATACTGAAATGACACACATTAGAAACGGTTTCTGACTGTGTTTATATTTAAAAAATTCTATTCGAACATCTGTTTACACTTGGATAAAATCAAGAAAATGTCCTTGCCGTCCTGTGGGGTGTGTGTGGTTTCTTTGGTTGTGTTTTATTTTGCATGAAGAATAAATGAGTTATGGCAACTGAAACTAACATAGCTACACTGAAATTGTATTGACTGATAGCATGAAATGTTTGATATGCTCTAAATGTTCAGTTGTGGAGTGTGTTTGGTTATTTTGTTCTCATTATGATGCTTTCTGTAGTTAGTGTGAGTTATGGTTGCTATTAATATAGATATAACATTTCATAATTATCCTTAGTTTCAACAAATAAAGTATGTACTTTACAAAAGTAAACCAAACTTCTCCACTTTGCATAGGAGGACCGCAAAATACCATAAATGAGTGCAAGAATGAGGGAAGTACTTTCCAAATTGGTATTTCATATTTGGGATTGTGGGTAGCAGTTTGTCAGTCTTTCCCCCTGGTCTGTTAAGGATGTAATCTGGAAAATTAGCTGGCAAGTAAATTATTCAAATGTTATGTCACCTTTAAAAATATAGATGTCATCCAGAATTAAGTACTAATTAATAGCATTTAGTGGAACTCTGAAGATGTTCAGTTGGATTTCTAAGTAGTTTCGAGAAATAAGCTTTATCTTGTGCATTTTGTTGCTGCTTGCTTGGCACTTGCCAAAGTAGTAGTGGGAAAAATTGTGGATCTGGATACTAAGAAATGCTTTTGTAGTCAGTGTAAACTTAGAGTGAAAGTAAAAGGTATTTTTTTACATGTGTAAGCAAATATTTTAATGCCAGGCTGTTTTGCTCTCTGTTGTCATTAGAGCTGGGACAGCAAGCAGAGGACTTGAATGCTCTTTCTTCCAGCCAATTTGACGTCTTATAAATAAACTCCCTGGCGTGTATTTTTGTGTCCAGCTCCTTTTAGTATTGCTGGAAGTTGCAGAACTTCCAATGATAGCAATGTAGAGAAAATACCCTTTTGGTGTTTCTGCATTATGACTGCACTGCTCTTCTGTAACTGCTACCCTGTGGACAGCTGAAAGATGTTGCCTGTTTCACAAAGGCAGATCTTAAGGCTTTTCTGTTGATGGGACTACTGGTAGGTGGCTGTTCGGAGGGACCTTAGAGCCATTTAAATTATCTGAGTCATTAAAAAGCTAATTTCAAAATACCACAATAGCTTTATCTGACATTGTCTTTCTGCCACCCATGTGCA
Organism: Strix aluco; assembly: GCF_031877795.1. Classification (NCBI taxonomy): domain Eukaryota; kingdom Metazoa; phylum Chordata; class Aves; order Strigiformes; family Strigidae; genus Strix; species Strix aluco. The sequence goes on along the minus strand of NC_133934.1, from coordinate 46,847,997 downwards.
CTTACTTTTAACACTCCAGGAGCAAATGATTTTTGCATATCTTCTATTCTTTAAAGATGACAAAAGATATTTCTGATGCCCTGCAGTTTGACTCGTACGTGAATATGTAAGGATCACATAGTCTTCAGTAGCTTAGTTACACTGCATCCTTACATGAGTTCTTGGGTCTCCATGGTTAAATATTCAAAATTGTGAGGATGAAATAAAAGCTTTCACCAGTCAAACTTAATAGCGACAAAAATGATTATTAGTGAAAGTATCTCTGCAATCTGGAACACTTAAGCAGACACTTGTTAGGGAGTCTGCTACAATTTTAGGTAACTGTTAACCTCTTTCCGAACTCGAGGAGAGAGTGTTTTATCCATTTGGGCTGGTTGAGTCAAGCTGTGCATGTGGACTTGGGTGCTGCTAATGCAAGTGGATGTTTTTTCTCTTGCCTACGTGAGATGCTCTGAGTCAACCTGAGCACCACTGTGCTGCTGTCTGTATAAGGCTTTTTATTGAAGTAACCATCTGTAATTTTTTTTCCTTCAGAAGGAAGAGAGCATCCTGTAACTCTGCAGAAAGCATTTTGTATACAGTTAGTGTTTTTCTACATTAATATAACCTTTTTTTCCTAATGGTATATTCTCCGTTATCCAAACCCAAGAAAAATAATTTGGTATTGATATTTTGTATCTCTTAAGACATTTTTGTTTCTCTCAAGACAAACTTAGTGTAGCTTATTCGGGGCGAAAAAAGTGATCGTATGCAAAAGAAATGTAATGGCCAGCTTGAAAGTGTATGTTGGATTGTAGCTTATGGACAGGTGCTAATATTTAAGAATAATATGGGCAATAATTACTGTCTTGGACACCTTGGAAATATTAGCTGCAGGCATTTTAAAATATTAATAACCTTCAGCCCACTAGTCCAGACAGTTTCTGAAGGCTGAGGAAGCTGTTAGATAATGAAGTGTGGTGATGTTCACCAGAAGCAGCCTAACAGCCAACAGCGTATGTACTACTTTGTGCGACATTTTAACATGTAGTAGATGAATATTAACCACATTACCAGAACAATGTCTTTCTAAGAGCTTGGTGGTTTTTTAAAGGCTAAGCCCCAAATGGGTAATACAGGAAACGAAATGAAACAGGAGAGGCATAGGAGGTCAGAGTATATGGTGCATGTTTTCAGGTAGCTCCTTTTCCCCCCTCTGTTAGCTGTCCCCTCCAGCCACTTGGCACTTGATTTGTGGTTCTTTAGAAAGACATATTGTTTCATTTACTGTAGTGGTAGAAGAAAGTAACTTTCAGAGGAAGGTTATATAAGGAGAAAGTGGGGGACTTGAGTTCATAGCAACTCAGCCCATTTTTTGCTTAAATGCAACTGAGATAAATTTTAAGGTTAACCTCATTAATTTTAATTTACAGAAGCAAGTATGTGAGTATCTTCTATTGGCTTTTTCAGAATGACCATGTTTTTAACTTACTTCTTTGGGTTTTTTTTCCCCTCCACTGTTGGTTGCTTTCGTTCAGATGCAAGTAAAAATGTGCTTTAACTGAAATTGTATTTTAGCATCTCCTTCATTTAAATTAACTGTATTGTCCAAGCTGGTCATCCACTGACATAAGACTCTAATGTCATACATAAATTGCATGCAGTACTGTAGGTGCAGGAGTTTCTTGTGTCTAGACTGGGATGCCCAGAAGGAAGAGAAATGTCAGTGATGCTTTCCTGTACAGTGATATCAGCCTAACTGATGCTCTGATCAGTTTTTACACCCGCAAAAATGCTTTTGATCATGTCATATCACCAATTTTTTTTTTTTTTCTTCTGAGAAGTGACATAAACTGTACTGGCAAAGCAGCTTTTGCGGATGTCTCCATTCGTGTCAACTAGGTTTGACTGCCTTCGCAGGCTGTTCTTTTTATAGACCTGTCTGGAGAGAGAGGGAATGTAGGAGTGATAATAACAGCTTTCATTTTCATGAAATTTAGTGAAGTGTTTGCAGTCTCCTTGTTACCTTCCTGTACAAGTATTTCTTCACCAATGAATTAAATGACTGTTAAGCTAACTGATCTGCAGGTGTTCCTAAATTTTTGAGTGTCTGATGTTGATAGGTGTGTCTCATCTCACTATGCTGCTATTCATAAGAGAAAGTGAAACATTGCTCTAACTTTTTCCAATTTTTTTACAAAAATATGGTGCAACTCATTACAAACCCTATTTGGAAGGCAAAAAGGGTGAGAGAAGAATGTTAAAATGGTAAATGTTTCTGTATGAAACCATTAGGCAGGCTGACTTAAAAGTAAAGGTGGGACTACTGACTATTTCATATTTCAGGAAGATGAGAAGGGGCATGGGATGGCTGGGTCTTTTGTAGTGCTATTTCTGATCTTACAAGTCTGACAAGTCTTTCAAAAAGAAAGTGCTGCTATTGTAAAGGGGGATGGAATCCATAGATTCATGATTGTATGGTTTGAGGGGGAAGATAAAATTTTATTTTGGGGAGACCAGATATACTTTTAGTAAATTTATAAGGTAAACAACGTTTCTGTACTTTTATTCTTGGCTACAAAATGGTGCTTGTAGGGGAAAGATCGGGAACTACTTAACCTTTTTGTTCCTCTTTCATTGACAATATAGTATCTGAAACTTTTTAAGTTTTGTTGCTTAAAAAATTGGTTGTGACAATTTGAAATTGAAAGCGACACTGTTAATGTCAATTAAAACAAGCAAGAGCTTCAAATTTTGATGAAGCACCCTTACATGGAAGACCTACATTCTTTGCTTAAAAGTAGGCAAACCAAAAGAAAACTGAAGGAAGTTATCCATGCTGGCATTGGTGGATACACTGCCAGCACTGCTTCAAAACAGGAGCAACATCCAAAATTAATACACAAAATGAAACTTTTAACTTGCAAGCGTGAAGAAAGTAAATAGCACTTCAAGATCTCCATTAACTCCTAACTTCTTCTTTTACAGTAAAGCTTATAGTCTCTCTTATTTCCATACAGAAACATAATCTAAAGCCTGACAAAGACTCAACCCTTTGTTGCCATTAAAAATGAAATATATTAATTCCTTGGTATTGAAGACAGCCAAGCAGTTCTGTGACTTTAAATTATCTCGGGAGTGTTAAGACTAGGATCTGTATTTGTGTTTGGGATGCTCTTGTTCTCTCAAAGACTGTACTGTATGCAGGGGACTGAAATAAAAATCATGGCATAATGTTCATAAATACAAAAATACTTAAATTTTTTTTTTCTTAATTCTTGGTTCCAAACTGTACTGGAGAGAGAGGTTATATTTTGGCAATCCGAAAACAGATCTGTTTCCATCATAGCTAAACAGTGGTTTTAGAGACAATGCTACTTGTGTAAACTATAGAGGCAAAAAATAAGACTTCCAGTAGTCGTAAGACTTGCTTGTTTTTCATAGCTGCATTATTGCTCATAGGAAGGTTCACAATTTAATTAAAGCTTGCTCTGTAAACAGTGGACAAAGTTATCACTTTTTTTACCTGATGATTCTTTTTATATCATTTGAAAACTGGCGTGCCAAATTTGACAGGAAAACTGACAGTGTTTTATATGTTTGTTTGTTCTCCACACCTGAAGAAGGAGCTTCTTTAAATAGTTATAATGTAGATTTACCAGATTTAAAAGTGAATCATTTTAGTGCTTTTGACAACATGCATTTAACAGCACGTGCATAGCATAACAAAGAGGGAGCAGCAAGTAGATGGAGTGGTCCATCAGCAGCTGCCAAAACTGTATGCTGGATTTAAGCCATAGCTATTAATCAGTTCTGCTATGAACAGGAAAAAAATGCATCAAAAGCCTTTAGGGCGTTGGGAGGGGAAATTCCTTCACCCTGCTAAACAGAGAAGTATACTTTATTTAGTCATACAGCAGTTTCTTAAGTTGTCTGAACTAGTGGAGCTGTCTCTAAACCATGTTTCACTTTGTGAATTTCATTTGTTGCAAATGTGCTAATAAAAGTTTGTTCTGAAAATGCAACTGAGGCAATCAGGAATGATTTATTCTGTTTTAAACAATTCTGCAAAGATTTCATCTATTTAAGCTCTTCCTCTGTTTCCATAGAATAGAGAAAGGAGGACAAGACCCAAAATTGCTTCTGCTGCTTCTTTCAGGTCTTGCAAGTTTGCTTTGCTTTCCCTCTATTCCCATCTGAAATACCCTTTTTTTTTTTTTTTTTTTTTGAGTCCCAAAAAGATCATAGAATTGTAGAATAGTTTGGGTTGAAAAGGATCTTTACAGGTCATCTAGTCCAACGCCCCTGCAATGAGCAGGGACACCTTCAACTAGATCAGGTTGCTCAGAGCCCTGTCCAACCTGACCTTGAATGTTTCCAGGGATGAGGCATCTACCACCTCTGGGCAACCTGCTCCAATGTTTCACCACCCTCATCATAAAAAATTTCTTCCTTATATCTAGAAGATAATGCCGTAGTATTTCTAAGTTCTAAATTGTGCAACACTGAAAATTACTGAGACAACATCCTTTACTCGTGTGCTGTCGCTAGCAAAGCATAAGTTGTGCTGGATGGAAGGTAGAACTCTAGAAATGGGTACGTTGGTGGAACCTGAAGAAAATGTTTTCAGATTTATATAAGCTACCCATACGGCCTGACTTGTTCAGATTTAAAGGGATGTATCTGACAAAACCCCCACAGTGACTCACAAACATTTTTCTCTCAGGAAACTCTGAATTTCCATTTCAGGAAGTAGAATATAAATAACCTTCTATAAGATGACCAAAAATTCTATAGTTAATAAAAATTTTAACAGTAGGTTGCTGATATTTTCAAGGCCCAGAATTAATCATGTGCAAATGAATAGTATTTGTGCAGCTTTTGAAAGAAATTTTTTAAAATGTTTTTCTAGATCACATGCTAAAGTAGTTGTAATGATTGTACATGAATACAGCTATAGCAAGTCTCTGTTTTGATTTCCTGCCTTAAAATTTTGAATTAGGGATTTGAAACAGGGGATAGAGCTATTAAAAAACTTAATCAATGGCTTAATATGCACCAGTATTTCTCATTTATACTTGCATTGGTAAAAGCTGGATTTTTCTTATGAAACTGTTTTGTACAGACTGAAAATTAAAGCTACTTTTGGGTCTTGTCTGCCTGTCAGTAGTCAAAATGTCACTTCTGTTGCATCATGATTTAAAGAAATCTCTGGATCTTTGGATACAGATCACAACTCCAGGAAAATACCTATTATGCTGTGGTGTGTAGCTGTTGAATCACTTACGTGAACACTTCATATTACTTTTACATATTTGTTCAAGTGCTACAGGGGGTGGTATTATTTCACATGAAGCAAGTAGCTTAAAATTTTTTGAATAAATTTTGCAGATAAAATACTGATGCTTCTGGTTTTCTACCTAAACTTATTCCAAAATTTGCCCTCAATATGAAAATAAATCTGATTTTCAGGTATTTGTATATTTCTGTTGATTTGGAAGGGGACAAGTCAGAGTTTCCCAGTTACTACTACAGTTTCTTAAAAGTTGTCTACAAAAAGGAAATTTCTGGCTCATGTTTGTGAAGATAACTAGGGACATTTGAGAAGTTAAAGGTTTTTTATTATTATTATTATGTATTGTCACAGCCTCAGCATTTCTGCGGCTGTATATAACTTTCTCATAGTATAAGAGAAAAATTACTTGGCAGCAGTAAAATAATAAGAAGGTGCCATTCCTTTAATGAGATGTAGTTTTGTTAGGCATCCAAAGAAGAAAACTTGCACAGAGAGAGGAGAGTGTTGACCAGGTAAGAAGTTAGGAAATTGTATCTTGTAGCTAGTGGAAAAGGTAAACCTGCTCCTGAAAGAAGAGGCCACTATTAGTGAATGGTACAACTGCTTGCTTTCGAAATGAGTAGGAGGGGTACAAAACCAATTTATTTGACAATACTGGCTTTCAAGGCCTTCTCAGCCGCCTTCTACAGATTCCTTGTTTTGCTGCAACGGTGACTGGAGGGGAATCTTAACAAAGGAGAATCCTAAATTAGTACCGAAGTATGCAAGGAGGAATGTTGCCAGTATCTCTTTTAGTCCCGACGCTCCTCACGTTTTTGATGTTCTGTTCAACAATTATGCTGTCAGGGATGCTAACTGATTGACAGCTATGCTTTGCATATTGGACAAGTGAATGATGGAAAAAAAAAAATGGTCTTTGTGACTTTGACAGAGGCCTGATTTGTGTTGGGTGGAATATATGCAATTTTATGCTGTTATTTAAAATTCAGGATTTCATTGAAAGAAGTAATGCCAATTCACTTGTATAGCAAATAGGAAGGAAGTAAACATTGTAAAATAAATATGTAGATATATTCTTGTTTTTTAGGCTTATTAACTTGCTGTTATATCTTTATACTTCTGTCTAGTAATAGCAAAGTTATTAATCATAGTGATCTCAGAGAGATGGATTATTTTTTGTGATTCTTCCATTGTCGCAACTCAAGCTAGAGAGTAATATTGTGGGAGAAAAATTAGTAAAATTTTAATATTATACTTTAATTAAATATAAGTTAACACGTCTCACTGGAAGACAAAGTACTACTTGCCTGCCAAGTTCAAAGACTTAGCGCTATCCTTGCTGATACTGACCTGATGATGAAGGCCTTTCTGATGGCAACTTCTCTATATTTGATAGTTTTAGGAGGCTTGGCTAAAATTTCTATAGTATTGAAGTATTTTGTTGTATATGCTTCTTACTTCCGTTGTTCTCCCAGGTGCAGGATACTAAGGTGAATCACCTGGCTAAACAACCCATATCCGTCTCCACTGGAAAGACTGTGCCAAGTCCTATGAGTGCATTTTTGATACTTCTTATGCATATGTTCAGAAATATTTTAAACACACTGAAGTACATGGACAGACTCCCTTGCAATTTCTCTGTATACAAGCTTCAGGCTGACCAAAAGCCTTTAGTGGCCAATTCATTTGAAAGGATACACATGGATTTCTTGAAAGTACTTATAATAAGGATTCTTGAGCTCTGTGGTGTGATTATGCCAATCTATTAAACACAACGTTGTTAAAAAAAAGGATGCGTATACAGTTTTTATGGGGTATTTAAATGAGGCCTAAAATGATAGCCCTCTTCAGTCCTGACCCTGTGAATTGATTTAGCTTGTAGTCTTGCTATTTTAGTTAAGAGACTTTTGTAATGCTTGAACTGGGTAATATGAGCTACATGCCTTGCTCTAATGCTTTCCAACAGTACAATAGTAGTTCTGAGTATATAAATTGTATATGTATTGGTTGGCATCTACCATCTATCACCTTAATCTCTGAGCTCATCTTTTCCCAAAACCCATCTTTTAAGGAGTCTGTTCTCCCTCTGCTTTGGTAGTCTGTTGTGGATGTTGTAGGCCATGACCTGCAAGGGTTTATAATAAGGTGATTAAAGCCTGTAGCTTGATTTCATGGCCTTGCTTTATACCAAATATTGTAAAAATAAAGATTTTATTTGCACTGAAAGAGATATTTTACCCCAAACAAAATATGTAACTAATTCATGCTGTCCAAGGGAACTTAGAGTCCATTAAAGGTCATTAGTCAAATGTCTAACTTCTTGGCGGCTTCTTGTCATGAAAATATTTCCATGTCACTGTGATATGTCTAAAAATAGTGATCGTATCCCCATATTTTGGTGCAGTTCCAAACAAAAATGTATCCTGTTGATCATGTAAAAAATATCCAATGGATATCTACTTCAAGAAAAAACCTGTTTTGTTTTCTGGAAGATTAAGGGTGGGATCACTGAGCAGGAAGAGAGATGTTTGCAGAGGGGAACTCTCAAGTTTTTCGGAAACTTTCTTTCAAGAAGGATGAATTCTTTAATTCTGTTCTTTAAGTTTATATAAGCCTCAGAATTCTATACAATCCAAATGGAGAATAATATAATAGAAGACATTTTCTCATAGTACTTTCTATCTGCAAACAAATGGAAATGATGCATGCTTCTCCTTTCTGGGGGAGAAACCCAACAGTCCAGGAGTCTAATGTGCTTAGGCAAAATGCAGCTCATCACAGGTGTGTGGATATTTGAGAAGCTGTAACTTGCTTTAGGGTATATTTATGCTCAATCTTATACTTAGGGCTTCATCTTTGCTCGAATCATATTATTTTTTTCCAAATCAAAAACAAAACTCCAAGTTTATTACAGTAGGGATATTTAATTTCTTTTCATTTTATAAAGGCCTGATTCCTTGTATGACTTCATTTTATAAGAATAAAAAGAGTTAACTCATTGTATTTGGTAATAATGAGTCCTACAGAAAGTATAGAAGGGTGGATTGATTTTTTCCCAAGGAATATGTAAATCAAATAATGGCATTGTCAAGAATTGACTGCCAAATATACATCATGATTGAGGAAGACTGGGGTGGCATGAGTGTTGTCAAAAGATCTAAACTGAAACATACTGGAAAGCTGACTGTAGCATTAGGATGGGCACAGCCTTTTGATGAAATATTACAGTTGCACTGGAACCTCAAAGTATTGGAAATCTGTTGGTATGTGTTGTAGAATAGCGAGGAAGGTGAAATGAACATTTCTAACGATACATTTCAGTATATCGAACCCTTATCTATTACAGTGTGCAAGTTTCTGATGCCCCTGTTGGAACAACATGGACAGAGAGAAATGAATTTCTGTGGAGTAAACCAAAAATGACTACTGATTCTTGTCTCACTTCAATAAGTTGCTATTAAAGATAGTTCTGCTCATCTGTAACTGTTCCTGAAAGTAGCCATCAAGGGTTTGTCTAGCTCTTACTCACCTAACTTCTCTTATAACTATTCTGCTTCTCACCTTCATCATGACCCTTTACCAGCTTTGATTCCATAACTTAACAACTAAGCTCCTTTTGAGTTTGAAATTAAAGGAGGTAGATATGGCAAGGATTAACTTTTGGATGCTTAGCTGTTATGTTTGAATAACGTAATGGGGGGAAGGAAAGAAGAGGAAAGATGGTTGTGATGACTTGGAAGTCTTCTGGCCTGGAATTCAGAAAACCCTAGAGAGGGAAGTGGTGGAAAAAAAGGAGTTTATGGAATTAATGAAAAGGGGTAAGAAAGACAAAACAGAATCAGAATATTCGGAAAACATGTTTCTAATGAGATACTGCACAGAGAAAGTTTCCTGCGGGAGGACATCAGAAACCTCACTGACTCACTTGCTGCTTGGTTGCACGAGGTGGCCAAGGATGTGCTGTGGAGGAAACGGGTGTGCATGTGCTTGTGGAGGATGTGCCAGTTGATGGGATGGTACTCTTTTTGGCTCTTAATTTCTCTGATTCAGTTTTACAGCACAGCTGTTGTGTGGGACCAGCTCCTGTGTGTGACTATTGCAGTATTTATGAAGTGCAAATGAATAGGATTCGTCTTTGTTTGCAGCAAGGCAGGCTAGAGATAATAAATGATAATTGTTTGGTAATGAGAGAGGTGTCACTTCCCAAATGAGCTTAAGCTATGCTTTTCTTTTAAGCAATTGTAGTCTTTTGTTTGCTACAATAAATGACAGCTTTTACATAACAGAAAAAGACGGTGTACAGAAATTATCCTAACACTGAATAAATCTGTTCAAGTATGATCTCATTCACTTCCCTAAATGGGTTTTGTCCTTACCTAAAGCAGCAGCTGGGAAGTTGGGAAGTGTGATACCACTGAATACCAGCCTCCCAGAAAGTGCAACGGTGCAGGTTTCTTCCCGCCTGCACCTCTTGAAGTTTTTGCCTGTAGTAGGAGTTGTTATTTTTAAATGAATCAAACAAAAACATTTGGGATTTTTCAGATCATAGTGAAACTTGGGAAAAAGTGGGATAATATGTTTCTTTTAGAGGTACTAATTTTAGGTAGTGGGACTTGCCACTCAGTAGCTATGCAAAGGATAAATGCTATACCCTTAATGTCAGTATTTTTAAAGCTGAATTCACTGTACCTAGTACTTAATGATGAAAAATGAGTTTAATCCAGGAAATCCTGTTTTGGTACCACTGGGAGGATGACAAAGGAATGTATTTCAGAAACAAACTTATTTGGCAGAACCAACAGCTGGTCTTGAGCCCTGTTGGCAGACATTGATAGCTCTGACTGTCTGGGGTTTTTTTCTTGTTCATGTTGTGACTGCTGTTGTCCTGTTACCTTTCTGGTATTTGCTTTCTTCTTTTTGAATACCGTTTTTAATTGGTACTCCGTGACACAGTTAGGGAACCGCCCCTTCACATTCCAGATCACTGACTCTTACAAAATTAGAATAATGTCACTGGACAGTTTTGAGCTGGCATTTTCCTTTCTGCTCATGCCAGGGTGCATTAATTGGGGCATATGAAGAAAACATATGGATAAGGCTGAAGTTGTGTTGAAATGATCTGGTGTATACTGCATGCCTGATATATAGGTCTAAAAAGGACTACCTAGAAGGCATTCAAGGGAACCACCTGAATGATTTAATCTCTGTTAGAGACTTAGATTTTGCTACTTTTTCCCCAAGACTTTACTTTCAGGGGAAATCCCTGATTAGCCTGTGGTCTAGTAGCACTGAGTATGGGGACAGTACAAGTTAAACCAAAGAAATTAATAATCTGAATAACTAGGCAAATGTTATTTGTCAGTAAGTGCTTGAGGCAGGGGACTGTTGGGATCTGAGCAGATTGTCTTGCTTGAAATCATAGATGGAGTGCTGTTCTATACTAGTGGGTGTAGAAGGTGTAGGTATGCTTCTGTATACGGTGGTATGTGATCTGCTGCCTGTGGGAGATAGGACTGGTGATTCTCCATTTAAAACCGATAAATAGCAATCTGAAATCCAGCTATTGCTCTTTTTCTGGAATGTTTTGAGGTATTTGGCATGACTTAGTTGCAGTCCAGTTTTTTGCCATTAAAGTGTTTAAAGAAGATGGGCAACTGTACGTGGTGTAGGTTCTCTTGATGTTCTCTAGTTTAAAGAATCTCATAAACTAGTAAGATCTCTATACTTGCCTGGATCAGCTGGTGTCTGGATTAGTGACTGACTCCAAATTATATTCCTTCTAAACTTCTCCCTTCGGATTGATAGACTCAGTGCTTATAACAAATCACAGCTTTTATTAGCAGCTTAGTATTTTAAATACAACTTTATCTATACTAGCTTTTCTAAGTTTATTTTTGTGTGCCTAGTCTCACTTGTAGGCACAGAACTATGAATTTGCAGCTCCATCTCCCCTTCTCCCTTATTTCAAAGGAATCTGTTTATAATTCAACAAAGCAAACATTTGCCAATGTTGATTTTTTTCTGAGCTGTATAACTACTGTGAAGCATGAGAACTAAAGACCTGAGACTTAAAGTTGCTCTTCTCCTAACTGTAATTGGTTTTGCCCTTCTCACTTCTTATGAATGAGAGGACTAAATTGAAATCTTAATTTACAGTGTATTCAATAGGAAAAAAAACTAAAAGATCAATTGGGGAAGTAATTTTTCATCTTTAAGGCAAATATTGAGGACTTTACTGCCTTGTTGATTTTGGTGGGCTTATTGAATGCTGAAATTATTTGTGAGGCAAGCCTGCTTCCCCTGTTGCCTCAGGTGCTGATCAGAAAGGATGAAACTAAGGATGTAAGTTGGTTTTGGTTTAGTTTTGGTTGAGCAAATGTTGCTAATTTTTAAACTCAAGTTTATGAACAAATTGATACTAAGTATTTTTCTTCTGTGTCTGTGTTCAGAAAACTAATTGTTACCAGGGCAATTTAATTTTTTTTTTCTTAGTAGTGGAGGCCTGCCAGATACTTATTTTTTTCCTGGTCCATTCCGCTAACTTTTGTTTTTCTTAACATAGCTGAGTGTCTTCAGTGTGCATTAAGCTAGGAAATGTGAGTTGAGTACAACTGTGACCTGTTCTAAATTCTTCTGAGTCACCTTGAATAAGCTCAGTGCTGGTGGGAGAAGGAGAAAAAGCAGGAGAAACAATAGCTAGTACCACCCAAATTGAGCAATAAGTTATCGCTGCGTGTGGTTTAGGAGAAATCCAAATTGTGTTGGTCTCCAGAAGATGGAGCTTTAATTATACCCTCTGAAATGTTGCTTGCCCTTATTTATCTTTTCAAAATTCTGGTAAAGGTTTTCTGTCCAGCGTTATTTCAACTTTTGAACTAAAAGAACATGCTCTCCTTTCTCAAATGTGAGTGAACTTTTTATATTAAATGTCTTACAACGTTGGTGTCAGTTCAGAGTTGCAGGAAAAGGAGAATAAAATGCTTGGCATCCAGGCAGAGTGAATCTTGACACTAGCAGTTGATGAGCAGTTAAAAAAGAAAAAAGCATTTTAGGCTTAAAATTATGCTTGTCAGAAGAATCTTTTAACAGACATTGTGAAGTGGAAAAAAGCTATAGGCTTTAGGTTCAGTGTTGATAACTACTTCATGCAGTGAAGTTTTTGCTTCTCCTTCAACTGTATTAATTCAGTAATAGGTGTAGTCTATGCAATTCTGTTTTTGCTGACAGCATCAGGCAGGCACAGTTTATTTAAAATGGGGCATTCTGAAGGCTTTAATGGCAAGAAGAGATCATTGACCTATCTGTAACTTGTGGCTCTCAGGGTGTAGGTGAAGGCTGAAAAAGGACTCTGTCTCAGAGATATGCAAGAACTACAGCTTCTCTGATTCAGCTCATGGAAGAAAATGATCTACAGTTAATCTTGTCACCTTCCTCCTCCTAATTCAGGTGCCAAAAGGTAGGAAGGATAATAGAGAAGGATGTGTGCCAGAGCTGAGGTGAGTATTAAAGATAGATTCAAGGGAACTCAACTTACTGGTTTGAGAGTCCTGAAACCAATTACTGTGCCTGGGCTGGTACTAAAGAATGAGGAACTGGGAATACCGCTCTCCTTAGTAATATTATCTTCATAAGTGTCAAATTGACACTTGAATGTAATCCCAAGCATCTGTCACTCATTCAAGTGTATGTCCTATTTCTTAGGCTGAAAACAAGTAGCTTAGCTTGGGACAGACGGTGAGCAGGGACTTGTGAAAAGTGAGTGGTATCACTCACTGGTAGGCAGTATTACCCTTGGCAAGATATACAACCTTCCTAGCTGATCTGTCAAGTTATGATTAGTATTTCAAACAAGAAAGTATGCAACTATAAACCCTTACCTGTTAAAATTCCCTGTGCAAAGCAGGGCACTAGTCTGCCTACTAATAATAGGAAATGAATGACTTGAATTTTTTTTTTGTTGTTGTTGCACAAATTGCAGTTCTAAAGTGGGCTGGGACATTCAGCTTGAATGTAAAAAAACCCTTGCTAGTATTTCAGTCATGGTGTTTTTTATGGTTTATTTTAAGCTCCTAAATAACTCTCTCCAATACTACAAATAGTTGAATAACACTTTTCGGTAACCATAGCAGTTGAACTCACTGTGCTTGCTACTCTTTGATTTGGTAAAATGTGCACATACTCTCTCTATTCCTTTTTATTTTATGGCAAGAATAACCATCATCTTAAAAGCTAAACATCCTAACTACTGTGGTAATATATGGTTGAAGTAGCCGTGGCCCAATGATGCAGAGTCTTGATACCGTCTCCTACATGTGTTTTCTCATAAAAGGCAGATGGCTGATATGTTACTGACTCCTCAGGGACAGCAAATTAGGAGAATTAAATTAGAAAATAAATATATTAGAAAATAAATTTAACTCAATGTAATTTAATTCTTTCAAAGGTTTCTTCTTGTTTCTGTCCTTGCTAGAAACATTAAAAAGTTTATGTAGCTTTTATTAAAAGCAAAATTAAGAATACAGAATTGTGCTCTTGCTGTTTGATTTAAGTTACAAGCCTCTAGAAATTGTTCATGTGGGTGAGCATGTATAAATTATAATAGTTTGTATATATAATCTGTAGTATAAGTATTACCAAATCTAAGCAGTCAAAAATCACATGATGGGCCTCAACTATGAAACTGGCTTATTAATGAAATGAGAAGAGTTTGTTTTGTTTTTCTAACGTGATACACCTGAGCCTTGTTTTAGGACTGAAATAGAAGAGCCCCCTGGGTGGCTGAATCCATCTTTTGCAGTTACAGACTGTTATGCAGCAGAGTATTTCCTAAACTGTTTGTATTCCTTCCCAAATTCCCACTGCAGGGGTGTTTGTGTTACTAGGTCAGCTTTGTCTTTTGTCTTCTGTATATTCTAGTTAAATTTAGTTCTAGAGAGATGCAGTTGCCTGTGACCTCTTCTGTGTCTTAACATAGCTAGATTTTTGGGAGTACTGTCTTGTAGAACAGACTCTTTTCTGCAGCTCTCCGAGTTTTGCATTAATTTGAAGGAAATGCCTAGATCGGGTCTTGAGAGCAGTTTGTAGAAAGAATTGAATAGTTCTGCTGTTACAAGATTTACTTCTCTCATGACTGCATTATGGGCCCTCAAAACTGTCATGTTATCAAGCAGTATGCAAGTTTTTTTTATTAGTTCATCAATGTTTTTACATCATGTATGACTGATTTTTTTTTTAAAAATGTGGTTAAGATCCATTTGTTCATGTATGCTTTGTTCATCCCCTGACTGTACCTTCCCAATTTTGTACCTTTAGCGTTTTTTTTCATAATAATAAATTTGGAAAACAGTTTAGTAGTGAAAAGATTGGCTTTAATATCAGCTCAAAAAGGTATTCCAGTAATACTTTTCTGTACTACTTTGTTGTATTCCCTTTTAACTAAATCCTTGGGTTTTTGTGTTTCTTTGTAAATAGCTACGTTCTCAAGCTTTACAAGTTTTCTATGTGACACTATATTCAGTGTGTTGTTCATGAAAACCATCTAATCTTTCTGGATCCTGTCTAAGAAAGCAAAAAAAAAAAAATAAAACCCAACCCCAAATGTAATCATAACTACAAATATGGTTTTGGTTATATTGTTGCTTGTGTGATGCCATGACTTACTTTTTTCTGTCTGTGACCTCTAAACTTGTTCAAAAGCCCTGTATGCTTGGATTTGAGAATAATAGTTGACAAGCCTATTTAAATGAAGCTACTACAGGTGCTCTGTTGCTCTGTGTATATGTGCCCATCACTTGACAGATGTGCTGGAAATCCTAGCATGGGTGAGCTCTTGTGTTCAAGTATTTCAGGCTGAAAATGATCCAACCCTCAGATTTAGTGCATTAATTTTTTTGTCTTTTGCGTGCATTTTGTGTATGGTAATTTACACTTGCATATCCTCTTTTGCCATTAATGATTGTTGTTTTGCCTCTTATACCCAGTGTTATGTTTTGTTCTTGGCTATTTGTAAAGATACCCTTAATTTTGAAGAAGGCGATACCTAAATGTTGGTGCTGTTCGAAAAACTACGAAGTGGTATGTTTTTAAAAGAATCAATAAAAATATATAATGGGAAGGGCTCGTTGTACGGAAGCATTTGCGTAGCAAGTGCCTGGGGGCTGGGAGTCATGCAGAGGAGAGAAGGAAGGAAAGCTGTGGTTCCCTTAATTTGCTGGTACTGGGATACCTTTGGGAAATAAAAAGTACGCGGAACAGTATAGGTCATGATCTTTCCTGATCATATCTTTGCTGTGGTGGAAATGCTTAGATGGGTTGTACTACTGTAGCTGTTCTTCTGAAGAGTTTGTTTTGCTGGGAAGAAGGGGCTATTTCCTTATGCAGTAAAGAAGGTGCTTCCTTTTATCCCCAGGCCTTTGTGTTTGTGCTGCAGCTGACTTGCTCAAATTCTTCTCTCTATTTTGAGTGGCTCTTTTTTTGTTAATATGGTGATGCTTTCTGTTGTCAATAGCTCATACTTAGCAATGCAACCTCAATACATATGGTATATAGTTTTGCGTATTTTATGCACATATTGGTTAGGGTAGAAAAAAAAAATCAAAACTGGAGGATGAGGAGTTGCTTTGTACTGGGACACAAGACATACCTACATTAAAATCTGTCCAGAAGTCACCTGTCAGCTTTAGTTTTGTACAACTGGAAATATTTTTCTAATGAGAATGTTGTGCATGGCCTTGTTACAGGAAAGTCATACAAAAACAGTGACAGCCAACATGACTTCAGTAAAATCATTCCTGATGAATTTGGTGGCCTTTGACAGGGCTACAGTTTTGGTGGGTAAGAGAAGAGCAACCATTGTCTGCCTGGACTTGTGCAAAGCTTTTGACGCTGACCCACATGACATCCTTGTCTCTAAATTGAAGAGAGATGGATTTGAAGGATGGACCACTTAGTATATAAGGAATTGGCTCAATGATTGCACTCAAAGAGTTGTGGTCAACGGCTCCATGAGTGGAGTGCAGTGATGAGTGGCATTCCTCAGGGGTCGGTGTTGGGACCAGTGCTATTTAACATCTTTGTTGGCGACATGGGCAGAGGGATTGAGTGCACCATCAGCAAGTTTGCCGATGACACCAAGCTGTGTGGTGCGGTCGACACGCTGGAGGGAAGGGATGTGCCATCCAGAGGGACCTGGACAGGCTTGAGAGGTGGGCCCATGCAAACCTCATGAAGTTCAACCAGGCCAAGTGCAAGATCCTGCACATGCATGGAGGCAATTCCAAGCACAAATACAGGCTGGGTGAAGAGTGGATTGAGAGCAGCCCTGCGGAGAAGGGCTTGGGGGTATTAGTGGTGGCTCACAGCCCAGAAAGCCAACCATACCCTGGGCTGCATCAAGAGAAGTATGGCCAGCAGGTCGAGGGAGGTGGTTCTCCCCCTCTACTCCGCTCTCGTGAGATCCCCCCTGCAGTGCTGTGTCCAGCTCTGGGGCACCCCAACATAAAAAGGACATGGATCTGCTTGAGTGGGTCCAGAGGAGGCCACGAAGATGATCAGGGGGCTGGAGCACCTCCCCTGTGAGGACAGGCTGAGAGAGTTGGAGTTGTTCAGCCTGGAGAAGAGAAGGCTCCAGGGAGACCTTATAGCAGCCTTCCAGTACTTAAAGGGGGCCTACAGGGAAGATGGGGAGGGACCCTTTATCAGGGAGTGTAGGGATAGGATGAGGGGTAACGGTTTTAAATCGAGAGAGGGTAGATTTAAGTTAGATATAAGGAAGAAATTCTTTACTGTGAGGGTGGTGAGACACTGGAACAGGTTGCCCAGTGAAGTTCCCCCTCCCTGGAAGTGTTCAAGGCCAGGTTGGATGAGGTTTTGAGCAACCTGGTGTAGTGGAAGGTTTTGCTGCCCATGGCAGGGGGGTTAGAACTAGATGACCTTTAAGATCCCTTCCTACCCAAACCATTCTATAATTCTATGAAGAAGACTTCTAGATATTCAGCTCAGTCATGTTATGTATGGTACCTAATACAGATAATAAAATGAGTGCTGCTATAGCTTATCTGGTATTCAGTTTAAATAGACTTAGTATACTGTTAGTGTGCTTTGAGCATATGCTAAAGTAATAATGTTTTTTTCCTTTGGTCTAATACAACTTTTGTCAACTTCATCTGAAATTAGAAAAAAAGCCTCTCCGTTGTTGTATGGTGTATCATTCTTCGTAAACTTTGTAGTGTTCTTTTTTTACTACGACATCTTCTTTTAATTGGTGAAATATGTACAATGGTCAGTTGAGAAAACCCCCAACATTATTAGACTTAAAGAACGCAGTTTTGAAATTTTGTCTCTTTTTTTTCCAAAAATAAGAATACATTTCTCAGAAAAAATATAAGTGGCAGGTAAGTATTATGTTAAGATAACTTTGTACTGTTGAGGTTCTTGACACATTGTTGTAAAAGTTAATGTATTTGGCCACACAACTGTCTATCTGCTGAGCTTGTATAGTTACTGTATGCTATTTTTTTGTATGTTGCAATCTGTTTCAAGTAATTGAAATCCTTTAATTGATTGATACTTCAATGTTATTTTTTAGGAAGAATTGGAAAAATATAGTCCTCTCTGAAAAATGGTTTGAAAACTTAAATAATTCCATGTTGCATCATGTAAGTGTGTGTAGTGTGTCCTCTTACAAGCTAGTAAGTGCCTTAGCCTGTTTTCAAATAGGATTTTTTTATTATAGTTCCAGATGCCTGTAGACTTATGTGATTTGACACAAAAATGATTTTCAAATGGTTCAAGCCATGACTTAAAAGGGAACTAGACCTTCATTAGTCTGGGGCTGTGAGAACTAGTGGAGATCTTATTTAATTTTGAATTTAGACTTCTTCCTCAGTTTGAATATTTTTCAGAGGGAAGAATGTGTGTGGAGGCAGCACAATTTGCTGTGAACAGTCTCTAATAACTTTTCTTTAATAAAAACACACAAGTTATCTGAAGGATAGTGTAAGGCACTTTGTGAATACTGAGTTTCACTTTGTTACTTTTGATGGAAGTCACATTCTTCTGCTAGATACAAAGAAAGTCACTGATTGATGCTGGTGGCAGCACTGAGTGTAAAAATAGGGTTTTCATGCTAGCAAGCACAAAAGAGTTTCCTCCAACATAATGTATGTAAACTTTTGATATTAAAAAGCAAGAGTCATGTTCTTGGCTTTTGTTCCTTTATTTATAACAACTACACTAAG
Source organism: Strix aluco (assembly GCF_031877795.1). NCBI lineage: Eukaryota > Metazoa > Chordata > Aves > Strigiformes > Strigidae > Strix > Strix aluco. Next base: position 46,829,484 of record NC_133934.1, on the reverse strand, counting down.
TTTTAAGCACATTCTAGTTTCTGTTGGGTTGTGCTTTTACTCTGTCAGAAATGCTTATGGTTTTCATTCTGACTGCAACTTGTTTTCTTCTTAAGTGCTTCTGACAATTCTTCTCTCTATCCCCTTTTTATTTTTTTTCTTTTTTCTGAGGGCATGCCTACCTTTAATCCATGTGGAGGACCCAAAATTTCCCACAGTGTTATGAAGCTCAGTACAGACAAACCACCAAAGATTGTATATACCTTGTTAGGAATATCTATCTATCTGTCTTCCTTATATACATATATATAAAATATATATCTTAGGTACAGTCTTTTTCACCTCAGGTGTCCCTGTATTTGGAGCCTCCTGGAATGTATTTGCCTGCCTGGCAGACTGTGCGTTTTAGGTGCACCTTGACAGATGGAAACACTTTTTCCTGCAGGGTGCAGTTTCTCTGTAGGCTCGGGGCACAGCCCTACTGTAGTAGCCTGGCTGGTAGGAGCTGCTGGGAAGAGTGAGCTGAAGACACCTCGGCACAGGGTCTGCGAGTCTTTGGAGAAGGAAAGCATTGATCTTCTCACAAAGCAGAAGAGTCTTGTGCTAACAGCAGCTCCCGAGTATCATGGAGAGCAGCCAGATCCTGATGGTGGGCTTACTACATAGCCAGTGCAGTACTGTTGTCTTAATACACTTTCTCAAGAAGAACTTAAATTATACGTTTATGAACTAAAGGTGCTGATGAAATATCAAAGTATTTCTAATGTAATTGAACTGATGATAGTGCTAATTTGGATGAGTATAAATGGTATAAATGTAATTGGTGTCATCAGGAAAAAGAAAGTACATTAGAGAGGAAATCTTTGACATGGATCAGTGAAGTTTTAGTATCTGATGAGAGTAGGTTGCGGCTTTCTCCTTTTTCCCCCTCTTTGTTTGTGGATCCCCTACTGCTTACAACACTGGGATCCATCCTTGTCTCCTTGAGATGCAGTTTCACAAACCAGTGCTGAAGGCACTTGGATTTCCTCATCCTCCCCTACCATGTCTCCCTTTTTCTTTTGGTCATTTGGAGGTGAGCTCAAAGTACTGGGTACCTACGGGTTGGTTTGGAGTGTGATATGTGTTAAACACTTCCTAAACTCTAAACTAGTAAAATGTACACCCGTCTTAGCTGATTGGTAATACGGGCTTTTATACTATATATTTCTTATGTCCTCCTTGAAAATTTGAGGTATGCTTAAAATACAAGTATGAACTGATAGACCTTCCAGTTACAAAAATCTTAATGAAATCTCAGATTTACTTTTTCCCCACAGGTGTTCTAAAGTATTGCTGGATGTACAGAATATGACAGCTCCATAATCTGATAAATGAATGTTAAAATACAAAACCAGTTCCACTGTTTAGTGGTTTCTGTCATTACCATTCAGGTTTGTCTTATGTCAAGAAGCTGGAGTGTATGGGAGGTGACTTACATAAACTATTGGGTTACTCTTCTGTTCACCTTTTTGGTCCTTTTTTTTTTTTTTTTTTCTTAGGTAGTGGTCCTCTCAATTCAAAGAAAGGAAAAAAAAACCCACCAAAACAGAAAACCTACCTTGACCCTTACTTCTAATCATCTCATGTAACCGATGGACTGCTGAAACAATAGCAGTCCAATCTGATACAACAACATCTTATTTATAGGTGGAAGCAGCTGCATCCTCCTCTGTCTTTGCATGCAAGAAGCCCTATTGTTTTCAAGTCACCAGGTTAATGAGACTGTGGGAAAACAAAAGCCTGCTATAAAAGCATTATTGAAGATAATTATTTAACACAAAAAGGAAGGGAGGATGTGGCTGGTATGACTTGCTCTTAAACTTGAGTTAGGTGTGGTATAAATGTAGAAGTTATCAGCACTGACAAGCTGTAGTATAGCCTTGAGTTTTCTTGTGGATTCTTATATCACATTTAATGTTGGGCTACATTAAAAAAATTTGATTCCACAGGCCTGCAATTTCTGACGACTGAGGGCTGAACATTAAATAAGTTCAGTAGATAGAGAAAAGTCCCTGCCCCTTTATAGTCCTTTTCCACCACTGAATGCTTTCTACTTGCATGTTCCCCCAGGTGGGTTATCTGCCTGCGGTACCCTGAAGGATGGTGTGGTTTATCAGCAGATACTGCTGTACCGTCCTCATCTGGTCACTGGGGCAGGGGCTTGCTGAGGATGCAGCAGGGGGTGGGCACTTTCTGGTGGTATAGCTTTTTTCAGCTAGGAAATGCTCCTCTGGGACCTGTGACCAGCTGGCTGGCCTCTGGAGCTGGAGCATGGAATTTGGGAGCTGTAATAGGTTGTTAATCCCTCTGTTGTCATCCTCATTTTTCTCCTCTGTTGGATGCCCTAGATGGAAGGATTTCTGTCTTCATGGGAGAGCTCTCCCAGGCTTAGGGGAGCATCCTGAGCTTCTTTACGGGTCCCTGAAAGTCTGTGGATGAGCAGCCTGGACCTCTTTCCCCGTCCTGTTTTGATCAGGCATTTGGTGTCAGTTTAAGGACCACAGTCTGTGGGGAATGGAATACAGCTCAATCCAGCGTGTGCTCCCCTTGTGTAGCACCTGCTCCTAGGAGCAGTAAGGTATTCCCCATCTAGTTCATCCTGTGTGTGGGTGAAAAAAAGAAAAAAATTGCTAAATGGAAAATATTGGATGATAGGAGCATTAAGAGTGACCATTTTTTTTCAGTGTAAACTCAAGTGACAACAGGAAGGTCTTTCATGTGAAATACTCTTTTTATTAAGAATGTACCTTTAAAATTTGTGCAAGTGAAAGTCTGACTAAATAATCAAGTATGTGTTAAGATCAATTGACATACAGGAACTCCTCTGGGCATCTTCTGCAGTATACTTGTAACTTACAGTGACTGTGTCTTTTGAAAGCCATCTGATCCTGGTGTAACTGATAAGATTTACTGAATCCTTTGGGTAGGCTGAATTTATTTTTTTTTTACCAATCTGCAAGAAAAACAACAAAGACTCCAATAGTCCCTGAAATTTCTAGTATGAATTGTCTTGTTTCAGGTTCTGGGTTATTGAATTTCACTGTACCACCTTCTGTTGAGCTGGGATTTGGAAGTCTGACATGTGATGCTTGCTTGCAGGTGGTCATCAAGTCTGGGTACCTCAGAGCCTTCTTTTGGTTCATCTTGCTTGAGCTGATCAGCACTTTTTTTTTTTAAGCTTAGGAAAAGTTTGTGTTCTAGATCTGACACTGGTTGTTCTTTCCCTGTAAAGTGGTTACAATAGTTTTACAGGAGAGAATCCCATATCTGAATTGTGGAATATACTGAATAGATAATGTTTTTACAATTAGAGTTTTAGACTGTTTTTTCTAATTTCAGTTAAAACTTGGCTTTAGCTTAGTGATTTGAAACATTATGCTGTTCCAGGATAGAAGATATTTTTTGGTGGGGGTGCGGTGGGGTGGGTGGTGGGTGTTGGGTAAGGCTTTTTTTAAATTTGCATCCATTATTGAACTGTAAAGGTAATTAAAAACAAAGGCTTTATTTTACTGGTCAGCTTGTTACTTGGCTTGTGTTGTAATGTGTTTATAGTATAACACATCTAGAGAGTTTGTTTTTTAAAATGAGACATTTTTATTAAAAGAGCAAGGTAATATCTTTTTCCTCTGAAATGTATTTTTATTTTTAGAAGAAGCCATTATTAGGGAGATGTTTTGCACTGTTTAGGTCTCTTGACCCTTCTTATCTTGTTGAAAATCTAGCTTCAGTAATCTTTTTGTGTTAGACTGCTTTGTTGCATGGATTCTTTGGTAAACAGATTAATCTCTGGGTCTTGTGACTGTATTAATCTTGCTCTGCTGCTTAGGTTTGTTGAGGGATTTCTAATAATTAGGACGTCTTTGTGCTTGGTCTCAAAACAGTTACTGTTTTTCCTGGGATTCTAATGGTAAAGTAGAAAACAATGGAGACAACCAGATGTATTAGCAGTAAGAGGTTATTTGGTTACTTTTGCTTTTCATGTTGTGTAAAAAGCTTATAAATATTTAAGTAGTTTTTGCAAGATACTGACCTGAAGCAGAACCTTCTAAAACCATATTAACTGTGGGGTTCAGTGTTGCTATGTTTATGTAGGAGATGTTTTTTTTTTTTTTTTAAAAAAAGCAGACTTCTTTTAAAATGTGCAGGAACTTTATTGCATCTTCTGATACTTCACTATGGGTGCTTGTAAACTGTGAACTACTGTGAGGCTAAATCAAAGATTTTAGTAATGTCAAATGTATTTCTACAGTAATGGGATTCTTCTTGAATGGCATCTAGGACTTTGAACAATCACATGGTGTCACTTCTTGCTGAAAAATTTTTACTTATCTAAAGAGCTTGTTTGTTTTGCTTCCTCATGCCTTTCATTAATACAACATTCTGGAGAAAAAATGTTGACACCAGAGCCAGGTACTGAGAGGCTGTGGAATATTTGTGAAGAAATCTTGTGCATATTTTGTTGCAAGTCTATTTCAGTATATTGCTTCCAATTATTTAATTTTCAACATTTTACTGTTGCTTCAGATGATTTTAGGGTGCTTTTTAGTATCAAGTGAATAGCGAATGCAAGAATCCTTTGTTTTGCATGATGCTGCTTGGTCAGGAATTGTGTGTTCTTTGGGTCTACCCATAACCAAACCTTTCCATATGTGATTTTGGTGAGTGCACGCTTTACTAAAAACAACATACAAAGCACCCTCCAGGAGTTAACCTGGACACATGTGAGCTATCTCAGTGTTGTGAGTGCATTTTGAGACTTTCCTCTGCTGGTTTGAGGTCAGAAATAAAACTTATTCTTGGTAATAGTTGTATTAACCACTCAAACAGCAGGCTATTCAAGTGAATGAAATGCTGTTAACCAGAAGGACAAGAAGAGCATTTTTTTAAATTAGTTTAAGAGAATGAGATTACAGCCAGAAAATTGTCTTGTCAGACAGCCAGATATTGACTTCTTGGTCTTCCATTGCCAAATGCTCAAGCTCCCCCAGCTCACTCCCCTGAGCTCTCTACCAGCTTACGGTGAGGGCTTGGGCTAGTCCTTTCCTAGCTTGCTGGACAAAATGTTACCCATCAGAGATCTAAGCACTGCTTTCTTTACAAGATCTGAGAATTTGGGTAAGCTGTGTTAACTAGCAAAGCTCTGTTTTTCTTGAGGTCACCTTTTACTTGTAACTGTTATAAAAGTATGTTTATAACTTGAAAGTGAGTAGGGTGCTCTGATTTACTAACATAGAACTCACTTTTAGTAACTAAAGTAAGGGAAACTCAGTATTAAATACTGGGTTTAATTTAGAAAGCCTGGGGAAGCTGAACTTTTGTTTCAGGTCACTTGTGTTGGTATGAAGTACTAGACAGGTTTTTTAATTTTTAAGAAGAAGTTATTCAGTGAGCATAAGAATGTGTGTAAATATTTGTGTTTTCAGGTGTTTGATGTTCCCAACTTGTGCCTTATGTGTGCTTCCCAGCCCTTTAGCTCGTTGCTTCCAGTTTCTTTGCATTTCTTGATTTCTTCCCTTCCTGTTGTAACTTTTCTATGCTGTCAAATAGGTTTAAAACTAGCTAGCAGGCTAATACATGATGAAAAGTGAGACATATACAGGTTGTGTACAAAAGCCTTCTTTCTTCAACCAAAAGAATAAATGTATTGAAATAAAAGATGGGATCCTTGATTCACTTGTTTGATATGTATGTTTGAAAAACTAGTCCTTTGTGTCAACCTTAGCTGTTACTATCTCTTTTCTCTGAAGTATCTTTCAACTTTTTTTAGATCAGGTTTGCAAGTTTAGTTCCTGTAAAGCTGTTAGCATAGTACTGAGGTTTTTTCTGCCGGGATACAAAATTAAGCTTAAAAACAAGTTTTCTTTGCTGATAAACCTTTATAATTCCACTCAAATTACTTTTGTGAAATTTTAATATTTTTTTTAAGACTTCCTAGGTTTAATTGAATGAAAAAGAGAATTATAAGTAACTTTCGAAAAGTTTCTGTGAAATCAGGCCTGCTGCAAGTCAATTAGTTTATTACTGGGACTTGTGCCTTCTTCTTTGAGTATGTCTCTGGGTCAGTGTTGAATGTAGTATTTGTTACCCCTCCCCATCCCTTGGGAATTCTAAATCACTTGAAGCAAATATAAGACCAGTTGGCCTCACATAAACTCCCATAGTTACCAAGTGAGACCATACTGATGCCACAAGGTGCTCAGCTATTGCCAAAGCCTAAAAAGGAGAAATGCCTAAGGATCTATTATACAACATTGCTGCTCAAAAAAGCCTTTATTCCACTGTTTAACATATATAAATGATGTAATTAATTCCCAAAACACTTAATATTTTTGAAGTAACTCCAGAAAGCTCTATTACATAGCACAGTACAAAGTTAACCTGTAGACTTTGTTACAGTAGCCTGAGTGTAGTGTTGTCCTGTCATCTCCCTGCACCCTCGCTGTTGTGACCATTCCCCCAAATGCCAAAGCAGCTCCCTTCCCAACCCCTGCCATCACTGTGATGTAGTTAAGGGTAAGTTGTTGACCCTAAATTACCCAGGGCTATCAGCTGGTTTGCTGAAGGGCAAATAGTCTTTGCATATGCTTCAGTGACAACTGTGCTGTGTGTGCCTGTAACCTTAACCTAGTAAATAGCTAACTTCTAATAGCTAGCCTCTTACTTCTTACTCAGCTTGTACCTTCTGTAAGTTCACAGTGCAAGTTAATAATTTCAGAGAGTATGCGTTCTTGCATTCAATCTTGAGTTTAGACTTTTCACATGCTGTTGGAAAGGAAATCAAGATATCCTTGGAAGGAAACAGCTCTGTAATTTCAAGTTATGTGGGTAGTAATCCATGACTTATTGATATACTAAAATGAAAATGTAGTATTTCAGTGCTCACAAAAAAAAACCCAACAAAAACATACACACAACCAAAAAAACAAACACCACCCCCCCTCCCCCCCTAAACCCCAACCCAAAACCCACAGACCAAGACATCTGCTGTTCTTGGCTTTTAAACTCATTCATAAGTTTTCCAAAAGAAAAGAAAAAAAAGGCACAAAGGAGTGCAAGGCAATGGCAAAAAAGTGCAGAACTGACCCCTGAGTGAGACAACTGTACAGAGCCAACTAAATCATGACTGTAACATTGGAGAATCTCCTCTGGCAATACTTGCTGTGGAAACTTGAGGAGCAACTGTTTCTGTCTGTTACTGTGGTCTTTCATGTGTACAGTACCCATCCGAGCAGAGCTGGCAGAAGAGAGCACATAGTGCATGTGCTGCATCCATACATGGCTTACAAGTGAAAGCAATCTCTGGGAGGTTGCAAAAAAGCCTTCCCAATCCTCCTGGGCAGAATTTCAATTCAGCAGGGCACTAGAGAGTGCAGGCTCCCCCAAACTGTGTCCTTTTTCAAGGCAAGTTTTTGGCCACTCTACATACTAAATGGAAGTGAGCAACTGGGGTTTGGCTGAAGTGGAATCAAGGTGTTATGTGAACTGCAGATAGCTGAGATCTGTTGTTTCTGACAGTGATCCACAGTCAAATCTTGCTTTATTTCTAGTCTGTTCAGTTGTGGGAGAATAAATATCAAGGACAGGCAGTGCAGTCTTGGTGTTCTGCACTCAAAGTAAGGAAAGGAAGGAAGCTGGTGGGGTCCCCTATTTGAGAACAGCCATAAAATATATACAGAATTTTCAAGAAAATAATTGCACTGCTGATTGTTTTCATAGACACATCCAGCTGATGTGCTAGGTCTAGAGCTCCTGACTGTTTCCTGTACCTTCACAAGTGCCAAAAACTTTTTTTTAACTAAAGTACAGCTGGAACTGATGTAGAACTTTTACCAGATTTTGCAGGATTTGGCTGACCATAAAATGTGTGGGGCCTTGGAGTCGCTGCTGCATTCATTCAGTCTTTTTCTAGTATTTGAGACTGCCAAGAGAGGTGACAAGTTCTTTCCTCCTCTGGCAGTTTTTTAGGGCTGTTTGCCCTGCAGCAGGTGCTTTGAGGTGTCTCATTCATTTTTATGCTGGCCATCAAACATGTCTGTTGTGGCTAAATGCTAGTATTAGTGAAAAAACAGAAGGGAATGTAGTAGAAATAAACTAATTTCTTTGAATTAAGGATGAGGAAAAAGAAAATTGTAGACATATTTGCCGGTTTGTCTACAGCAATTGCTTGGTTCATGAATGAGCAAAAAACCTCAGATCTTTATGAAAAAGTGGAACTGGTGAAATGGGTTAAAAATGCTGGTGACAGCAGGAAGGCAGAGCAACAAATGTGACAGGTTAGGAACTTTGGCAGAAGTGCCTCTATGTAGAAACAATGACTTTATAACCTGAAACCACTGTAGTTGTGTCACCCATTGCAGATGGAAAGTTTATAGTCTGACTACTGTTTCTTGAACTAGACAGCTTGCCTGAGGCTACTAACCATTTGCAGATTAAATAGATAAAATCCAGCAGATAAGACACCTTTTGATATGTTGGACACTAGAAAGAACAATCATGATCTGTGCTAAATGTAACTGAGGATGTTTTAAAAGGAGGAAGTCTCAACCTGTACAAGCTTCCCTGTCGGTTGTTATCTGGATTACATGTGCTTTGATGATCTTTCAAAGAGAGGTCAGGTCCTGTCAGATGCTTTAGCTGAGGCACAGCAGTGTGTGGAGGCAGCAGGCACGCTCTGAGGAAAGCTGGTGACGATGCAGGGATGGCGTGAGTAACTCCTGAGCTATGTTTCTAGACCTGGGGGCAGTGAGCAGGATGCAGAGACACCTTGGGTTTTCACAGAGCTAGTTTCGATCCAGCTCTGTTGCTCCTGAGTAGATTCACTGTGGATCTACTGTCTGCACCTCACTCGCCAGGGTTTCTGTGGCTTATTTCACCAGCAGAGAAGTGCTGTCTAAATGTATGGAGACTCTTGTGGGTATTGCCAGGCTCCTGACTTAATAAGCCCTTCCCAGTGGGGTTGGAGAGTAAAGATCCGAAACAGTAATTAGCTCTCCTGGTACCAGCAGAAGGCCAGTGGAGGCCAAAGCTAATAACAAGGCTGCCTGGATCTTGGTTCTTCGTGCCGAACACCACAGGTGTGGTGTCCTTGTGCCTCGCCCTCCCAGTCCTCTGCAGCCTGAGAGCTGATTTACCTCAGTCACCGTGCCCAGCCTTTGTAGGAGTCTTCTGCTTTTAGTCACACTGTCACTAATCATCCCTCTTCCTCTGTGCCCGAAGCTCAGGAGCGTTGGTGAGCATGGTGCAGCCACACATCCCATCAGGTGCTCCTGGAATAAGCCTTCTGGCTACCACCTGGCTCCTGGAGGAGATGGCAGTACTTTTGCACGGGTATCCTATTCTTGTCATCCAGCATCATCCTAGGCCACTGTATCTTCAGGAAATGTTCACTGCTGTTTGAAATGACGTTTTTCACTCCTATATTCTTGTGCCAGACTCAGAAAGAGGAGTGGAAAGGTGTTTGTCTCATGTTTTAGGACATTCTAGGGCTGTGCAAGCAGGTAATTAATGTTGGTCATATTTCTCAGTACACTTAGGAATGCTTAGATACTGCCATGGTGCTCTTTAGAGTTGGGTTTCTAATAACATTGCAAGGGCTTTTGTGGGGCACCAGTGGGCAAGATCACACCTATTGTCCATCAGAGTGCTTTGGGGAAGGGTGTGACATTCACTGCCATGCTTTAGCTGAGCTCTGTTTGGAGTTGCTTTGAGTGTTAAAAGTGTGTTTTCAGACTCAGCGGTAAATTACTAACTCAGCAGATAACCAGTAATCTCTAACGAGGAATGTGCATACTTTTGATGTCCAATTTTAAAGTTCAAACACATGGTTTTAAGCTGCTGTGAAGGTATGCATTCAGTGTTTAAGAACAAATGTTGCTTGTTCATCAGTTGATAAGCAGTATCTTGTTAAGATTTGGTAAATTGATGGCTGTCATATGCTTGGTCTAAATTAGTTTGCGAAACAACTGGTAAGCTTCTCCATTTCAAGACTTAGTATAAAAGTTTGTAAATAATGATGCTTAAGATATAGGCAAAAATACTCTGTTATGAAACCAAGGGTATGTATTTTATTGTATGCAAGGAATTCAGAGTTATATCTCTAACTTTTTGCTTAGTTAACTTGCACTAAACAAATCATATGACATATGGTACCACTCTGGAAAGGCTATGGAGGCTGAAAAACCTGTTTCCCTTTAATATGGGTTGGATTAAGATTCTGAGAGATTGCCTGCTGCTGTCCTGTGGACAGGGTTTTTTGTCTGTCTGTTTGGTTTCTCCATTCCACAACACTTGTTGGTCCTTTGACAGCTGTACCACCCGTCGACTTGTAAATGTCTGTCTTTGTTGGGACCGGTGGGGGGGAGAAACTATTATAACAAATGGAGGCACATTCTTGAACTTCAGTAAATAAATAAAAAAATCAGTTGTGACGTGACAGCCAGATATCTCATTAGCAGTTAATAGAAATTAGACTCTTAATTCAGTAGCAGTTTGTAGACCAGCTGTAAGCAGTCACTGCTATTGGGTTGACTTGTGTTTTTAACTACGCAGCCTCTGGTCACAAAGAAATAGCTGGCAGTATCTCTACCTCTTTACAGTTGTTGATAAAGTTATTGAACAAAAACCACAGAGGCAGCCAAGTTAGGGAATGGAGTAAGCAGTAGATGAGATTTATTCACAACTTCTGGCCTTTTCAGGATCTTGTGCATGTGAGTGAAAATCATGTCTGTATGACCATCTCTGTAACCTGAAGTACAAATGCAGTGTTTTAAAGCATTGAGTAGGAGATTTGACAAACAATATAGGTGTTAGGGCTTGGTGTTGAGTTTTCTGATGCATGGAAGTGGCTTTAGCTCTGATGTATCCCATCAGCAGGTGTGATGGCATGAAAGGGATTTCAAAGTGCTGAGGAAGAGCTATTTAGAGCTGCTGATGGGGGATGTTAGAGAGAAAGGTGTTTCCAGATTACCCCCCTCCCAGCATTATGGTTTAACAGTACAGCCAAACCACTTTGAATGGCTTGTTCCCTCCAGAAGGGATTTTTTTTAGGGGCTGGCAGAGCATTCCAGTGAAGCTTCACCGTGTGACTTCTCTTACATTCTTTAAGCTTCTGAGGTGTTCCTGATGGCGTTCCCTTGTGGGTGCAATGCTGGGTATGACTGAATCAAGAGAGTCGAGTCCTTCCCTGTAAGGGCAGTGATCTGTTACATTGGCTGAAGCTGCTCTGTGTCACTTGATCTTAATAGGCAGAGGCAGAGCAGATGGGCTGAACCCTGTTCATCTGCCTGTTTTGCTGCCAAGCCGGGGTGGTCCTGCGTGCCCTTTTGTGCTGGGACAGCCTCACGTGGGCTGGCTATGGGTACGTGTGTGACTGCTGCTTGTTGGACTTGGACTGTTAAAGGGTCAGAGCATTAGCCTGAGTCAGAGGAGGCAGCTTTGGCAAGTGGGGTCGGCTCGCTGAGGCGTCGGATGCTCTCCCAGTGCCCGAAAGTCCAACCTATTTGGCAATGGAAGGCCGTTAGTTCGTTTTTTCCGTCTTGTTTTATGGTACTCAGAGCTCCATGTAGTTTGCAGGGTGGTGACCTGAGAGGGGCCATGCTTCATCACCACCATAACCTTGTGGATGATTGACCTGTATGGATGTTTACCCATTTGACACGAAAATCTCTTAGGTGGTTGGTGTTCTGCTTCTAAGAGTGCAGAGTGCAAAAATTGCTCTGGTCAGATCAAAGCAGTGTCCCTGTTAAGCCCATGTGAGATACGGAAATTGATTCATCCCTGAGTGATATTTAACACCTCCCCCCCCCCCCCCCCCCAAAAAAAAAAAAAAAAAAAAAAACCCACACCAACTTGGGTCCCTTTCAGAATCCTATCATTGCTGATAGGAAGGAAAAAACCCCAAACAACCAAAAGATAAACATTTGAAGTTGTTAAATGCAGCCTCTGTTTCAGGAAATACCTGAGCTAACAAATAAATTCAGGGTTGGAGATTATTCTGTGGAAAGTACTTCAGCATTTTTCAAATGTTTGCCTCCTTTGCACAGAGGAATATTTCCAGCTCTGGGAGAATGTGATCACCAGCAGCTTTTGAGGTGAATTTTTGGGTGAGGATTGATTTGACATGCAAATATGTACTTCAGTATGATCATTTGCCTGATAGTCTGGGGCTAATTTTCATGTGACCTACTGTTGATGCTTCAAGTAAGATTAATATCTGTTGGAAGAAATGCTCTGAAATATGCTGCTGTAAATTCAGCTGCTCCAAAAAAAATAAATGAACGTGATTCTTTTAAAACATGAAATCAAATGGCAAAGCTTTTGTTTAAATGTAAGCTGAACTAAGAGGAGTTGTATGTTTGAATGTTGGGAAAATTGTATCTGTCTAAATGAATCTTAATGCTTTCTTTAAACACATCAATATAAAGGTGTGTATCAGGGTATTATAAACCTTTGAAACTAGTTGTGGTATAATCTTTTCTCCCCCTTCTATTGTATATGATTTTTTTTGATTAATAAAGAAACTGAGCAACACGTTTTTTTCTTAAATAAAGACAAAACTATCCAAAGCAAAGAGGAATGGTGCAGTTTTACTTCAGCAAATACCCGCTGTTGTCTCAGTGGTTGGAAAGGCGAACTTTATTTTTGTTTTGTTTGTTTTTGTGTTTTTGCTTTGGTTGGTTGCAAGCCAGCAACATAAAATGGTTGTAGGCCAGCCACAGAAAATAACTTACTGTATTTTCTGTTGATTATAGTACTACCGAGATATTTCTGTTGCAAGTTCTGGCAGAGTGCACCAGCGCTTGCTGGTTCCTTTTGTTTCTGGATGTGAGTTGTCATGGTAATAAGTCAGAGAGCTGCAGCTTGAAGCTCCTCGCTAGCCCAACCCTGGGTTGGTGGTTGCCATTTGCAACAAGTAAACTCTGGAGGGGGTGGTCGTCGTCTCCCCTGGCATCATGGGCTTCTAGAAAATCCCAGTTTAAAAAGTGGAGGTGGCTCTGATGCATGGGGTGATTCTGGAAATGAGCGTGTTGCTGGCTGGGTTGCAATTCAGTTGTGCTTGGGAACTGATTTTTCTCAACCAGAAGGTGAGGTTTGTGCTTCTGTGTTGGTTTTGGTTTTGTTTTGTTTGTTGGTTTTTTTTTTTTTTGCTTGGCAAGAGAAAAATCTAAGAAGCAGAGGGTAGAGTGTCATGACATTCAGCACTTGCGACAGTGCTGAAACCCCCAGGGCTTCTCGGTCCCAGTGGCACAAGGAGGTCTATTCCATGATATTGTTTTAACAGCAAGGTAATGCCATATGTCCAAGAAGTTATCTGAAATGTGAGCAGTTGGGACCGTTAGAGCTTTAGATGCAGACAGATGATCACAAATGACTGTGCAGCGGTGGCTTGCCAGGTTACCCCTTCGTCAGCTGAACAACATTGCCGCCTTAGCCTGTTGTTAAATTTACAAAGCTTGTTTGCCATGGAAAGGTTAAAATGTTCATATGAGCAGTTATCACAGATCAGTTGGCAAGACAGCTCTTTAATAAGACTGTGCCTTATTTGCTCGTGATTTGGAATACCTGCCCCATTTAACAAATCTGGTAGTCTATGAAGACAAAGTGTATGTTGGATTTTTTTAATGATCATAACCTTCTTAAAGATGCATTTGAAGAAGGAATATTGTATAGCTGTGGTCACCACCTGGCTATGATGTCAAAGTACCGTGACCTCGACTTTACAGAAATTTAAGGTTTTTCAGAAAAAAAAAGTTTTTCCTCTTGCCCATTACAAGGAAAGTTGTATGAAGATTTCATCTAGACCAAGTCTGGAGTGATGTGCTTCCTTCACAGCAATTTGTTTGGCTTAGTTATGACTAGATTGTCTGTATTACAGTCCTTGTGCTTAAACTGGTACCATGGATATTAGCCGTGGCTGCTTTGAAACCTGTAGACTAATTAAGCACTCTAAAAAACCCCATCACCAGCAAAAGTCCCTGAGAATTGTTGTGTCTTAATCTTGCTCTGACAGTTCTTGGGGAATCCTTTAAGTATAGCTAACTGCTAACGCTGTTTTTAGTAGGCAACCCTACCTGATATACTGTGGTCTCCTTTTCCTGGCCACCATATTTGCTCTTCCTGATGTTGTTCTCTAAGCTGGGGTCCTTTAAAATGCTTCTAACATTACATCTAGGTGCTAATTAGGAGTTACCTTTTGACTGTTTACTCCAGGACTCTTGTGTATTGCTTAATTTTTCTCTGTTTGGTTCTTTGTTCCTGATTTTTTTTTTTTTTAAAAAGACCCAAATTTTGTTATTTAAAAGCTGCCAATCATTATAGTCCTCTGTATTTGGATAAACTCATACAAAACTCATCTCTGCTACAATTAGTTGTTTAAAATAAATCCCACTGTATTTAGTAGCTGATATATTTGTTAACGCAAGATCAATATTCATTTAGTAGAATACTGAGTCTTATTCCATATCGCTAATAGAAAATGTGGGACAAATAACAGACTGTCTCAAAACAATTTGAGACTCTCCGTAGCATTACCAAAAAAAAAAAAAGAAAGAAAAAAGAAAAGCCCCTAGGAACTGACATAACTCTGCAAGAAAAGATGTGAATGTTTATGCGATGAATGTGAAAATGGATAGAACAGATTTAATACAAGCTTCCAACTGTTGGCTATAAATATTGGAAAGGCGCGAAAAGGCAATTATATATATTCTTAATGGTGAAAAACTTAATTGTGTTTGATAATTATGGTCTGTGCAGTCAGTAGGAGAGGTCTTTTGTAGTGAAACCATTTTGTTTGCATTTGGACATGCAACCAACATTTGGGTTTTTGACTACAGAACTTAGGCTTTTGTGTTAAGCATTTAATTGTCTGACTTCTGAGAGTCTGGAAAGCAGAAAAGAAATGCATGGTGCTACCCTGTAATTTCCTATGCTCATTAGTTTGTTCACTGACTTCTACGAGATGGCAGGCTTTAATTTCCCGTCTACCCGTTCCACGTTTATCCCCATCTTATGGGATGATTATAATCATGAATGTCGTAAAGCTTTTAGCAGAATAAAGTAAAGAAATTATGACCAGCAGGATATGTTGAATCAATTGTACTAATCTTGAGCCGGTGTTAAAAGTCTGTTAGCGTGGGTGGGTCATTGAACCTTCCAACTCATTTTTATACATTTGAGCAGGTTCTGCTGGCAAGATGGAAAACCAAAACCTGTTTATGTTGTTATATGTAAATCTGTGAGGTATTACATGGAAGTAGAGGTTTTTAACCCACTTCCCATTGGAAAAAAAAAATCTAAAGTGCAAAAATAGACATGTAATGAACTTCTCTTTTGAGGGAAGCTCATTTAAAAGGAAAATAATTCACAAAACAAACAACATGTATTTAAAAGACAGGAAGGCTGATTTAAATATCCGCTTGAAACATCTTGTTTCTCTGTGATACTATGGTATTTCTCTAGCCTCTGACTTTGAGGCAGTAATGCAGCTGAAGGCTTTGGATAAACATATTTTTGTTCTCTACTGGGACAACTCCCAGTTAAGACAAACCAGGAAAATGGGATTTCTCCTTTTTCTTTATGAGGTTTTGGAGTTGTTCCTGATTAGCTTCATGTGCAGGTACTTGAGTTCTGGATTAAAATTGCCTGTTCCTCCTGTTTCTAATTCAGTTTAAAAATTCTACCTGTAACCCAGAGCAAATGTCCCCACCTTCCTCACAGTGGAGCTAAAAATAACGATTTTTTGTGTGTCAGCAAGTCTTGCCAAGATCAATAAACTTGCCATATTCCTTTCCTACTGTTGAGGTGAAGACTTGTGTGTTGGCTTGATGGTCTGTAAACTGCCCTTTTGGTAAAGGCCGATTCCCAAGGTTGGTCATGCCTGGTTGCTGTGGAGTAATGTTTTGTCATGAATTTCCTGAAATATAATGCATGTTTGTCGAGACAAATTCATACAGGTTTAACACTGTAAAATTTTTCAGAACTTTAGTGGCTACTAACACATTTGGCTGAAGTACAGATAGCTAATTGGCATCTGATGGCTCTAGCAGACCTTGAAATTCAGGAGTTGCCTTTAAATCCCAGTCACCTGTTTGGAGTATGAGTGAGAAGGTATTTGGTTTTAGAAACTCCTCAGTTGCAAATTGTCTCATCATTGTCTTGGGGGGCTGCAGTTTTGAGGGAAGCCAAGCTATTGCCTGGAATAGGCAGTTTATGAAAAGGTTCACTAGGCTGGTGGGTGGCAAACTGAGGACAGCAAAGATACTCTAGTACGGTCAATTGTCGTCTTACCCATGTACCTGTCTTTGCTCCCTCCCTGTCTCCAACACTCTTGTTCTTGCTTCCCATCCCTCCAGTTTTCACATTTTTCCTTTGCCAAACAAAAGGAAAAACTTGTAATGGCAATGTGGTGTGATGGATGACACTTATCAGAGCAACTCTGCTGAGCTGAGGCCCCTTGAATCTGTGTCATGAATGTTGAGTTTCCAGGCTTGCAGCTTGTCTGGGAGCTGATGGTGCTGCTCCTGGGGAAAGGGAGGGCTGTGCTGGGCTGGATCAGGTAGCTGGATGGGTCTGTCTTACTCTTGGCAGGAAAACAGGAGTCCCACAGGATAGATATGCAAATAGGTCTGAAACTGTGCTAAATGTGGTTGATGAACACCATAGGAACTTCTTCAACGCTGCTGTGAGATCATTTAAAAGGGTAGTGTCACCTGATTCTGCAGGTTTTCTGTTTGAAGAATTGGACTTCAGTATTAAAAATATCGTTTGGCTGAAGGAAATGCTAATTGATTGTTATGCAAAACTGATAGACCAAGCTTTGCACCCTAGACTGTGCTTAGAAACTGAATGTATTAAGAATTGGCAGTTTCATTTGATGTTCAGAAATGAACTTTTATTAATTTTTGAGAGTTTACAATTTTTTATATGTTTTAACATAGGCTGATATAAAGGAAATAGTTGTTTCAGGTAAATTTACAAAAGTAAATTACATAATCTGTATTCATCCTTAAAATATAACCCATGGGATTCATTCACAAAAGTACCAATTTGGGCTATTTGACATAAGTAATTTCACTCAAGTATTTCATTTGCATCTGTGTAGCAGCCAATTCAGCACCAAGTCAATTTTTTTTCCTATAACTTCGGCTTTAGTTTTTTTAACCCACAGATCTCTATATACACTAGTAAGAATGGCTTGCAGAAAAATGCTTTGGTAGCTCTACAGGGAAGTTAAAAAGAAGAATTTATCTTGAATTGTAGTGTAATAGGTTGGATTCTGGCAGGCTTCCTGTGTGGCAGCCCCTTCTACCTGAATATGAAGGTCCTGATGTAAGAAATAAATGTAAAAAATTTGTAGTAGGTGACAAATACTTCATTTTAATCTCTTCAACAAATTAGTCTTGGTATAGCTCACTGATAAGTGCATACATACCTGGGCATGCTCCTGCACAGCAGCTGTGAGTGTGTTTAGGTTTTTTCCCACTGCTAGGAAGCTGGAGGTGAAGATGAATACTTCATCTTCATGTGTGCGTGGCAGGTGTTTTGGTATCAGCAATACTGGAGTTTTTTGTCATGGTGTAAGCACGTTTTTGTGGTTTTGCTCCTGTCTCTTGGCATCTTAATATTTCTAAGATGTGGGCTTACCCTTAGGGTAAGGTCTTGTCTTCGAAGATAGGTTTGGCTGGGATAACTGACATAGCTTCCTCCCCGCTTGCCCAGCCCTTCCTTCAGAGGTAGCTGTCTCTGAAGGCAGTAACTTTTATTGTCTCCTGAGCTGCTGCTGGTGAGAGCCTGGCATGTTAGTGTGAACCAGATGTGAACAAAACTACTCAGGAGCAGACACGTCTGTTCTGTGGACATGGAAATTTCTGTTTAAGCCATACGGGATTGATGTTGCTGTAGTCCAGTCTGTTTCTTTTGGCGATGCTGGCACTGCTTTGGCCTCAGTGAGCCAGTACAGGCAGCCAGGTGTTAAATCAATGCTAGTGGAAAAAAAGAAGATATAAATGCTTGGTATAGCTACCTGAGTGGCTGAGAGTCAAATGGTTTTAGGTGCTGGATGCAAGAAGAAAAGGGAAAAAGACAGGATCCTGCAGCAGCTACAAGTAAAGAGAGGCAGGACTTCAGCAACCTGGGTTTGGATTGTGGCTTCGTTGCTCACTAGGAAGAAAAACTTGGCATTGCTGCTTCTGTTAGTATATCACGATTTGGGGGAAAGGGCATTAAAATACTTGAAGAGAAAAGGGAGGTTCCACTTTGAGCTAAAATAACTGTTTAGTCAGCCCTATAGAAATGACAAACACCTCCCTTCCTGCCAACGGTTTCATGATCTGTTTAAACCCATCAAAAACTTTTGAGGTCCTACCTTCTCCCTGCTGAATGAGCTGTTGCCTCTGTGACCCCAACACTGGACCTCGTGGGTTTCATACTGCCAACAGAGAGGCTTGAAGTTTGGTCCTGGCAAGCGGGTGCTCACCCTGGGGCCAGGGAGGAGGTAGGGGTGCAGCAGGGAGGGACCAGATGTGATCTCCCGTTTTCCCAACAGTGAAACCTGGGTTTGGGGTGGGGTCTGGAGCTGCCAGGTGTGGTGGAAAGCAGGTTTCCCCCGCCCACCCCCCACCCTGCCCAGGCCTGGTGCTACTGGTGGTTGGCTGAACGTGAGCTAAAGATGAGTTATTTTAACAAAGATCAGCCTTTCAAAACATGTAGGCTCAGCAGGCAGATCTTTTTGAGCCTAAGGTGAATATTCGGTGCTTTGAAAAGGTCCTTTTTTTTTTTTTTACATCCTCCAAGACAGTGAATTGAGGAATTAGCTTGTATTTTATTTTTACCCTTTGATTTTAAATAAACCAAACTATTATAAGATGAAAGCTTCTTTCTGCTTGCTTGCCATTTAACAGAAATGAGTGAATTTCTTACTGAAAGCAATGAATTTCTCAGCGCAGTATTTTGCTTTTTTACCATGGCAAGGATGAGCAGTTGGGCCTGTAGTTTCACACGTTAATGCAAACCAGGACTGAAACCACTGTAAGTCTGCAATTTTTAGATATGTTTAACTTTTTCAGTCCAAAGTAGCAAATTTTCATGTGTCTGTCACTTTACTAAAGTAAAAATTTCTTCATTAAGCTAGTATGAATTTGGGGCCAACATTCTGGTTTGCGTTTGTCTGGTTTGTGTAACTGGCATTGCCAAATACGTTTGAAGCACAAATGAAATGGATAGAAATGTCTGAGCATAAGCGTATGCAGATTTTTATTAGAATGGAGAGTGGAGGTGAGGTTGCAGACCGATGTGTTCCTACAGATCTAATTGAAGTTGAGCTGTGTTAAAACTTGAGTCTGTTTTGTTTCAAAGTACAGGCAGAACTTAAAACTGAGCCAGCTGACACCACGGAAACAAACAAATTAAGAAATAACACTGAATTAAACAAATTTTGAGCTGCTCCACACATAGCAACCCAAGCATATGACTTTGGCTGCAGTACAAATTTAAGCATACATTTCAGTTTTCTAGCCTTCATTTAAATAAAAACATCATTTAAAAACTGCTAATTTGTGCTTTGCATTTAACTTTTGGTTTTGGAGTTTCCATTAAGATGTTTCTTAAAGCTGTTGCCACAACCTTTGTGGAGAACTTGATTCCTGTAGGGAGATCAGCTGAGCCTTTTCATTGCTTGTGTTATTTTTTTTTCAATTCTGCTGGCTGGATAAAACTAGAAAGTGAAAGTCGGTGGTTCCTCTGTGCTTTTGTATAAATAGTCCTTCCTGTAGCAGGTATTTAACCAGTTGTAGTGATGATGATTAACTTTGCTCCTCTTGACTTTTATAAACTGTTATAAAGTTGTATTTTAAAAAATAAAGGGAGAAACTGTGTAAAGAATGACTTTCTCTGAAGTTTCGATGGCTCAGTCTGCCACCTTGTGGTAACTTGAGTTACAGGTGTTGTAAAAGCAACGAAAAAAAGCATCAGACTGCTCCTGTCACCTGCGTTTTATGTATTCTGTGGATTAGTTGGAGGCAGCTTTCATGGACACTGTGAACTAGCAGAAGTGTTTGTGTAAGTCACATTGGGGTTGAATTTAGCTGCTGCTTTAAGGTTTTGCTCAACTAGCCAGCATAAATTACATAGGCAGGCTGTGCCCTCCTCGAAAGACAAAGTTCTTTTCCTGAGAATTTTAAAATTCTAGCTTTTTGGCAAGTATCTAGAATATCAAAATTAAAAACTTTCATAGCTTACATGCCTAAGTTTATGTGCATGTGTTATTTTTGTGAAATGGCTTTTATTAAACCAGCATTTCAAGTATTCGGAATCTGTTTAGGATTTTACAACACTTGGCACAAATATTTCTGAAGGAGTCTTGCATTCCTTTAATTCACTTCTAATTAAGACGTTGAAACAGCTGTTTATGTTTGACAATGAGTATGTTTGCTAAGTAAGAAAAGCATAGTTTTTCCTGAGATAAATGGAAAATGGAGGTAACCTAATGACAATAACTTGAAATTCTGATTTTATTTCTTTCAAATTGCTTTCCTACTCTTTAATGCTGCAGACTGACTGGAAGTGTGCAGTGTCTACTGACACTATATATAAATATATTCAGCTCTTTTGACTCTACTGTAGTTTTCTGTACCTTGCACTGTTATGGAGAATTTAATTGAAAGGAATGATGCTGGTTGTTACTTAAATTTCAATGCCAAACTTTTGATGCTAGAGGGAGCAGTTTCCTACTAGACGCCCTCAGGAAAGGTACCACTTAACGGGCTGCAGCACTTCCTCGGAAATAGTTGTTGGATTTAATGCCAGTGCACATCAGCTGCAATGTTATAACGACTGTTTGCTTTGATAGGACCCCACTGCCACTGGTCTGTTTTCTTGCTGTTTTTTTTTTTGAAAATCAAAAAGCCCCCGCCTTAGTTCTATCTGTGATGAGATGTATTCAACTGTAGCTTCCCTGTGTTGCTGCAGCAAGCAACCATGATGGAAGCACAAGTAAAGATTTATTTAGGGTTTTTTTTCCTTACCCCTCCCCTTTTTTAGATCTCTTCAGATCTCTTTATTTAGATGTTTTTAGGTGTCTTTTTTGCCTTTTTCAGGCAAGGACCTTCACCATCTGCAGTTCCTGGTGTGGCGACCTGTGTGATGTTGTATTTGCAGATATTTGACAAGCATGCTTATATTTCGAAGAGGGATTATTTTTTAAAAAACATTCACTAAACTTATCTTATCTGTTGCTTATGAAACTGGTCAGAATGACTCCCTTCAGTGATTTAATGCATCCCCCCTGCTTTGAGTCACTTCAACAGCATTCCTCTAGGAACATAACTTGTGTTCTTCACTCCTTTGTACGTCTTCAGGGTTGGTCACTATCACCCAGCAGTTTTGGAACCAAAAGTCCATGGATCCCTTTTACCACACACTTCCACTTTTAGGTCTGTGGATCCTTGTAAGCCAAGCATCCTTAATGGTTCTATGATCATCTGTGAATCCTTTACTGCACATAAAATCTGTGCCACTCAAAGAAACCTTGGTGCAAACCCATGGCAGAAGGTTACTCGCCTTCTGTTCTGTCTCTGCTTGTTGTTAGACAGGCTTGCTGGAGATGAATTACAGTAGCACCTTCTGGCCAGCCTCTCTTCGACGTAATCCGCTGCCATGGGCATCTGATGATCCTCAGTGGTGCACTCCCAGCTTCCCGCAGCAGCCGGTGGCTTGTGCTGCAGAGTTCGGCAGGCCGGGATGAGTGGCAGCAGTGCCACAGGGACTGTCGGGCTTGTGGCTTACCCCGCCGCCGGTACAGGGCTCCCAGGAGCCTCTGCTCACCCCCAGCCTCTCTGGCAAGTGAGGAGGTCACTGACTGCAGCAGACATGTCCTTTCACAGGCTTTTTTTCTTTTTTTTTTTTTTTTAAATAAATAAAAAGGGTAAAAAGGCAAGCGACTACTGTATATTCTCTTCAAAGCTTTTTATGTGCGTGCTCCCTCCATCCCAAACCATGCATAATTACTTTTGTCGTTGATGTATCCTCTGCTCCTCACAGGAGGACCAAAGCCTCTAGAGGGCAAGGGAACAGAAAGACCAGAGTACAAGTGAAATCACAGCATTTTGGCTTGTGCATTTCTTCCACTTTTTCAAACTGAATGTTTGCTTTTTTCAGTGCGGGAAAAAGATGGTTTTTTTGATACTGAATGAAAGGCATCTATTTAGTCTGAACCATTGAGTATAACTCCTTGTATCTTTTCTGGTCTGTACTGTGGTTTAAACAAGTACAATAACATTTCTACACTTAATGTATTTAACTAGATTTTTAAAAATTTTCTTACTTAAATTCAAGTTCTTTATACGACTTCAGTCCCAACATCTTTGCCCAAGTACCACATTAACATTCTTTCATTGTGGCTGAAAACTGAAGTATTTCTGTACTTCATGGGCAATTTTGAATACACAAATATTTCCTGGTGACCAAATCTTTCATAAATTTATAGCTTTGATATATTATCTGAAATCATCTTCTTAGAGCAAGTTATGAGTGGTATTGGTGTTAGTTTATTCTCAACTTTGTCAGCCTCAGCTGGTGGCTGTGAGCCACTGCCCTGATTTTCAATGAATTATGGATAATACATTGCCTCTTAACTAGCACATTAAAAAAAAAAAAGGACAATGTAACAGCATCAAATCCATGAGCCAAAGTTAAATAACCCTAGAATTTGTGGGCTGCACTGAAGTTTTTTCTTAAGTGCTGTAGTGATTTTAAGTATAACATTAGCAAAGCCTCTAGACTGACATTAGTGTTTCCATAGTTGCATCTTAGGAAGCTTTAGTCTTGGATGTTGTTTTCATATCTTTATTAATGTTGTTTTGTGAGCTGGATATTGGAGGTCCACAATGGTTAAATGAAACACTTTGCCATGTAACTAGGATTGTATTTATGATTTTTTTATTATCTCATGCCAACTTTTTTTTTTCTCGTTTAAGCTTGTGGTTTACCTTACATTTGAAGAGGATACAATTTTACAAATATTTATGTACAATGGAGTATTTTGTTAAGCTGGTTTGTACCTTTTTCACTGAACATGAAAAGACCAAGCTTTACAAAATAAATGAAGGCTTTTGGGTACGTTAGCATTAAGAAGATGCACGTTGGTAGTTGCAAAGCAGCTCACTGTAATTCTGGACCAGGCTTGTTTCCTGGGCATAGGTACTGACAGCAAAAGCAGAAAGGTTTCTGTGTTTGTATTTTCCAATGTGAACATGCCATCATTCTTCCCCATGTCAGGTTCTGATGTATAATCAAAGGTATTCCTGCAATTTGCCTTTAATCTCTTGTGAATGCATTATTTCAAATATTCCTGCTGTGCACCTATTAGGAGATGCTTTGCAAAAACAGTATTTTAGCAGCTTGTACCAAATTGAGAATTCTAATAATGTTTTCCTTAT
The DNA here is from genome assembly GCF_031877795.1 of Strix aluco. Taxonomy (NCBI): domain Eukaryota; kingdom Metazoa; phylum Chordata; class Aves; order Strigiformes; family Strigidae; genus Strix; species Strix aluco. The sequence goes on along the minus strand of NC_133934.1, from coordinate 46,806,034 downwards.
GTTTGTAGGATTTGGAGATTGTGTATTCCTATTTACACGGAATGGAAGCCTTGTCTAATCTGAGAGAGCATCAACTAAGGTATGATACTTTATCATTAAGAATACATATATGTTAATGCACTAACAAAGCAAAGGAACAGCAGGTTTGGTAACTATACGCTACTCTTGTGTACCCTACCTCAAACTGAAAAGCTGGCTGTCACTGCATCCATTTCTTTCCTTCTTTATTGTCCTAAATGCTTTCTCCTTGTATGTGTGCCTATCTGTATCCCTATTTGTTCCTTCTGATTTCTGTTATGGGTGTGTTTGCTTTCTTCTCAAACTTTTGAACTAGAAGTAAATGCTGTACATACAGAGTACAAGTTCCAGTCCTGAATGAAAGTCATTATATAGTCCAAATAATTTATGTAACATAATAATAATTTACGTAACATAATAAGCAGAGCCTTTTATTCAGCTTCTGTTTCAGTTTATGCTTGCTTTTGTGTGGAAGTTTTAGACAAATTATGTACTACACATGCAAAGGATACTTAGTAAAAAACTACTAATGTCATCCACATATTTTTTTATTAAAATGCTTCATGAAGAAAATAAATTCAAGTAAAAACTTCCAGATGAACTTCCTATCTTTTGTAAAGACTTGTGTGTGTTTGATCTTCAGGTAATTGTTTCAGTTGTCTTCACATAAGCATCTTGCAGCAGAGGTTTCTAACGGTATTTGGACATTGATGTGAGGCTGGCAGATACAGAAGAAGGCCAGCACATCTCCCGTGTGCTATATGGGGAGAGAGGGTGAATTACTGGTATTTTCAGTCCTGGGGTTTGCCGACACTTGCCACATCTGAAGATGCTGAAGCAACTTTGACTTGATTAATGCTGATTTAAGTTCTAACTTCTGGCCTCTTTTGCTTTGTCACTCTGTCAGAGTCCATATTCCCAAACCAATATTCTGTAATTTGGAGAAAATAAAAGGTGGGGTTTTGTTTCTCCCAGAGTGCTCAAGACACATTTTGCAATGTGAATGTTAACTTCAAAGGAGTCTTTGTAATTACTTCTGCTTTGGAAGGAGGCCACGATCCCATTCAGTTAAAGTATTTTGTGTTATGCTGTTATATGCAAGACTTTTAGCACATCAACTTTTGCGTAGCTGGAGTTGAACTGATGTTAACTTGTTTACAAAGATCAAAGTGTGCACATATGGTAGCGTGGTATGTTGATGTGTGCTGCTTGGCTTCCTGTGCAGAATGAGGCTCCTGTTGAGGAATGTGTGGAACTTGCTCTCCCAGCAGAGCGAATTCCTAGAAGAGAGCTTCTGTTTACAGTGCCATACATGGAAAAGGCTGGGCTCCTGGCAAATGTGGGACAGAAAGCTTTTATAGTATCCTTTAGGATACAACATTTCTTGTGGCAGTGGGATGCCACAAAAACCTCTGAGATGCATTAAAAACTAGTGTATTAAATATAGCCTCTAGTAGTGAATAGCTTACATTATGGCTTGCTGATGATCTCATCTTGAATTTATTATTTGCTTAGGAAGCAGACAAAGATCACGTTTGAGCAAAAATTAGACACCAGTATTGATAAGAACTAATCAAATTTTTCAAATATTTGAGGAAGCAGTCTGGTTTGTACTACTTGGTCACTGTAATTTCTAACTGTTCCAGTTTAACACAAGAATTGAAACACTTGACTACCTTCTGTAAGAGGCATTTTCTTCCCTATTACTGTCCTAGTAACAGGACCAAAACACTGTAAAACAGAGAGTGCCAGTGGTAAGGTTGCATGACTTTATCAAGAATGTACTTCCTTTCCTCCCAATTCAGAGGGGAACAAAACTTGCTTGTTAAAGTGATTCTGTTTCCTATAACTCCTACTCTTAGATGGCCTGTTGCCCAGCATCATTTCAGACCAGTAGGGCACAGACTATCCTTGAGCAGTATTTTAATTTTTAAATCTGACTGTTAGCAATGACTTTTCTTCTGGTATCTTCTCAGCAGTAACCTCATGTCCGCTCTCCCCTTCCCTCTCAAAACAGAGGATCAGAGAGAGAAAATGAGGACCCAGGAGGTAGAAGCAGACTGTAGCTTTTTTGGTGTCTACAAGGTTTTTGGCAAGGCATGATTTTATGGTGGGGAGTAGTGTCTGAAAAAGAGAAGGTTCTGTGGTTCGAAAAATTTTTTGCTGTGCCAGGAAGCAAGATTTTTCATTAACTGAAATTGATATATGATACATAATAATTATATACAATACAGACATTGACTATAAGAAAAGCTCTCAGAGATGGTTCAAAGAGTAGATCTAAAATACTGGGGTGGGGGAAAGGCCATGGTAGTAAAACTTGAATAATTTTTTTTTTTTCTTTGAGCAAATAGAATTAAGGCCTCAGTTTTCTATTAACAGTTTATAAATAATCAGTTTACCACTATAAGACTGCCACATCTGGTTAGAAAAAGCATTATTTCTTAGTGGGCTGAATTAATAAGTAAAATCCTGAAAGATGAGGGCTAAGGTAACTTTTGTAGCAGCCTCTTGGTTATTGAAATGAGTGATTTGGAAATGATGGGAAATGGCAATAGGAAGCCTTTTAAATGTCACATCAAACCCAGATCAATGCTTCCAGGCTTCAGATCAACTTTTTTGAGACTTTTTGCCTGAGCAGGAATTCTTGAGCATTTTTGTCTGCTTAGGATATCATTGTGGGCAGCCAGTCATTGGTGCACTGACGTTCTGATGACTGATCCTGTGAGGAATGATAACTTCTTTCCCAAAATTAAAGATAGTTCCTCATTTGAATGTTCACATGAGCCTCTTAGGCAAATCTCTGTCTGACTGTCTGTCAAATAGCCTTGGTGTTTGCAGTCTGCTTCAGAGCCATAGAAAGTCCAAGGGAGGCGGTGAGGGTTGTTTCCTTCCCACCCCACCAGTAATTTACAGGGTCCATTTCCTTAAGACAATAGAGAGAAATGTCATGTTGATCTTTTACACCAAGTTAACATTATATTTCCTAATATGTGGTAAGTTCTGTTATAGTTGCTCTCTATTATGCCACATTTGTCAGGCAGACAGTGAATGCGAAAGTGCTTTAATCCTCCCCTCTAGACAGAGGATTTTCTTGCAGGAAATTCTCTCCACTTTGAGCCTTCTGGGATTTCAGCATTAAAATCTCATGGTAATTTTTAACTTGCTGAATTTTAGCAAAACATGAAGCATCGATTTACCATGCAACATAATTTCTTGTTTTATTTATTGGGCCTGGCTTGAAAAAGGGAGCAGTTTTTATGTCGTATCTCTTATTAGTGTTACATATCATAAATTTCCATCCATTTCCTTATAAAGCAACTTACTTTATCAGATCACTTTATAAAATGAGATCAGTATCATTTTACTCATTTTATAGAGGTTTTTTTGATGGGGGCAATTACATCTAGTGTCCTAAATCAAATCTGATCTTGGATGAACTAATAACTTTAATGCTTAGATTTAACAGTTTGTTCTCTTAAATTAAAAATCAGTTTAGCTTTAAATTGATAGATTCTGTAAGTGCTGGAGGCAAACATGGAAATGCTGACTAACTTTAGAAAGCGAAGTCTTTGTGACACTGATAAGAATCATAATTAAAAATGACTTCTTTCCTTCTCTTTCAGACTGATGTGTGAAACCGTTAGATATGAAAGGCATGAAGCAAATGAAGTTCTGTACTAGTAAGTATTTCTGCTTCCTTTCGTGTGATGGTCAAAGAATTCATGTTAAGAACAGTGTTTAATGCCAACTCCCTTGCCCAGCACACAGCCTGTAAACATAAATGAGCCACTTCATTTTCATTGTCAAACAATGCAGAAATTTGCTAATGCCAGGGAGGGAGCCAACAGTGACTCTTGCTTGGTGATGTGTGTTGTATTAATTTTTGTAACCAGTGAGATTATATGGAATTAGGGGATGTGGGATGTAAGTTGTCATTTAGTCTCACTTCAATTTTGTCAAAGTAGTAGCGACCAGCTTTTTGTGCCAGAGGTGCCAAATCGATATCTCTAACACGGCTTATAATTAGCAGGGATGTGATCTAATGTCAGCTCAGATTTACAGTAGAGATCGGAGGATTGCAATTGCTTCGTTTATGCAAGCAACTTATTGAAACAAAAGGTTTATCAGATTTTCACTTACTGCCCCTAAACCAGACTCTAAATGCAGATTTTTCTGGGTTGTCTGATATTATTTGAACATTTAAGCAAACAAAGAATGGAGCTGTATGCCTTCTTTTATACATGTGTAATTTTTTCCTGTATTGACCATGAGGAGGAAGATGTGATTGAACAAGCTTTAATGCTAAGCCTTGACCATTCAGCAAAGTTAAAGTAATGGCTAATGAAACCCAGTAATCGGTTATGTATGGGAAATGCACAAGGTCAAAATCTGTAGGTGGATAGATAATTTTAATTAGACCAATATAATCTTTATTCATTTTACAGACTAATTTGTTAGTGACCATTGTGCTGGTGATTTGTTCTTTTCTAGGCAGTTGGTTTGTGTCCATTTTGTGGACTAGAGTTTTTGTTTAGATCCAATATGTTGGCTCATTCCAACTGTTGGTTGAAATTTGAATTATATGCTGAATGAATCAAGGCTGCTAGTTATTCATATAGTCAAGGCAGGCAAGAGTTACCAGGAAATACATGCCTGAGAAAATAAAATGCACAAACAAAAAACTGTGAAATCTGGGTTAACTTGAAGTGCTTTTTGCCATTCTTTTGCACTGATTTCCTTTGTCACTCCTTTCACGTGACTTCAATCTTACTTTGGTTGTTTGCCTGTCATTCCTATTTACTTCTTGACACTTTTTCCCCCATGATTTATTCAGTAGATTTAATGGGCAGTTGGGCAGTTTCTGGATACAGATGCTAATGCAAAATGTGCTCACTCTAGCATTTCACATCTCTGATTTAATGTTTAATATGCTAAACCTTAAAGTTAACACTCAATATTTTTTTATTTAGAAAAAAAATTTAAAATTCAATATTTTGAAGCCAGAAATATATGTTCTGTTGTTACTCTGAGTTGTAGCTTTACATTTTATTTTAATGAAAAATTTGAGATCTACTTGGCAAGAAAATCCCGTGGCACCTGCAGTCTAATTTCAATATTCTATTTTTAGGACAATGAACTTGGAGGAATCTTTTTTTTTCTGTTTCACAAATTCAGCATTTGCATTGAAGATGTATTCTTCTAAAAAACATAATTCCAATTTTGCAATGTACGTGTTTGGAAGAAAATTTTAAGTCCTGTAGGAGACAAGCAGTGTGATAGCCAGGTTAGAATCAATCCACTCAGTTATAAGCTATAGGATATGAGCTTGGAGCATAAAACCTGGTCACTTTTTTTATTAAACATGCCAGAATTTATCACTTGAAGGTCTTACTTTGGTCATGAAGGCTAAGGTTTAAAAAAAAAAACCAAAACCAAACCAAACAAAAAAAAACTACAACAAAAAAAACCTCATCACATTAAGTTTTCCCCAGCAATGGTATGACTTGCACTGAAATCTGAAATTGGGTGCTAATCTTTTGTGTTCATTAGAAAAATCTATTAAAATAGCTACAACTGTTGGAGCTGTTAATTGACCTGTGTATGTGACCTCCCTGAGGCACAACTTAATGTTTCAATGCCGATAAGCTAAATCTTTATCTCTAAATGCTAACATAAAAACTAATACTGTTACTCTGTTTATTTGATCAAAACTTTTTCATTGTGAAAATTTTGTTCCTATCTGCACTGTCAGCTGTACTTATAAAAAGGTAAATTTCTATTGCATGTATGCAATGCCAAAAATTATTCGCATTCAGTACAAACACAGTAATTTTTTTTTATTCTCCATTTTTTAAAAAAAGTTGTTAATCTCCATAGTATCTCTATAGGTGTTTTTTTTTATTATGACCAAAGGCATAAAATGGAGCACGTTGTTTAAAATTGGCTCATCTCATCTGCATTTACTTTACTATCAGCGGGTGTACATTGTAGTGACAAATTCTCAAACCCTACGGCCATTTCACTGTTTAAATGGAAACTGGGTTATTAAAAGTGGCAGTTCAGCTCGAGTTATTCTTCATTTGCCAGTCATCTTACTACTTTCATTTGATGGGAAGTTAATGATAAAAGGTCTTAAAACCTGCAAGGCAAAATTTCAGAATAGAGGTTTACTTGACACATACCTGATTTTTTTTTTTAGCCGCTACCTTTATTCAAATCTACTGAAAGATTTTGGTCACTTGATATATATTTTATTAGTAGTTCAAAGGAAGAAAATTAGTCCTTTCTTCATATCTGCATAATAGTCATTCTTGACGTTTCTAACAGTAAGCTTCTAATTAGCATTTTTTTTGGAAACCAAAGTTTTAGCAGATTTGTAGAGGGTGTGTATACATCCTGATAGATGAACAAAATTTTTCAGATCAAAATTTAAATGTTTGCTATGATGGCAGAAAGGAATCTTTGGCAATAATTTTTTTTCATATAAGTAAATGAATATGTCACTAATGAAAAAAGCACGTCTTTTTCCTCTCATTGGTCATAGAGAGGCTAGCTGTATATGCTTTTCAGCCATGCTGTTTGATATTTCTGTCTGTATGCAGCGGTGATGTGGCTTACTCTTTCTGTAAGGAAGTCTTGTGTGTGTTTAAGCTTCCATTATTTTCTTCTCTAAAGATATTGGATTGGCAGAAAATATTTGAAGTTTTGATGACCTGCTGTCCAAAGTCTTTTAGTAATAAAACCTCATGTGTTTATGGATTGCCATGCTGTAGCACAATGTGTTTTTCTGATCACATTCCCTTTAGTTTCTGAGCAATTGAACCTGGAACTATTTGCTGCTGCTTATAATATTTTTTTAAAAAATACAAAGGAAACCTGAACCCAGGTTGTTGTAAAGTGTGTTTTAGTTTTTTAGAGAACCTTACAATGAAAGCCTGATCGGATATATGCTCCTACCTCCCACATGTCCCTACTGAGAAGATTGCAAGACACATATTTTGAATTTAAGCTCTTATCGGTAACAGTTTTCTGTTTGTAGCACTTCAGTAGTATGCTACTGGTTTTGATTGCATTGATTCATAGAAAAGGACAAGTGTTTAAAGAAAGAGTGGTTATCTCTTGGACATCTTGAACTAAATTTTAGTGTTAATGTCTATGGTTGGAAAAAGCTCTTATCTAATGTCAACATGTTTGTGTGCTTTTATGTCATTCAGTTGTGCAGCCTTCTGTGTTTTAATGAAATTCGGTGTTTTCACAGAACTATATTGTGAAAAAGTAAGTAGAAGGCGTACATATAAACTGGAGATTGGAGAGAAGAAAATGTTACATTGTAAAACTGAGTTATTAGTACAGTCAGTGTCCACAGCTGAAATGAGGAACAGCAATCTATTTAGTTTCTAAATTACTGATTATGGTAGGCAGAATGTATAATAAATAGCTGTATTTGTACATTACATTTTGTCTTGCTTTTTTCCTCATTCCCTGCTTGTCATGCCATCTGGGATGAAAAACATCCACTTGTGTTAAGACTGTACTGCTTATATGGTGGGGAGAGAAAAGGGGATGAGAAGCAGAGAAGGCTGTGAAAAGGATGAAGAAACATAATTTCAACTGGTCTTTTGTTTTTTTTCCATGGTCAGAACTAAATTCTCAGGTCCAGTAGCTGTAATCCAGTCTTAACAAAGTTTTCTGAGTTACATCACTGTGGCAAATCACAAGACCCAAACCTGTTTGTTTTGGACTAGCCATGTGGCCTTCTCCAGAGCTGGCTTGGCCCAGCTGTCAAAGCCTGAAATGAATGAAATCTGGAAATGAAGGAAATAAAGGAGCACAACTTCTTGGTTGCTACTCGAATACTTATAGTGTTCTTAGATGAAACTGTCAGCGTCTTTCATGAGGTAGAGCAGAATGTCTGAAAAATGCTGGAGGGAATTGGCTTTGCATAGCTTTGAGACAGGTTGTGTTAGAGGATCGCCTGAAGGCATTGGGGAGACTCAGGGCAGTGGCTGGCAGTGAACTTGCAGAGCTTCCTCAGGAGGATGCTTGTCTGTACTGTCATCTGTCCAGGTACTGTGCGTTACACAAAAAGTCAAGTAGGGATTTTGGATGTAGCTGTAAAGCGTCTGGGGGTGCCTGAGCTAAATGGCTAAGCTGTAGTTTTATTTGCAGCTGTAGGTCTATGTAATTAATGTACAGTAATTTTGCGCAAGGACAGGTGAGAAATGGATCTTTGAGTAGTCTTTAAGAGTGAGAATCTGAGTCAAACTTTAAGCCCTACAATAAAAGTGACATTTAGTAAATTCATCGTTCTTTCACAGTAATGTATTGCCCAGTAATGTATTGCAGTGCGTACAAAACAACAAAAAGTGATGCCAAAGTTGCCGTACGTTTTTGCATAGCCTGACTTGATTGTGCAAGGAAGTGTGACAAAAATGAGCTAAAAGTTGCTTCTTTAGCTATTGGTGCATGATTTTTAAACTGAACAGCTATGCTGAGACCTACCTCACTGAAATTTGTGTTTTGATGCATACATTTGTGTTACGAAGGAATGTTTTTATGTTCTATACGTGTTCAAGAAGTTTTGTGATGGTGGTATCATAAAAACAAATTATTCTGTAGAGGTACGATGTATGTGATCTATAGCTATATATATATCTTATAGATATAAAACTCAAAACACTACAGAAAGGAATTGCTAGAGAAGTCTATGAGGAACAAACTGACGTTTCCACTAGTGATATTCTGAGTTGTCAGTTAAATTATTCTCTGGTATTCTTTAATATCTTACTTTTAACCAGAATTTTTTTTTTGGACAGAATGCACCTGTATTTGGAGGCTTGGGTCACATCTGAATTTACTGTCCTTGTTTACTGAACGTTCTTGACTTCAGAGAGCCCCTATATAGGATTTCTTCCTTGATCCTGTAGAAATATGAGACTTTGAAAATTACTTAAAATGCTCTGAATACACACTAAACTCAGAACATGTCTGTTTGAAGCATCTCTCTGGGTCAGTATCTGAATTTTCAGGTAGACATCTGCAGGCAATATATATTCATTCTGCTTATGCATCCATAGGTTTCTGTGGAAGTCAGACAGTAGTATATTTAATAATGCAAAGAACTGCTGGTCTCTTCTTTCTTTTTTTTTTTTTTGTGTTTTTTTTTTTTTTCCTTCTCCTTAAAGTATTCCTAAAGGTCTATTGCACCTTCTGATAGCCGGGCAGTTGCCAAAGTAGTGTTGGGATACTGCCAGTTCTGCACTGCAGTAGATCAGGAACCTGAATTCATATGTTGTGTTGTGGATACATTTTCTGTGGGGAATTTTTTAGGCAATGTGTATCATTAAAACAAATACATTCAAGGACATGGCAGTCAGCTCTGTATAAGCAGACACTGAATCAAGGCTGCTTAATAGTGTCAGTGATCAATGTTACAGTCTGTTGGCTTTGCATAGCCAGTTCCAAATTTCTGTGTTATTGTTTGACCTGATTTTGAGACTTATTTGAATGAAGACCAAAGTAAGGGTTTTTTGAGAGGATTTTAATTTGCACCTTCTTTACTGTAAATGTTTCACTAAAACCTATCATGTTTTTGTTGTTGTTGTAATTTTGAGAATAAAAGCTTTGATTTTGGAGAAACATTAGAAAGGTATAAGATTTAATAGCAGAACTGTATGTCTTGATTGACCTCAGAGTATTTTGTACGGGAAATAATTTTATTTTACTACTTCTGTCATTGTTTTCCTGATGATTTAGGAAACTAATTTTTTTTTTTGTTCTGAATTTCTCTTCTGATATTAAGGGCTAATTTGATGTACAAGTTTAATACCAAGACTTCAATGACAATAGGTCAATTAGCTTGCAAATGTATATTTGCATAATGTATTTATTGATTGCCTGTTTAATCAGCTGTCTGAGACTGACACACATTACTGACACTGCAATAATCTCTGATTTGACTGAATTTTCTATTTTATTTTAATGATTTTATTTCAGAAGTGAAAAAGAATACAAATAAATACTCTAAAGAAAAACATACTTTTGATTATTTGTTTTCATGAATATTAAGGAATTGTTTCCTGCAGTTCATTCTTGATTTCCCACTCTTGCTACCAGGAGAGAAGACACCAGTTTTCATCTTGTGGCCGCTATTAAAAGATAATCATGGACATCAGTTGAAATAAAGCACTCTAAGATGCCTGTTCAGTGAAAATTAGAGGTTCTAAATCCTGAGTTATCAGTGTAATTATGGGATATATTTTAACTTACATTTAGCGTGAAGATTAGGAATAAAAATAAATGTAACTTTAATCTGTTCATTTAAAAAAAAGTGTTTGAAAATTGTGTGTGACTGATGCATTAAGTACCCAATCTGCTTTACTTCTGTGTTTGGGGTATACCTCTTAAGGTCATCAAGAGCATCTAAAATGCTTTGGCAGATGTCCGTAACTGCTTAACTAGCTTATTAAAGGAGGGTTATAGACAGTGCTGACAATACGAGTAAACTGTTTTCTGGTTATTCTGTTACAACAATACAGTGCTAGTGGGCAGGATCTTCAGGCAAGGAGATGTCTACCTGAAAGTATCATTAAATCTAAAGACATGTTTGACATCCCAAGGCACTTCAGGGCTAATGTTTAATTGTGGCAATGGTTATTCAACTAAACAATAACTACCTATAGCTTTCTGCATACAGAGGATAACCAAAATGAACAGAGAGGAACAGACAGATTAATCTGCTGAAACAATATCCTATGGAGCATAAGCTTGCAGAGCAAGGTTGTTTCTAATTTCTTCTTGTGTAGTGCTTAAATGGCTGAAAGAGGTCTCAGTTCTGACATGTCAAATTTTCATTGTTTCTGCTCCTCTCAAGTAGAGATCTGGGAGCATGAACAATGTCTGTTCTGAATTATTTTGTGTTTACTTTCTGAAATTTAGTCAACTTTCAACAACACTGAGTATGATTTAATGAAAATGTAATCTGCTAGGTACATCTTGGTTTGTCATATAAGTTCTTTTATCAAAGCAGTTACAAATGTTATAGTTTGTAGGAATGGTACTATAACCAGTTTAAATGTAAGTCTTGAATGAATCCTTTAGTGGTTGAATTTTAATGATTTATGGAGACAATAATTCTAACTAGCTCTTCTACAACTAAGAAATTGTTCTTAACAATTTCATGACTTTTTAATGAAGTAGCGTGGAAATACCTCTGAATTGGAAAGTAATTCTGGATGCTGATACTTGACTTATGTTAGGGGTCATTCCAGCATCTGGTGTTGCTGGACCATCCAGTCCAGTGTTGGAGGGAGAATGAATGACACCTCTGTTTATGTCTCAGGATAGACACATCTCCTGCAAAAGGAATAAAGCAGTAATTATATGGAAGCCATTTCCATGCTTGTTTCCATTGAGACCTGCATACTGCTTAGCTTTTTTCTAGTGCTGTCTTAAAGGAGCAGACTGAGAAACCAATAACCAAAAGGTGGTCAGAGCAGCAAAGACTTCTGTTTTAACATGTGCTTTCAAGTCCAGATGCTGAATTTTGCACTGAAGTGATCTCTTATTTGACAGAAATAAGCATGTTTGACAGCAGTTATCACAAACACCTGCAAATTCTTGCCACTGTACATGTTTATCATGTTCATTATCTCAGTTGAACCAAATGCACACAGGTAAGCATGTGCTGAATATGATTTGGAATTCAGAGGTTTTAGTAGTGCTGTATCTTGGTGAAGAATGAGAATTAAATGGATTGCTCTTGTTAAAATGTAGCTATTTCTAAAGAAGTTTTAATGAAAAGTGATGCATCAGGACTTGTTAGGATAGAGGAAGACACTACAGATGGTGTAGGTACTTGAGATTTATTGGGTCTTTTAACAGGTTGACTTAAATCTTTATTGTGGTTGAATATATTGGAAGGCTTTTCAGCATCTTATGTGCTCAGGAAATCTAAAAGCTAAAATTGGACTACCTGTGCTACTGTAGACAGATGCCTTATAGATCAGTACATGTGGGGGACACGTATTGAAACAAGTTAATTTTTGTACATAGCTTCTTTGATATGCTGTTAATATTGATTCAGATTTATAGTTACAAGCCTGGTAAACAAGTGCTGCAGATTGCTTTAAATCAAAATAAAATAATTGTAATTAGAAAATAAAACTTCAGTTTTAAGTAGTGTCTGTGTAGCTAGTTGGGGGTCTGGGGATAAGAAGCTGCCCCTTCCAGTGGAATAAATAGCTCACACCATGAAGAGTTTGATACAAGTGCTGAAGACTTTGAGAAAGCCTGCAAACTTCTTGGATCTTGGCAGTCTGGAGATTTATAAACACTTCCTGATTTTTGAAATTTGAGTACCTCTGAGGTCTCAAAGAACAGTCATATGCTAGAATATGTGAAGACTCAAGTCTGAAAATGCTGTCTAACCTTAGCAGCAGTGACAGCCTGGTGATGTCATCGTAAGCTACTGCATAATTATGTAACTGAAGTTTCTAAACAGAACATTTAGAGTGACAGCTATGCAGTTTGCGAAGTTCTGTCTTCAGGTTTTTGTGTCATTTTCAAAGCAGAGAAGTGTGCTGTCTGGCTGCAGGTTTTTGTGTAAAAGGAATATGTCAAGGAAGCTGGGGAAGGAAATGCAATGGGAAGGCATCGCAATCCAGTCTCTGGATTTCCGTTTCTAGCTCCTGGATTCCCATAAATCAAGCTGTCTTGCATTCTGGGAAATTAAATATAGATTCCTCAGGAAATCCCCTGCTCTCAGAAGTGCTATAACACAAGAGTCAAGATTTAAAGTAGCTTTATTTAAATTTTGTACAACTAACTTAAGCGCAGATTATGAATAAAGTCTGCATATTTGTGACTATTTTGGTATTGGCTTTCAGTTTTGCACTTTTCAGTTTGCTGCTAGAACCTGAGTATTCTGAAAACTTTATCAGTAGGTAGCTCTATCATAGTAGTAGTTACAAGAGAAGAATGTTAAATCTTAGTACCTGAGTCCTTTTGTAGTGTCTTCACAGAATACAAATCCTATCTTCTACAAAGATTTCTTGCTGCTCTTACTCTTTAGGCTCTTTCTTCTGCACTGTAGTCAAATGCTTTGAGTGCATGTAGACATATGGCATTAGTCCAATCCTAGTGTGTTATCACAAGTTACAGTTGTAGTGCAGCTGGCATCTTGAATCTGGCCATAGTCCTGTTGGTTCTGTAAAGGATGGATGGAAAGTTGTGTCACCAAGGCTTCACTGGGGCTTTTGCTGGCTTTAATATAGCTAGGACAGAATGACTGCATGTATTGATTTTGTTCTTCTGACTGCCCCTTAATGTGTGACTTCTGGGTTTACTTAGTTCTGATTCTCTGCAGGAAAAATTGCCTCTGCCATCTTACTTTCTTGGTAATAAATCTTGGCTTCTGTAACAGGAAAGTGTATAGCTGCACTGCATTTGGTAGGCAATATAACTTTAACAGTCCTGAGTTTCATCCAGATGAGTATTAAGAACAGCAGATAAGCTGGAAACAAAACAAACAAAACCCAAACAACCCAAAAAAACCCTGAAGAAAACCCCACCAGGCTTACGTATTTGAAGCAAGGTAGTCTGTCACTTAAGGCCAACAGATAAATTAATTTCTTGCCCGCAAAGATCATCTGTGAATGCCTGCTTGGAAATGTACATGTGCCAATAAATACTGATTTCAAGTATTTCCACTCTTGCTGTGGATGCAGCCTTGCAAGACTGGAGGGGGAGAGTGGGGGGAGTAGCTCAAAACTGGGCAGAAGTGCTGTTTGCTTGGGTTGGGTGAGCTTTGCTTTCAGCCTGATGTGGATTGTTCACTGCAGTTCCAGTCTCCTAGTGTCTGACAGCTGCTGCTTCAGTGGTGGTGGTGGCAGTAGTGGCACCCATAAAAAACTAGTCGTTGGAAAGATCTTACCTAAGCAAATGTATTTTCCTTCTACACCAGTTTGACTGACAGCTGCTAATGGACTCTCCCCTCAACTGTCCCTAGGCCAAACCCCCCTGCCCCATCTCCCTCTAAGGATGATTTTGGAGGGGAAGCTATTAGCATCCATCCTGCTTCAGCTAATTCTGGATGAAGTGCTTACATGGAGTTAATACCCTCCTGCAAACCCAGTCAGGGATGTATTCTGTCCACAAAAGAACCCTTTTAAGCACAATTCGTTGTCTGTCATCTCTTTGACAGCAGAAACCTCTTTAGGAGGACAAACGCAGTTTCTAGATACCTCAGTGGGCTGCTAGTGGTAGGCAGTATTCTATCAGTGAAAGAAAACACCATAATTAGGTTTAGATTTATTCTCTAGAATTCAATTTTGATGTTTAAAAACAAAGTGTAAAATGCGATTGCAAATAAAACCTTTCAAATGTGAGTATTCTACATTGGGTAAAATGGTATTTGCATGAGTCCTCAGATGGCTTGAAGAAGTGCTTTTGTAGTTCAGTATAGGCTCCTTCTGTCCTTCATTACAGGCACAAAAGTCCTAAAGAATGCAAATACATTGTTGATGAACAAATGTCAAGTGTAGTACAGAAAACATGGAAATTTGATTGAAAGCCACCTGATGTTTGAATAGGATTATGGAAAGCCAAGGATCCTTAAAATGAAAGAATCGCACGTGTTTTTTGTAACAGTACTGTCTAGCAAAAGCTGGCTGCCAAATGGCTTTGTTGAGGCTTAATTCTAAACAACAGAGTGTAGTAAGTGTTGAGAGTGCAGGAGTTAAATATATTTTCATATGAAAAGAACAGTTCAGTCTTTCATTTGTTTGTGGGTTTTTTTGAGAGAAGCATGTGTGTTCTGGAGGAAGGAATGTATTTGCTATACATGTGGGTTTTTTCAGATGTTTTGTTCAAGACTATATTAAGATGATGTTAGTTGTAAAAACGAAGAGAATGAAAATCGATCAGTGTTCTTTGCTCTTGAAGACTGTCTTGGTTTTGGTATGATGTTTTGTCTGGCAATGAAAGTTTAAAATTATACGCAGTGTGTTTTGGGGAATATACCCCACAATCTTTCACTACTGTGACACATGAATATTGAAGATTTTTTTTTTTATTTATTTAGATAGTTAAGGAGTTGAGTTCAGTAGATATGCATGATACAAGTACCTTAGAATTTAGAAATTCTCAACCATGACTGTAAAATAAGAACAGTTCTCAAAGTACACACAAAGCAAAAGGAAAATAAAACCAATCACATGGTATTCCTAAAGTTTGATTTATTTTTTTAATCAGCACTTTCAGCTGTCAAATGACCAGATGCTTCTTTTGATTATATATAAAGTGGATAAAGTATGATGTTCATGACAGGTCAGTGAGAAGGAGCAACAACTGTTGAAGAGCTAACTTGCAAAGAATGTGGATAAACCTGTGAACTGGCAAAAAAAGATCAAACTGAGTGACAAGTCATGCTGTGTGTGATCAGATAAGAAAACTTAAACTACTGCAGTTAAATGTATCATTCTAGCTGTTTGTTAAATGATTCAAAGGTAGATTCAAAAGTAGCATTAAGAATTTGAGTATTGAACATATTGACTGGTGCTTGTGAAAGCCAGTGGCTGCCTTTCTCTTTGGAGATAAAAGTTCTCCAGTGAGAAAAGATAACTAAAGCCCCTTACAAACAGGGGATTTGACAGAGTATTTAAAATAGTCCATCAGCTCGTAAAGGAGGGAAATAAAAGCTTGTATATTAGTAGGTTTGCAAAAGTTAAAATATTTTCTATTGTTTTAAATATTTTTTTTATTTTTGCTTTATTTACTTTATCCTTGGAAATGACTTTCTGTAGAAGTATAAACAGTTCTTCTAAATTACTTTTGCTTTAGTGTCATAAAGCCTGTGACCCCAGATGAGGTTCTTTGCTATCAGACTATACTTTTAGACTTAGTGAAACTGTCAATTTTTAGGAAAAGAAAAAAAAAACACAACAAACCACAACCCCACAAAACTTATGTGATAATATAATGCACTGTAATGCACATGGAAAAATTATTGACGTACTAATAGAATTACTTCCCAGGAATTTGGGAAATCAGTTTGTAGTCACTGCTGAAAATATTTTAAAAACTTTCAACTGTGTGAATTAGTACAGAATATTTGTACTTAGAATGGCATCTATTAAAAAACAGAAACAACAAAAAACCCAACAGACTTGCAGTTCAGCAGCAATGACAGTTGTACGCCTGTCAACTTCAGACTCATCTGGGGGGAAGAGTGTTTAAAGGTGTGACTTAATTCAGGTGCATGTTTATGCTTTTGAGAATTATATTTCTTTGACGTGGTGATTTTCTTGAGTTTACCTGCTTTAACCTCGTTCTCTGTACTTATGTACAATGTTGATTTTTCTAGACTAACAACTTTGAGGGCAATACAGGTCCATGTGAGAAGCAAGCATGTGAAGCACACTTCAGAAAAGGCAGCTTCAACTATGTAAATAATGATTTACTTCAACTATGTAGTTGAATCAAAATGGTTTGTTGTTTTAACTGTGACACCATGTTATTGCTTCATTTTCTAGTGTCAATCAGTATAAATATTTCCTTAAGTCTTCATTTTGAAGATGTTAAGTCTTCACTGGTGGGTGTGGCTGACCAGTGTGGCTTCACTGGTCAGGTCATAGGCTGATAGAAAAGAAATACAGGCTGCATCATCTTAGTTCTTGGTCATAGAGTGTGTCCTCAATTTCCTCTATTAATTCTCCCTGTTTCTGATGTTTGTCCTTTCTCTCATGGTTATAGTACAGAGTACAAAATAGAAATGGAGCATGTTTTTAGATTGGATGGTTTGCTGTTTTGCTTTCAGCTGTTTTAGGCCAGCTCCCTCCCTCTCTTTCTAACTTCAGCTTTCCTTTTAGAAAGTGTAATACAGTGAGTGCTGAGGAAATGGCACTCTTGTTTTGAGGACCCTGCTGTGTAGGTACTTCTTAAATTGAAGTTCTTCAAATGGAAAACACGCTGCTAACATGTACATAGCCTGCTTAGATTTAAGATTGGGTTTTAATACTATGCTGTCATCACCATTAAAAGATGTGGGCTGTTCTTGCTTGAAGTTAGAACTAATTGTTGCTAAAGACTTGAGACATGTAATTTAAAAAATGAAGGTGCTACAGATTAATTAAGTAATCTGCATCTCTTAGTGTCACTAGGGATGTGGTTTTCAGATAAGAATGCTAGTGCAGTTCATAATGACGTACTTGAATCCCATTAGTGAGTTTCTTTGGAAGAAGCAGGAGTGGTAAAAACTGAAGTAAAGTACAGATATTCTCAGTGTGGACTGTTGAAATGGCACAAGACTTCTACTGCAGCTATTTCTAGTAACCTTAAACTATTTTATTTTCCTGTCTAAACATTGTTTGAACTTATCGAAGAAAAGTCTAAGCCTATGGAAAGGATTTTATATTACTCAAGGAGCAAGATCTCATTCTACAGAACTGGACCCGGATGACAAAGCCCTCATCTGGTTCCTCTATAGGATAAAGAGAGGGGAAAAGAAACTCTACATCCTTTTTATGGGGAATTTACTCTTGTGCCAGGAAGAGGCATGAAAAGGGCAGCGCATAGTAGCAGCAAAAGTTGGCTAACAAATTTGATGTAGGTTTGCGATCTGCAAATGTATCCAATGCCCTCTTACCTTGTAGGAAAGCAGACTGAGGGTGAAAGGCAAATTTCTGTCTTGAAGAAAGGGTGAAGAAGGAAATGGCTAGAATAAGTAAAAGAAGCCTTATTTATAGAGGGGAAGATGCTACAGTTCTCTTCAGCAAGAGGAAAGTAATGGATTCAACAGAACACAATACATCTACTGTAGCTTGACTTCATTTTAATCACTTTCAATTATATTTCATTGGATTTGTGCTGTTACTAAATGGATAGATGCATGCTTTTAAAAAGTGAAGTAAATGAAATGAGGTATTCTAATAATGTATATATTTGCAGGTGGAAATTAGAATAGTTTATGGACTTGCTTTGTAAATGATTGAACTGTGGCTTTCTTCCATAATTTTGAGCATTTTTGCCTCTTTGATGTTCTTCGTACTGCAAATTTGGTAGTGCTATAAGTAACTTAAATCAAGTGTCTTAAACTATGTCCTCTTTTTTTTTTCTTTCCCCCCCCCAGCCCTGATGATATTGGTACCTGTTGGTATATTCTGCTGTCTGGTTCAGTCTTCATTAAAGAATCTATGTTTCTTCCGAGGAGCAGGTATGTCAGCTATCAATGTACTGCATTTTGTATTTTAAACATAAATCATGAGATGTAGAGAATATTTAGAATTAGAAGGTAATGTCTTACGCTTAATGAAACACAGAAGTACATACATAAACACACTTCCTACCTTTACTAGCTGTGGTAACTGTTTTATGCCCATAGCTAGAATTGAAAGCCCATCATTGTGGACAGCGTACAAACATCCAAAGTGTCATGCAAATGCTGTCAATTTAAAAATAAAACCACCAAAAACCTGACAAATTGAATGAAGTACCGAGTAATATGTTCTTGTGAGTAATCAAACTTCAAATCAGAGTGCACTAGAGCTTATGATGTTTTCCTGAGGCTTTACTTACCGTGCACAAGTCTTCGGTGCATGTTTTAGCATATGCTTAGATCATGTTACTGCCAGTTTTGCCATTTCTGTTTAAAGTTGTGCTTCATGTAAATGGATTTGCAATGAAGGGTGGTATTTTACATGGAAAATGATAAGTTTGAGTGTGACACGTTCAAAATTTATATTGCTATAGTGAAAAATTTAATTATTTTGAACTATGGAAAAAAATGCAAATGACTGCAAGGATTTTAGACTAAGGTGACTGAGCTTGATCATTTTAGTGGAAGCAGAGCAGAATCACTTGAAAATGCTGCTATATACCTACTCATTCAGACTACTGTAAAAGGCTCCTTTGAAGTAAATAGCAGGTAATAAAATTTGTGAAAGGTGGAGTGAAAGAATGACCCATCTCTGTATGGTATGATGAGAATGAAAGCACTGGAGACTTCCTTACAGTTTTAAACAGTGGGAAACCCCTTCAGAGCTAGTGTTGGTTGGTATATGAACAATTAGATGTTCAAATCTGCCTTTCAGTGGGAGAGCAATGCCAGTCTTGAGACTTCCATTTGATGATGGTGGCATGTTCTTGGTGTAAGCAATTATCTTGCATCTGTAAAGGACAGGTGCTGCTGATAAAATGGTTTATTTGATGTGCCATCAAACAGTATATGCTAAAGGTGCAAAAATGGTTATTGTAAAAAGTAGCACAACAACAGATTATAGGATCCCTGCTTCCGGCAGATGGAAGAAAATTGTCCCATATGTCATCCATGAACAGGCAATGCCAGAAAAAAAGCTGGCAGAAAGTACTACTTTTAGATGCCAGGAGAAGGGATATATGATATCTGAATTAATGTAGGGTGGTTGTATATAGTCTGTGGCAAGAATCTTCTGTTCCTTTGAATTACAATGCTTGTGCTTCAGACATCTTTTGACACTTGATGAGAGGTGAGATTTAATAAGATAAACAATGAGCTTGAGATTCTTTCTGGAAGAATGAACAGAAAATTACAGGTCCTGTGACTCTAAGCAGAGTGTTTAGAGGCTGTTCACCTGGAGAAATTCAGAAATGACATCTGGGACGGGACAGTGTCTGAGATCTTGGTGAATTGCAAATGTGGAATTTGGCGTTAGAAAAAGTTTCTTAGTTGTGGATGGAGTCAAGTAGCTGCCAAAGCTTGTGTCTTGGGAAGCAAATGCAAGAGAGAATTTGTTAATTAACAAAGATAACATAAGTCCATGAAAGCAAACTTAAACTTTAATGATACAAGATAGAAAGTATTTTTGGAGAGCAAAACCAGAGTCATTCTAGTGAGAAGCTTTCTGCTCAGAAGCTAGGTTATTAAAGTGTAGATGAGGGCCTTATTTAAGTTTAGGATAAGGCTAATCAGGATTTTTACTTTGTAAATGTGTAAGCTGCAATATCTGAGCCTTGGGCTCATGCATGAATAAGAAACTTGGGAAAAGTGAGAGGCCACCCAGGTTAAATTTCTGATTTGGAATACTGGTGGGTAGTAAGTGATTTTTTTTATTATTATTTTTTTAAAAACAAAGTCTTAAGAAGAAAACTAAGTTGTTCAGCTTTACTTATGCTGCCAATGAATTGCTCACAAGGAAACGGTAAGCTGCTCAGATATACAGACTGGGCAGAAGAGACTGATTAGCAGCAATACTAAAGTAAAATTTTATAGTCCTCTAGAAAAGAGGAAGTGAGACCTCCTGAAAAGGCTGCTGTCCAGAAAAAGCTGATAGGGTGGTATTTTGAAATCTAGATCAGTGTCAAAAGTGGGCAAAGCGCAGTTACTGGATAACTGTTTGCTTAAACTTGACGACTTACACATACAGGGAGTGATAAGTTCAAGAGCCTTTTAAAGATAATTTGGAAGTCCTGATGTCTTATGCTGTTAAGATGAATTTGCTATACTTTAGCAAATGGAGCATGTCCTGATGCATCATTGACGTCAGGTAATAGGAAGAGACCTAAACATTGTCAGGTAGAGATCATCTAACTTTGATCTTGTTTGGCCAAAGCATTATCATTTGAGTAAACTTATTGTAAATTCATGCTTAGACTATTTTAGTGTTTTTTTTCCAGTTTAATCCATTTTGAATTTGCCCATCTAGAAAGCCACTAGGAAATAATTTTGCAACATGTGAAGCTTGTGAGTAAGAGAGCAGGATGGAGCTGAGAAGTCTGTGTAGGAGCTGAAAGCAAGAAGTATGTTCCTCTCCCCAAATCTGAGTGACTCAGAAAATTCTTGTTTCCCTAACTTTTCCCAGAGATTAGGGTAATCCATCCCTCTGATCCCCAAACATTTCACCATGCAAAACTACTCATTTTTTTTCCTACCTTAACATTATTCTCTGTTTTTTTGAGAGTCTGCCCCATGCACCTGCAGTAATTCCTTTGCACAAGTTCTCTGAACGGCATCCAGCTCTCCCAACAGGTCCTTGGGAGCTGCCGCTGCTGCTTAGACTGTGGGCTTCCCCTTGCCCATACTTCTGGCTTTGTCAAGCTTGGCTGGGCAGTAGCAGGTCAAATTTAATAGAAAATACATGTTCCCGCCCTCCCCTGCACCCCCCCACCCCGAATTTCAAGAGTATTTATTATTGTTTATTGGATTTCATTCTTAAAATGGATATCTGTACAAGCCAGGGTTAAAGTAGCACCTAGTTAGGGTAATTCAGATAGCCCTAGTGAATAAGTCTGCCTGCAATCTTGGAGGTGTTTTCTCAGTCCTGTGCTGAATTCCATCCTACTCTTAACTTCGTGGCTGTTGGCATGTGAGCCTATAAGGAACAGGATGGAGTGCTATCATCAGATTTATAGCTGAAACTTGGAAGTACCTTAGTGCATTTGACTGCATATACTCAGCGTATTATTTTCATTTGGGGCCTCTCTTAGCTAATTTAGTTTCATTAGTTTCAGATACAGCATCCTCAGACTGGTTGGTAGGTAACACCGGAAATGCTCTTTTGTTGTGTATCTTATGTCAGGTAAACTTTTTTTTTTTCTTCCAAATCATTGTTTCCACATCTTTGATTCCTAGTGTTAGATGCCATTTAAAATTCTTTGGGGAGAGTGAGTGATGACTAGGTTTGGCACACAAATAATATGTAGTTGGAGAAGAAGGTCTTAAAAAATAAAAAAAACCCCCAGGCTGTCTAAAAGCATAATAAATGACCACCCCCCTGCTTTCTCACTCAAACCAGAAATAAGTAATAGTATACCAGCCCAAAAATAAGTAGCTTTGTAGTGTACTATATGTGGTCAAATAACTGCTAGTTGAAATATTTTGAAATGAGTGGCATAGCTAGCAATTTTGCCAAAGTTCTATAACATACTGAGTGACTTGTAACACTACTTGTAACTAGCTACTTGACAAGTCCTTAATTCAAAATTAAAAAAAAAAAAATCAAGATGGAATATTGGAATACATGAAGTCCTAAATCAAGTAACTTGCTTTGGAAACTTTAACATCTAAACCATGCCTGTTTTGTGAAAATAGCGTGAGTATCATTTTATTTCCCTATTGTAATATAGTTTAGCTTGTATTTGTTGAAATGCCAAGCCATCAGCTAGCAAACAGTGTTCATAATATAAGGCTGGATTTTATTCAGTTAACTTATTATTTTGGGAAAATTTACAATTCAGAGTTTTAAAGAATTTTGACCTGAACAATTAATGCTGCCATATTTTTGGTAACAGGAATTAAAGATTAATCTTATTCTCCTATTTAATTTCTGTAAATTGCAACAGTGAAATTTATTCTGACATCTTAATGTGAAGAAGATTTCCCCCCCCTCAATATTCCCAGTATTTTGCTATTAACAGTTTTCAGACTTGTTCTTTTCTGTTAACATATCAAGCACATATTATTGTCAAACTAAACATTCCCTAATTCCCCCCTCCCATGATGACCACCAAACTAGCACAAATTAACACTTGGTCCCCTCCCTGTTTCCCCCGAGTATCTGTACCCTGAGAGCAGTTCACATGGTAGGATGAGGTACAATTCCCTGAAGGTTGTCCTGTCTCCCCTGTGTTTTCACGTGGTCACCGACAGCAGTCATATGACAGTCCCTCAAAATATCTTTTGGAATGGCCTCCAGCATCCCTAGGTCTGCCTCATGCTCTCATTTCATTTGCTCATCTGCTCGGACCTCCCATGTGGTTTTTGGTCCAGGACTTTGATTCTAGTTTTTACCATCTAAATTTTACCATGGTCTTTCATCTTATTTGATGAAAGCTTTTGAAGCTACACTACAAAAACATCTCCTAGATCTCTCACAGCTAACCTCATGCTTGTCTGTGGCCTTCACAACTGAAGGATGCAACGAACTCTTAGCAACAACAAAATACAGAATTGCTGGGCAGTTTGTCTCAGACCAGTAGGCTCTGGTGTTTAGGTTTTTCTGCTTTTTTCCTAGAATTCTTTTGAAATCATCTAGGTGGTGTGTGCTGTGCTGACTTTCCACGTGCAAGCCCGTCTTTGCTCTTGCTTTAACTACTCACTCATCTACACTCTTTGCTTGCTGTAGCCTCTTCTTTTCCTTCCTTACTGCCACAACCGACCAGTTCTCTCCTCACCACTTCGTATGGTGATGGAGAGCTGCTCTCCCTTTGGCAAGTTCACAGGTTTTACACACGAGAGCATTTATTTAAGCTTTTTCCTCTAATTAAAAGATTAAGTTTTGAAGTTGAGAGAACATCTGGTTTTTCTGTCCTCAAAAATTAAAAGGGATGTATCTATTTAAATATTGATGATTTAGCCCTCTGGTTCTTCCTACACTAAAACAAGTTAGAAAGTGAAATGGAATATCAAATTCTACTGGAGAGCCACCGAAGAAATTAGGGACTTGTTTTGAATGTGTTTAAAGCAATAACAAAACTCAATTTGTGCAGAAATGATTTGTCCTCATCCAAGTGTGTCCTGATTAACTTAAGAAAGTAACCTCTCTCAGAAGAAACTGTGTTGAGGATTTTGGCAATTTGGTTTTTAAATTTTGACAGGTAATGCATGTGAGTATAATAGTGCTGGAGCAGAGCTCCTGGCTATGTACATGCATTTATACAGCTCTATGTATCCTGAAATAACTTCCTAATTTTTGTGATACCTGGGACATGCTGTTTGGTGTGGTTTACATATATCTAACTGATACCTTTTATATTTTGAATAGAGAACTGTCTTTGATTGACCTTTTCAGTGAATAAAATGATACTGATAGCTTTAATCACAACGATAAAATCCTTCTCTGAATGTATGACCTTAACATATTTGCAATATAGTGTTTATTAATAATGGCTATTGTTGGCTGATACTTATGAGGTAACAAAACAAAACTGGTGTTTTAACTGGAAGAGAGTGACCAATATACACAAATACTGTTACCTGTAAGCACAAAATGCATGTTACTGTGATTACTTTTGAGACTCAAACTCCTGGAGAAAATAAAAGCTTGCTTACAAGAGGTAGCATTTTATTGGGAGTGTCTGATCTGGCCATCTACCTTGAATCTGTTCATCTCCTGTTGATATCATGGCCAGTGATATCAGTGAAGCCTGGAGCTCGCTAATGCGTGGCATTGCCTTCTTCCTCGTGAGGTGCCAGAGGAGCTGGAGCTGCCATGGGTCTGTCCCCCAACTTGGCTCCCTGAGTGTTGGCTAGCAGGGAGGGCATGCAGGGAGGGTTTCAAGCGCTCTGAATCTGGCTTCCTCACTTAGACACAGTCAGCTCTGGCTGTAGCTGCATTAGTTGAGCCATAAATTATCAGGACCTTGTTTTGTCATGTCACCTGCTGTTACAGCAAAGTTCGTGATGCAGAGCACATGCTAGTTGTACCAGTAACGTCATCTGAAACTGTCCTTACTCTTTGCAGAAATTGGTGTACAGGTTTTTTTAAATATGAATACTTAAAATGATTTTTGCAACAAAATGAGTTTGGTATTACGTACATTTTGCTTTATCCCACCTGTCTCCTGTTCTGCTGAATAATTTAAGATTTCTGTGAGGTTTGAAATTAGTCATCTAAGTGCGCTGCCAGTATCCAAGGTGTTGGGAAATAAAGAGGACACAGTTCCTAAATGATGAGATTGGGTGGTGTCTGGCATTGTTCCTGTCAAAACAATTATAACGCTACTGGAATTTTCCTCTTGCATGGCTGATAAAATGTTAAGAGACTTAATCTATTACGCTGGCATCTTTTGAAAATAAAAATAGAAATCTAGCATAGTGAGGCTTTCTTCCAAGTTTGAATTGAGGAGATGAGAAGGTAACAACGAAGCAGAAAGTGTCAAATGACCTGAATAACTTTGAAGTGAGCCTGAATATTTCTGATTCCTCTTAACATGGGGGAGGTTTTCAGGGATGGAAGTGCTCATGGTAGGAGACAAGCCAACTTCGGAGGCCCTCACAAATGCAAGCCTTGTACTAGTTTCTAGGTGTATTTCCTAGAGCTACATGCTTCTGTCTCCCCTTTCCATATGAAAGACCTGATGAGGCACTTGAGATGGTCTGGATCACCTGCTGATGCTCAAGTGCATTGGTGTAATGTTCAGAACAACTTCATACACTTTCTATAGGGGAGACACCATTAATTGATGGTGTAGAGCTTGTAGATTCGAGTCCTTGCTCTGGTCCAGTCTTTCATTGTTTCACACATGGTAAGTGAAGTCAAGGTGGCATTTCCTGCCACTGTTGCTACATCAAAACAAAACAAAAAAAAGTTGAAGAAGGCTTTTCTTAGGTTGTCCTTTATTCAGGTCAGTGATGTTTATCTTCCCCATTGAAAACACAATTGTGTAAAAATACTAAAAAGTTAAATGTATCTGTTTTAATGACAAAATTATGCTTAGGAATTTGTGATATGGAGCATAGAAACAAAGTATGTAACAGTATAAATCTGAACCACTGCTTTTATAGCAAGTCCCACCTGTGAACCATTTTAAATGATTTTTGCACTTGCTATATAGAATAAGTATAATAAAAATGTTTGTGTAATACGAGTATGGGATATAGCCAGTTCTAAGGAAAAATAAAATTTGAGGTCACACAGGCAGTAGAATTTTTCTGTGTAAGCATGAATGTATCTTAATAGCTCAAAGTAACTGGAAAGGACCTTAAGGAAAAATTAAAATTAAGTAGAGGGGTTTAACAGACTGGATTCATGTGGGATAATCTTTTAGCAGAAAGAAAGCAGAGAAAAGGAGAGAATCCTTGAAGGTAGCTGATAGAGGAAATATAGTCTTTGACATCAATGAATGATACCAACTCTCACATCCCATTTTTTTAAATGTTAAAATTATGACTATTTAGTATTTGAAAAATGTGCTGCAATTATGGGCTGCTTTTTTCTTTTTTTTTTCTGGGAATGTTTTAGAATGTTCTCTAGGGTGGACAGGAAAAACATTAATTTCACTGAAAACGTGTTTTTCCTGGAGATGTTGATATATTCTCAGTGTTGAAAAATTTTGTTGCTTAGTTGATACCTGCTGACTTAATTGATATTGCTGACTCTTTAGCTTATTTTTTGTTTCATTGGCTAGAGACACCTTTCTAATCCCAGCATTAGGGTTTCTAATGGAGCGTGGCACAATTTGAAGTAATTGAGAACAACATCTAATTAATCCTGGAAACATTGTTCATCTTTGCTTTTGCTTTTATTGTTCTTCCATACATTATAATTGTTATAGTATTTTAATTTCAACAGTTGTCACTTATACTGGTATCTTCTTTGTAAAATTTCAGGTTTGATTTTAACATTAAAAAGCTATTATCTCAAATTATAATACATTACTTGCATAAAAATGGGAGTGTGGAAAATATTGAGAGCACTTTCTGAGAACTTGAGGGTACAATTCTCTACGTAATAAAGTACGTGATTATTTCAAAATTAAATGTGACACCTTTTGTACCTGGATATTCACTGTTGCTTACACTGCTAATTAAAGATATCTATGAGAATGAAACTTGCTTTTTCACAAGCCATACTGTAGCTAGTGAGATGACCTGTTCTGCAATCTGTTCCTTCTGATTCAATTTATTAGTATTTAAGGTTTTGAGTTTTAGTGCAAACCCTGCAAAACATAAAAAAAAAAAAAAACAAAAAAAAAACCAAAACCAAAAACCCAACCAACCCTCAGTTACTTGAGAAAACTGCATTATGCAATTCTTGCTGAGGGCAAAAGGAAGACCGTGTTTGTTCTACATGCTCTCAGGGTCTCTGGGCAAGTTTTACAAGTGTAATGAACTGAGAAGTTACTTGGTCATTGCCTACCCCAAAATAACAAAATTAACTATGTGCAAAAATAGCATGAAGAATACCAAAGAGGAAGAAGTACACCCATGTGGAGAGAGGGGACAGAGCGCACTGCAGAGCGAGAAGGTGATGATGCTGGTCTAGGTATGATACTTTGGGGAAAAGACAATTGTCAGTGAAGTTTGCACAGCCTAGGAAGCAACATTAACTAGACAGGTCAACTTTAAATCCTGAAATTGAAGATGATTTATTACTGCTGCACATTTATATTTAAAAGTATAATAGAGTGGAAGATCATGCTCATCAAAATTTGTGTAGTCTACAGAAAAGTCAAGACGTACCTTTAGAGTCCATCCTGTGCTTACAAGTGCAAGACTTACAATATATATATTTTATATATTTCTTTTACAAAATGTCCAAGAGAACACTTGAGGGAAGTCCAATATAAATATGTTATGGAATGGCTGTCCCTGCATTTAAGTTTGGGGAAGAGCCTTTCCTTTGCCTCATGTGGAACTCAGCTGATCTAAACTTCTGTAGACTTTGGTGAAGGACAGTCTTGCTAAGCTGAAGTAATGACTTGTGTATTTTCAGGACTGTAGAAAGGTGGAAGGAATCAAAAGTATTGTTTTGATTATTAGCATGATTCTGCTACTATAATTCTTCAACAAATAGTGTTTTTAAAGAAATGTTATTCCATACTGTAGAAGACTTTAGAATGTCTGATAGTTTCTTTTCAGGTGATGCTAACATTTTTAGAGGTTTCTGACAAATCCAGGGACACTAGAGATAGTATAACATGTTAAGTGAGGGATAATTTATTTTCTAATTGTAACCTAAATAGCTGAAACAAAATTGTCACTATTACTTCACTGTTTTAGTTTGTTTATTCATTTACAGTTATAGGGCACTTATTACAAAGATATATATCTTGATTACATCTGCATTGTAGTAATAAGATTTATGGAAACTGGTTATTGAGGTCATGTGTTTAGCCCTCCATTTGAATGAACTGGTTGTATTGAATGAGTTAAGCACGTAAGTGGGGATGGAAAATGTCAATATGTATGGTCTTATTTTACTACTAAAAACCTAGATGACGTGTCAAGTTACTAATTTTTTTATTTTATTTTTTAAAAGACTATTTCTAATACCTTAATTATGAAAGTCTGTAGGGGGTTTTAAAAAGCTTACTATGTATTTTTTCAAGGTAAAAAACCAGCCTTCATTTAGGATCTAACATCTAAAGGCTTTGTATGAGGTTGGAAAAATAGTCCTCTGTTTTAATGAATTTCACTAATGTTAATAAGTCAAACTGTGTTCAGACAAGGCCTTGCCTCTTAAGTAATGTTTTCCTACTACTTCTCATTCTTTGAGACCATTATGTAGACCTTATGATGTCACAGTAATCACCATAGCAACACAGATGTCATTAAGATGAAGCATAAGCAAACCTGTCTTTATTTGAACCATTTATTAAAATACATATTTTTATATAAAAAAAAAAGGACTAACAATAAAAAGTAGGTTAGGAAAAAAGCTTTCATCTTTGGATGTTTTCCAAGATAAAATGAGAACTTCTAATTGAAAAAGATAATTTTTTTCTAAAAAAAGATTTTTTTTCTGTCAGCTGTTCCGATGAGGTATGTGCTTTCTAGCTTTCTGAACTAGAAGTTGAACTGTTGCAACAAGTTTATTTTTGGTGTTCCCGCTACTACTAGGTTCCAGTTCATAAATGCATATCTTGAATTTCACAGGAAAATTTAATAAACACATTTCTCTTGTTTAGTATATATGAAAGGGTCACGGAGAACTGTAAGTGGTATTCTAGTCTAAAAAATATTCAGGATCACCTGCTGCTATAAAGGCCCTGAGCATATACCCTCATTTGCTGTAAATTTGTAAAACAGTTTGTTATTCTGTAGATTACATTTTCAAATTGGGTTTTAAACCATTTTTCAGTTTAGCTTAAAGGTAGATTTATAAAAAGGTGAAGTGAAAAGCAACAAATTTGAAACTTTACTCAGGTTTTTTTTTTACATAAACTAGTCAAACTCGCTACCATACTCAGTCTTGTAACTAGGTAAAATTTTAAAATTAACCACATTTTTCAAAACAGTATGTACTAAAAAACTGTGAGGATTATAATACATATGTTTCAGGGATTGACTGAAGGGACTTTCTCTGGAAGCAAACCTCCAGAGTCTAGCTAATTTCAAATTATTCACTGTGGGTTTTCAGGAACTTCTTTTGAAGTCCTTTCAGTAGCCAGTTATAAATTAACAGATTAATGCAACCTCTGATCTGGGTTGTATTTGCATAAGAAATAAAGAAATCCCTATGCGTATTACGTAGATAAAGTACTATAGTCTTGTCATCTGTAAGGATGCTAACTAAGCATGTTCAAAATACTGAAGAAGTTTACTAAAGCTTTCATCTGGAGTTCAAATTAACTTTCACATATTTTTAGCAGGAATTATTTAAAGGATTAATATTCTATGAACATGCTTATCCTATAATTTTAGTGTCCTTCACAAGGGCTGGTGAGCTGTCAGGCATTCTCTGTCTAGCTTGCTGGGTTCTTCCCACCTTTATACCGTCCTGCTGCAGCACTGGGGTTGTTGCTCTTTACACCGTGATTCCTCTTCCCCCAGGCAGTGATGTTTGAGGGTTTTTTTCCTTTGTGACCAGCTCCACGCGCGCCCCGCCCCCCCCCCCCCCCCCCCCCCCCCCCCTTAAGTGGTGTGTACTTAGATGTGATGTTGCGAGTCCTTTCTCTGACACATGAGCTGTTGTATCTGAGACAGTAAACATCTAAGCTATCATATGACAGTGGGTAAGTCTAATCATCCTTATCCATGGTATGTAGTGAGCTCAGGTCTCCAGGATTTGCAAACAGTGACAGGTCTGCAAGTGCTTCTTCAACTCATTCCAGTTGCCAGCATCTCAATTTTCCTTTCAACTGAAGAGCATTTCTGTACAGCTATGTGCTCTTGCTGGAAAACAAATGCTATAAATATAGTAACATTGTGAGAAGTAAGTTAAAAAAAGAAAAAGGTGACTCTGTGATTATTTTGATGTGCAGATGACACCACTTTTTAATTAAAAATAATATTTAACACAAGTCAAAAGCAGCTTGGGCTTCGCTTGCATATTTACTTGCTTTTTCTAAAAGACAGGCACTAATTCAAATGAGAATTGGCAAAGTCAGCCTATATTATGCAGAAGATCAAATTATCTGCTAAGACTCTTTTGTCTTTTAGTTGGCAAACCCTTGCTTTCATAGTTGCCAGTGTGCAGCTTGAAGCATGGGGAAACCCACTGCTACCTTCCCTCCTTGCATCCTCCCCAGCGGAGGGCTGTTCACTGTTAGAGCTGCTCTGCATGCATGAAGGGCTCTGTCTTTTTTTTCTGAGGGGTCAGAAAATGGCCATGCCAAATTTAGTTTTCATCAGAACACTTAAGTGTTCCCCTAGGGATGGCTTGTGCACGTATAGGTGCTTCCAAATTGTAACTTTTTTTTTTTTCATCCCTGGCAAGGGCAAGTTGGCTGGAGGAATGGTCTGGGTTTCACAGCACGCTCATGTGAAACCCAGCTAAACCTAGCTTGGTTAGGATAAGCTATTAAGAGGGACTGATGATTCTAATCTGGACATACCAAAATGAAACGTGGTGTTTTTTAATAAAAAAAAAGATACAAGAGAAGGAACTTGACTGAATCCCTTACTTATCTCTGTAAGTGACAGATAGAAAATAGTACCCTTTTTTTTTTTTCCATCTAGACAGCTACTAAATACTGCTTTATAATATTTCATTCAGGAATTCAGTGTGACTGGTTTGCTTTAAAACTAAATCTAATGAGTTTTGGCATTCTTGCAAGTTAAATGTAATGTTGATTATTACATCAGGATCTGACTTTGGGATTTGTCAGAGACCAGACATTCTGCTCATGTTTGCTTCTGTATTGTCAGAGAATAATTGATGCAGTGATGGAAAGCAGCTGCTGGTCACGGCTGAGGTCATGGCGCTGGTATGAGGAAGCAGTGCCATGCAGCACATGCAGGCAGGACGTGCAACAAATGACCTGTTGAGGAATGGTGGCTCCTCTGTGCTCCGAGTTTGAGAAGTGGAGGGTAGAGAGAACATGGGAAATGCAGCAGGGAGCACTGGAATGTAAATAGTGATGGTAGTAATAGCATTTGCAGGGTGAGAGCTATCTAAAAGCAAACGAAGACTCTTTGGCTTACATAACTTCAAATTCTAAATATGCTTGATGCAATATCTCTGTATTTCATTTTGGTAGTTTTCTGTAATAGTCTGAAATGTAGATGTCAACTTGAAGCAATGTAATTTTCACAAAAAGAGTTTGGAAGTATTGTGTTTATATAACTTAAAACGTGTTTTTATCATGAATATGTTAAAAGCTTGAGAAACAGAACTCAACTATGCATAGCCTTGTGGTTACAGATTTATTCAGGTACAGCCTTGAAGAGGAAAGGATTGGTTTCAGGCAAGGTGGGAGAGGGAAAATGTTTGCTTCAATCTCCATGTATATTTAGATGTCCTGCATTGGCAAACGTTGCACAGCAGTGACCTTAAGCCCGTTGTACATCCCATTTGAAAACTTCAGAACAAAAAGTTTTTGAATATTAGATTTCTAGAGTTTTGGCACAAACCATTTCAATACTTGTGCATTACATTTCTACTTTTACTATATTACAGATTTAAAAAAAAAAAAACATATGGAATTTTACTATATTGCAATTTTTTTTTTTAAATAAAACTTATGTGGAATTTATTTCCTTGCATAAATATACCATTGAAAATTCTAAGAACTTGAGAAACAAGAAAATGTGCTACTTGTATTTTTCCTTGCATTAGAACATGTCTAAATGGAATATGCTTTTTGACTTAGAGGAAATGGCAATTAAATAGACTTTATTCTAAACCAGCAGCTTTGTTCCAAATATTGTATTTACAAATACATAAAACTATAGCAGTATTTTGCACTTAATATGCTGAAGAATATGCATCATATATATGATCATACTTTGTGGAGCTTTCTTTGTGAGACTTAGATGCGGTTTTACTAAGACTTGTAATTTGTATGAGAATTAATTATTACTTTAATGCAAGGTGGTGATTATCAAAAGAAATAAAGGTTAAGATTACATTATAGGGGAAAAACTAAATTTTTATATGTCCTCTTTGAAAAGTAGTTGTCACTAGTGAAAATGGTTTTTCTGTGAGTGATCTTCGATCTTTAAGAGGGAGTAATAAAAGGGCTTCTCACTGAATAACCTTTTCTTGGTGTTCATCGTCAGTGGAGTTTTCAGATTCTGCATCACTTTTGATGAATGCATTTACATTCCAGTGCTGAGAAATAACTTTCCATTTGGGAGCTAGACTGATGTGAAAACAGGAATGTGGAGGCCCAGAGTAAGGGGACAGGGCTGAATGCTGATAGGGAAATGTTCCCTCTTCAGTAGCTGCCGCCTTTCCTGCGAGCTTTGAAAAGAGCATCTGTGTGTATGAGTGTGTCTGGGGACCTGGGGAAATGGATGACTCGTGTCTGAAGAAAACTGCGTTGTCCTCCCGTGTCAAGATGATCATAGAAAGGATAGAACAAGTCACCCTCAATACCTGGAAGTTTTTGGCTGTCTCTATGTGTAAGTGCTTATATAAATTAACGTGTTGCCTGTAGCTTTAGGTATTTAATTTAATTGAGGTACTTTGTTGTTTTGTTTTATTAGTAAATCTAATAAATTTGAAGGGGAATAAATGCAGACAGCAGTTTTAAATTATTAACATTTTGCTGTTTGCTAGCCACTGATGTATTTGCACTAATTGTAGTTTTATAGTTGTAAAGGTTTTTTTAATGAAAACTGAAAGTGTAAACTTGAGAAACATGGAAGGCCATAGCTTTCACTTAAAACTTGTCTTCTATTAACTAGTATGTTGTAAACTCTAATACATCTGTTCTTTAGCCAGTTGTGTATGTTTTGAGTATAACAAGTTATAAGATGACATATGTATGTAGTAAGGTGCACTTATGGAGAAGGGAACTGTCATCCACAGTGTAAACTCAATTTTAGAATGCATTAAAATGGAAGTAAAGTTGCAAATTACATGTATGGATTAAAATACCTTCTTTTAATATACATAGTGAGCAAAAGGTTTTTTTAGTACTAATGAATTTATTTGGCAATAATGCATTTGAATAGTCAAGTGGGAAATTAGAATTTTGTCAATTGCCTCAGGCAATAGTATAGTTAGGGAGCAGTTGCTTGGGCAGACTATCTAACCTTCTAAGAGTTAATTTTTTTTTTTTAATCGTCCCCTTTCAAAATGGTTACTGTGAAGTAGGTTCCTGCAAATAAAATTGTTTTGTATATCTTAAAGGGTTTTTTTTATGGTAGATTTATATTCACATAATTCATACAGTAGCTTACAGGGAATAAAAGTAACTGTGATAAAAAAGGACTCCAGCAGTATAATTGCCTTTTAGGACAGGTAGTGAGGAGAGCATCTGTGAAGTTTAATACTTAGGGAACCTCAAGTCAGAGTTTATGTGGTAGCAGGGGAAAAAAAGGTGTTGGAAAAGCTGCTGCAAAACAAGGTTCTTTGGGGAGTTTAGGTGAGGCAGCAATATTTTAACCAGGCAGCCTTCTGGCTATCTAAATTCGTGTTATAACCTCCTCATCCCATGTTGACAACCACCATCACAAATATAACTTTAAACTGCCTTAGCTTCCTTTGGTGAAATTCTCTCATGAAGATCACTGATTTAGAGAAAATAGTTGCAAAGCTGGGATTCTCTCAGGTGTATCACTGACTTAATAGTTGCAAATGAGATATTTTTAGGAGTTGAAATTAATAAGGCTTAGGTAGGAAGAAGATTTGTCTTTCTGTATTATGACAATTTTGATTGAAATTATTAAGGAATGATATGATACAACCAAATGCGAAGTGTATATTATGTAAAATTCTCTACTGTATTCTAAAAACAAAAATGTGGTTTAACCTTCAGCTCCATAGTGAAGTCATATGTCCATAAGCTTACACTACAGTAAGGGAAGGAATAATTTGTTAAATCCCTGGTCCATTGAAACATGCTAATAAACGCTCTCTACATCTTACTTTAGCTAGTCAGTGCTCATGTAGACTGTGTATTTTGTGATAAATCTGGGTAGTCAAGCTCACTGTCTGTGGGAAGTCTGGCATTAAAATTTGGAAAGTGCCTAGCAAAAGTTACTGAAATAGAGCTGGTATTATGAAGATAATCTGTCAGTCCTTCCACTGAAACTTTATTTGCTGCTACTCTTTCTGTGTGATACCAAGCATCCCTCAAGACAACTCACATGCCAGCTTGTGGTCGGTCCCTTGTATGAAGTTCTTCTGTTATTTTTATAAAAGGCTTTACAGCTTGGGCTTTTTGATCAGCTCAGTAAACAGACTGTATTATGTGTTGAGTATTTGCTTCTTTTTACTGCTTACTAATGTTTCAAATAACTTGTTTTCAATAAAATCAAGTTTGTTTGGTGGCTTCCTCTACCTAGTGGCTGGTTACTGCAGCTAGGGATTTCAGGTAGAGAAGAGTGTCACTGAAGTCCTTTTTTGTTGTTCTTTGCTTTTTGTTCTTGTGTGAAGCTCTGACAAATTAATTCTGGAAAAACTTACTGACTTTGATATTGGTCTTGTGAATTGAAGCAGTGGGGTTGGCAATGGCTGAAGATCCCATGTTTCTCAAATTTGCATGTCAACAGGTATTTGTGTGACTGTGTGTAGGTATTGAAGTGTGGTTCTGCAACAGATAGCATGCAGTACTGTGATGGATGTTCTACCACAGTCAGAGCTGGACACTTCTGAAGTGTTCAGATGTAGTGGACAGTCACAAGAGAGTTTCGTAATTTTTGCTGGTTATGTGAATTCCTCACTGATGATGAATTTTCAACAGCAGATTGGAAGTCAGGAGGTTTAGCTGGCATGGCATATCTGAGAAGTGCAACACCTGAAAGGTCGTTTAACTTTCTTCGGCCTTGATTTACTTGTCTTGCTTCACAAAGATTACAGAGTTTGTTTGCAGCCTGAAGTGTCTTGTGATCTTTGGTCAAAGATAATATATACATGTGATGCACTGTCTGCTCTGATAAATTTTGTGCTGTCATAGGAATCTGAGCAGTACAGCAATGACATTATTTGCTGTGAGAAGCAGTGTGTACTGGGAACAGAAATCAAGAATTTTCTTTATAGTAATTCATTGCATGCCTTCTGTCTTAATATTTGATTACCTGTTCCCTTGTGCTGAAGCGTAAAATCCAAAGAAGTTATTCAAGAATAGAAAAGCACATCCAAAACACAGCTTTTTCTTTTGACTGTGTTTGCTAAAGCTTCTAACTTCTGGATGTCAGCAGTGATTAGCAATGGGTAGAAGTTTCAAGTTGATTCTTACAGACAGAAATAGAGGAAGAAGAAATGGTGGAGTGGAAAAATGTATATGCATTTTCTGCTGAAATCAGTGTTTGCTGTTAGGCTAGAAAAATGGGCTGGCAAAAAGTACAGGAATAGTGTATTCTAGACCAAAGCCAATGCTTACAAACAGTGTGGACAAGGATCTGCAAGAGGAAAGGGGATATTTCTGTGTTTGTTTTCAATTAGAATATCAAATAAGTTGACTTTCTAATCGCCATTTTGGAATTCTTGTTGTTCACTCAATTAGTTGATTTACTGTCTCCTTTCTCTACCCCTCCTTTCCTTTTTTTTTTTTAAGGAAAAACTGTGTGTATGGATCAGATTAATGACCAAGAAAATAAGTTTGTCACTTTTGCAACAGTCTAATGAATCAAGATAATGGCTTCATTTTCTGGTATCTTTAAAAGCAGTTGAAATCGTATAACATTCAAGATGGCATTGTAGAATAAAGCACCCTGTATTTTGTTGTTGGACTATAGGACAAAGCATTTGTTTGCCTCTAGGAAAATACACATTTTGTCGAGGGACTTCTTTACTGACTGTTTCTTTTCAAGAGGCTTAGTATTCTGGAAAATTTTTTTCTATTGTAGAAGTCCCATGTACCATTAAATGCGATTATTATTTCGATGAATAAGCACAGCTGGCATTTCTTTTCAATATCTGACTGTCTTCTTTTTGAGCTATAAACGTGCTGTTGTCAAGAGATTAGCCTTTGGGGTAGCAAGTTAAATTGTTCATTTCTACTAATCACCAGGCAGGACAGGAGAGTAGATATAGACTGGCTAGATACACTGTTTTGAATGGTATATGAACTTCAGTTTGCTTGTTATGAAATAAAGCTTAAAAAAGTTACTTTTCACAAACATCGTAGCCTAAGTGTGTCACCGTGATTGGGCATTACAGGATTCGTTAAAATTCAGACTTTACAATTTTATTGAGTCTGGTTTGTTTTCCATAAACTTATTTAATAGCTGTTGCCCTGTGAGCTTCAGATAGGAAGGTTTCCCATGCCTGTTGCACAATGCTGGGTTGAAGAAAGGGAAAGGCTAAATAGTTACATTGGCTCTTGGCAAATTCTAGGGCAGGTTTGTTACAGCAGGTTACAAGAGGGTTCCTGAAGTTCCAGCCATTTTGTCATCTGTCCTGCCTTCCTCTCTGACAGGAACAGTCTGGCATTAACCTGGCAGGCTTAAATATGAACTACCTAGAGGGGGAAACACACAACCCAGAAACAACCTTTAGCTGGTTGTCTTCCATTCTGATGGCATATGATTAAGGATTTAACCATAACGGTCTTGTATTTCACTGAATTATGTACTGGTTCTCTGCACTCCACCTTTAACACTGCATTTCTTTACAGTTAAGCCTGCAAACACACATTCATTTAATACAGGCAGAGCACTTCAGAGACTGAAACTAAAATAGCTTTCTATTTTATCTTACAGGAAGCAAAATAGTATCATGCTTAACTATTGCACTAACATGAGAATGTGTCACAAAACGCAGAACGACCTTTTGTCCTCATCTATTCAATTTGGGAATACTCTCGTGCTCGTAATCCTTACTTTATTAATTTATTTTAAGTAAAAAAAAAAACCTAATTGGAATTGATCAGCCTTTTCATTCTTTCCTTGGTATGCTAGTTAGCTTTCTTTATAGAAATGCAGATAGCTTAAGTAACTTAATACTGTAATGTCAGAAGATACTAGGTCAAACTCTGTAATGTAGTTCAGAATCAGCCATGCATCTTCAGTAGACAGCACTTGATTGACACTTGTTTTAGTGTTAATAGAATTATTTAGGAAATACTTTTAGTAAACTATGTAAATACAAAGTACACAGCTCTTGGTGTCCTTAGGTATCAGTTATGTGTCAAAGGAAATATGTGTGAAACTTGTATTGTGCAAAGGTATGTACATTTTTTTTTCTATGCTTTACACGATCTGGAGAAGATGTAAATATGCTTATGGATTGTGTTATAGCCCTGATTTTTGTTCTGATTGAAGTATTTCTGTTCTTCAGTTTTGGCAAGCGTTCTGCAGGAAGCTTCAGGCGCGGCTGTGAATGCATTGTTTTAGAGCCATCTGAAATGATTGTGGTAAGAATATTTTTATTCACTTGATTTCAAATTTTACAGACCAGCTTTGGTAACATTTCAACTTCAAATGAAACTCAGAGTTTTCTGTTTTGCGCGTGATCTTTTTAGAAATCTAAGATGTCATACATAACTTTCTTGCCATTATTTGCACACATACTTGCATTGCTTGAATGATAAAAGCATCTTTTATACTTTTGTTACATTTACTTTTGCAGATATCTTGAAAAACTAGAGTTTTATTCTACTAGCAGAATAGAGGAACAGTTTGTGGGTTTTTTTTAAAAGCTGCTTTATTATTATAGGTAAGCATAGATGCTTTAAAGTATTAATCTCAGGTTAGCTTTTAAGTAATTAGTATTTGATTGAATTAAACTTATTCCTAGCTGTCTGAAGTTTCAAGAAGCAGTTTGAACATTTTAAAGTTCTACCGACTCTTCTGATGAAGGTTATTTTGTTAGCACTATCTGCTGTAGTCTAGTGGCAGAGCAGCATCATCTCTGAAGGTTCACAGGCTCACAAGTTTTTAGTTGTCACCTTAGGGTGCATCATCTGAACAAATGTACAATCAATAGGCTAAATGTGTTTGTTTTTTCTGTCACTGAGATAGTGATCAGTTCATAATACAGACATGACAGTTATCTAAGCCATATTTAGATAATAGTTCAAATACAGGCTGTGATACCAAGCATTTTTTTTCCTAACAAGTGACAGTTTCTGTAAAACTCATAGAAGTTCAGGAAATTGTGTTATAGCTTTAGGCTTGTAGAAGAGATTAGGTTGCTTGTTTAGAGTTGATTGGTAAAAAAAGTAGCTTTTTAACTTACCTTCATGCAAATGCAGGCATGCTTTTGTGGGTTTTAAGCTCTTTGTGATTTCACTGTAAACATAAGGATGATTGTGTAATGGTAGCTTATTCTGTCAGATGTTTGATATATCTCCCTCTTCCAATTCTAATTAAGAAAATCATCTTACAAACCTAATACAATATAGTAGGAGACACAGAAGGCATACGTGAGAAATGCCAGTTGCTTTTTTGCTATCCCTAACTAAAGCTCTCTGTAAAGGAGTAGCTGCTTAACAGCAGCAGCTCATTAGGCCTCCCCATTTGCCCCTGTAGTGGCCCCCTGATTTGTCTGATGGGTTTGTGTAACTTGTATCTGACACAAATTTGGGAAACAGTTTATTGTCCGGGATTTGTTCTCTAGAAGTATACAATTTAGTTGGTGGTAGCTGTGTGGATGTGTGTGTCTGTCTCTCCCTCATGCATTCCTTGATAAGTTATAAGGAAGAGTGATATAAAAATAAGCATAGGGAAAAGAGATGACTGAACAGCAAGAGTCCAGAAATAATCTTCTGGACTGATGGATAATGTTGGGGCAGGGACAGGTGCTCCCACATGCCCTTTCTTAGTCCAAAAACCCCCCCAGTCTCCAGAGTTTTGGGCAAGCTGAAACTGAACACTTCAATCCAGCCTTTCAAAGGAATAATTGTACCTTGAATAGAAAGAATCCTATCCCCAGAGTTTGTTGGGCACAGTAAGTTTCAGTCTCAGGGCTAGATGATCTCAATCTGTGGGGAGGAGAAGCAGGAGAGGTGTAAGTTGTGAGTGTGACCGTGTCAGATGTGAAATAGGTACTCAGTGGTGAGGGGGTAAGCGTTGCCAACTCTTCCTGGTGAACCAGGAACTGTGCTCATCCCCATGTGTTAGTACACTGAAAGTTGTGTTTAGTGACATGGGCTGACTAGTATGTGACACTAGTTGCAAATTCTTAGTAGTATTTTGTCTAATATTTCTCTTTGTTGAAAAATATGGAGGAACCTTGCAAGGTGCCTCTAAGCTCTTCTCTACATCTTCAGAAATACTGGTTATCCCTGTTGGGATGGAATTGACTAGAAGGAGAAGTTAACTGAATCTCCATACATAGCCGATACTGAAAGGTTTTTTTTCCTCATTTCCCTGTTAGTCTCAGTAGGGTTTCTATTAGTAGGGTGAACACAGGAGAGATGTTGATTTGCAGCAAAATTACTGTGAAAAGATTGTTCTCTTTCAGGAAAACCAGAATTCCTAGTTCAAATATTTTCATTGCTGTATGCTGTTGTGTAGTAATTTAGGACTATTACTTTGAAGAGTCTGAAGCAGAGAGGACTAATTTTATATTAGGATATACCGAATAGGTATTTTTTATTCTTCCTGTTGTTGTTTTGATTTGTTTTTATGTAAATCCAGTCTATTAGAAATCCTTCTTTTATGCCCTCAAAATATTTGAAGTAAATAATAAAACCAGTGCTGTCTGTTGAAGAGCAAAGCTTTTGCCATAGGTTGGTTAGGGGAGATACCAAGTGACAAACAGGACTGTAGGAAAGCTACCAAGTGCACTCTCATACCAGTTTTCTTTTTGTAAGGTATTGAGTGGTGAAATGTTTGCATTAGTGCAAGAGTAAGAAGGGAGGGGGAGGAAAGGAGACTTTTTCTTCTGTCATTTTGGAAAAGCGGTCATATTCAGTGATGCTGTTCATACTGATGTTGATTTTTTTTTTTTTTTTTTTTTAGTAGTGGCTTTACTCTTAGTGCTGAAAATGCAGGAAGGTCAAAGCTAACTGCTGTTTTTTGAAAATACAATCAGTTGTGTTTCTAACAAGAATAAACATTTTTATTTCTTGTGGGAAATGACAATATCTTGCATCTATTCTAGGTTGATTACATGGATGAAAATGAGGAGTATTTTCAGCGCCAAGCTTCTCATAGGCAATCTCGAAGAAGATTTAGGAAAATCAACCAAAAAGGGGAGCGACAAACAATTATTGATACTGTTGACCCTTATCCAGTGGGGAAGCCACCTCTACCTAGAGGCTACCATACGGTAAGCTGTCTGTTTTTATGGTTCAAAAAAACATAAACAGAAGAATTACTGAAAATAAAACAATCAAAATGGCTAAACTTGCTGATGTCTTTAAAGAAGTGTGCTTCTGTAAGGAGGTTCTCCCTTAAAATGTGTGAATTTGGCTCCATCAGTATGTGCAGCTTGCATCTTAGTTGAGAGTTGAAGATGTGTTTTTATGACAGTGAATGTCATGTATTATTTCTTAATGTTCCAGTCATTATTTGAAATTGTGAAAAAACCTGTGTTCTCATTTCCTTTTGATATTAAGATACAGAAGGAATAGTTCAACATACAGCGTTAAAAGGTCTGTTAGTGAAGCACTCATTCATGTATATGATAATAGTTGTTGCCTGAAAAGAACTGTGCTGCATTGTAGTAGGCCAAATTCTTGGATTAAATCTGTAATTTCTTTTTGGTATCCAGAATTTAAATCTCAGATTAACCTTTACTGGTGTCTTCCTCAAGAGCCCTTTATACTTGGGCTTCAGTGAGCTACATAGTCTGCCCATCATCCAGGAGATCATTTGGTCATTTTACTTTTCTTTTGCAGTCAACTTACAATATGTAACTTTCCTGGTTTTCTCTTGACATGAAAATAAACTAATGATTAAAACTTATTCTACAAGATATTTTATATGGCTTTTAAATTGAGAAAAACTCTATTAGATTAATATGTTTGTTTGGTATTCATTTCAACTGTAAACAAAATAGTGGAAAAGCTGTTTGTCTTTGGCTCTCATTTATTTGTTTAAGGCCCCAAATCTGCTCAAACCATAAAGGCATGTGCATAAATAACTTTGTGCATATTTAATCTCATTGAGTTCATTGGGCTGAATTTTGCACAATGTAAGCCACATGCATATAAATTTGCAGGATTAGAGCTTTAGTGTTTTTAGAATACTGTCTTTGATCCAATGCAGTTGTAGGCTTTTTCCATTTTTCTTTCTTTATCCTTGTTCTTTGACAAGTTTGCCAGTTCCCTTCCCTGTATATTCAATGTGTGTCTGTAAATGTGTAGATGTTTGATTACATCTGTTAATTATACAGGCTTTTCCTCACGAGTCGAATAATTACATTTTATGCCAACAATTTGGTTTTGTTTATACAACGGGTTTTAATAGTTTAATTTTCAGTGCAGTTTTAATTGCCTCTAAATTTAATACAGATTGAGCCAGTTCACTTGGTTTGAAGATGAAACATTTTAGTGGTCTGTTTTTGAAAAAATAAATACTTGGTATTGTATGCTGTAGGAATTACAGGAAGAATTACTTTTGTTCATATTATTTAGATGTGTACCTTGTGCATAGCAAACAGTTCTAGTGTGATTTTTATCTAACTCTAGAAGGGCAATATTTAGATTACACACAGTGCCATTTGCATTTGTAGGTCCTTGCCTGTTGTATAAATTTCACTTTAGGTATGCCTAATGAATTTTTGTAAGCTTAACTGATACTAAGAGCAAAAGCCCATTGTGTGCCATTCTCTTGTGCGAGTTCATAATGATTTTGTGTATGTGTTGAGAAATTCATTGCAAGCGAGATTTCATAGTGAGTTGGAAGAGATTGCCAAATAAACTGTAAAATATGCAATAATTACAGTCAAATGTGCTTAAAAAAGTGTAATATGATGCATATGACTGACTTTCTTTCCCCCCCCCCCCGCCCCCGAAAGCAATTAGAGTCAAATAAGCTCAAATGAGTTTTACAGTGTAGTCAAGACTCTCCATGCTGGCCCATTCCCTTCTATTTTTACAGTATTTGGTGATCTTGTGTATGTTGTTCTCTCATTCACTTTTACTATCAATATTATTTCTGTTGCTTTAACCATACATCTTAAAGGCTTCATTGTCTTTTCTCCCTTCCTATTTTATGTCCTTTGACCTCATTTTTTTTAGTCTTTATTTCTTGAAAAATTAATTGAAGAAAGCAGGGTTTTTTTGAAACACACAGGAATTCAAAGCATGTTATAGCATATATCTTGTGGGCTTGTTGCCCGTTCAGTCTTTGGTCAGCCTCTGTCAGGGTCTCATCTTTGGTTCTGCTTCTTGATTTTGGATAAATAAATAAAGAAGCATTAAAAAAAATGCAGATGTTCAGATATGGCAGTAAATAATGTGTTAAAGTCAAACTGAAAAAGGATTAATACGATGCGTTTGTTTTCAGTTTTGCTTTTCCTTGTGGATGCATTCTGGTTTAAGGTGTTAGGTACATGAGGTTCAAAGTGAAAAAGCTGTTTTGACAGCATCCTCAAAATCTTCACAAAATGTGTAATTTTCTTATATCTTGTTTTACCCTAAATCTGTAGTTACCATGTAGAATGATTTTTTTGTTATTAATTTCTTATTTGCAGTAGTCTGAATGCTTTTCTTCAGAAAGTTCAAACTATTTTCTGAAGAAAGTTTTCTATATCTTTGCGAAAATGTAGAGTGAAACATAGAGCTTAAATGAAGATGCATGGCTGTGCTTTTCAAGACTTAAAAATTAAATGCAGTGCTCTCAGTTGTGGCATGGCTTTCTGCAGTAGAGTCAACTTGTAGGGGATGGTGGACCCTCATTAACATAATTTTAACATTATCTTCATAGTGATGGAATGTACTATGGCATGTCTGATAATGTTCATCTTTTCCTTTCCTCCTTTATGGCATTCATTTCATTTTGGCTCACAGGAATGCACTAAACCTCAGGT
Organism: Strix aluco; assembly: GCF_031877795.1. NCBI lineage: Eukaryota > Metazoa > Chordata > Aves > Strigiformes > Strigidae > Strix > Strix aluco. Next base: position 46,763,063 of record NC_133934.1, on the reverse strand, counting down.
ATTGTAACTTACTGTGTATGGTCCACTAACAATTTACTTGTGAGTTTGCAGTATGATATCATAATATTGATGTAATGTTATGACTAAAATTGCCTCCTAGCTTTTGCTTTGATACTTGAGCAATCTCACTATGATCTGAAAATACTAATGTAAATGTGGAATTTGGTGACAGTACAATGTCTCTTGCCCAGCTTGATTGACCTTTCTTCCTTGCTTTGATGTCCTGTGATTTAGAGAAAATGGAGAACAATAAGCAAAGGTATATATAAAATATTTAGTGTTTGACAGACACTTTACTCAAGTATCTCTTCCATGACATGGAGGACTTAATCTTTGGTTTTGATTTTAAAAATAGGCCTTCTGTTTCTGTTTAGTTCCCGTATGTCAGTAGAACAGGGAAATGGTGTGTTATAAGATGAGCACAAAAGAAGCAGCAGAAAGTTTCTGTTAGCTGAAAACTTACAACAGTGCTTCTTGCTTGTCCTCAGTTCTGATGATGTGTACTGATTTGGTATAAAGATGTTGGATTTTGTAGAATCCTATCAAAGTATGTGTAAATGGCCATTCTTTGAAACACAGGCTTGCCAAGCTAGGGAGAAAAGTATGCCTGAGTGAGTCAAGTATCTTGGAATGGTACTAAACCAAGCAAAATATAGAAGTTTTGACTGATCTCAAATGCAGTCAAAGTAATCTGAAGATCTGAGTGGCATCTTTTAAGCTTAACTGGTATTTGTAATTGCATTTGTCAATGCCAAAGTGAGTAAATACTGAGCATCCACCAAATACAACATTTGGTAAGAATGTATCTTGTCAAACTGTTAAAAGTCCTCACTGTTATGCTTGAGAAATCTCTCATGATAGTGCTGAAAACAAGTTAAAACTATTTTTTTAGCTTCAAAATTATTCCTTTCCTCAAATATAACTTTGGTCAATTCTTCTGATACTTTATCAGGAAATGTGTTTATTTTAAAAGTTCCTTCTGTGTCACATTGTTCAATTCACTTCTTTATCTAAAAGACTTAGAAGGTTCAAATTTCAATATGGTTCTGGTATCATAGGCAAGTGACTTCTGTGCTGAAATTCTTTCTTCAATATGTATGGTACATTTCTTCTAGGAACCCAGTTCCTTATCTTAAGATCAGTGCTCACCAGTTTTTCGGTGGAATGATCCTGAGTAACCTATGGTTACTAAAATATTACGTCTAAGAGTGATAATGCTGTTCTTAAATTAGAATAGGAATTTGAAATACTTCATAATATTTTTATAACTTACCCTAATGCTTGAAGGACCGTTTGAAGTGAAATCTAATGTTGAGTATCGTACTTAGGCATGTTACTTTTGGAACAAGTGTTGCTGATTTCTAGGGTAAGGAAAACAGAAACTTCATAATGTATGGAAATAAAATGAATGTGTTTTATCAGACTGATAAAATGGCATCCTTTTTGACACCACTGTAGTTCAGTAAAATGGATCTGTTCTTTTTCAGGGAAGAAAAAAAATCCTAATAAGTTTAGGTTGAGCTGTTCTTATTTGAATCTGGAAAACCTTGTTCAGATTTTTTTTTTTGATGGAAATTTTCCTTGTGCTTCTAATGTGTCAGAAACTGACTTTAACTAGATTAGTGTTAATACCTGCTTGCTTAATAATAGAAATTGGATTTTGACTTCTGAATGTGGATTTTCTTTCTGTGTGTATCTATATATAAGGCTACTTAATGTTTTCAGTGAAAAACCCTTGTCTTGAGTGACTTGACTGAAAGAGTGTGGACCCTTTCTCCTGAGAACCTACATGGCTTTTCTTCTGCTTTTTTAAACCTAAAATATAATAGTCACCTATGGAGTTAATTTAAAAAAGGGTAGACTTTCTTGTAATATCTTAACTGCCAATAAACTTTGTGTCTGCTTCAGTGCATCTGTGAAGAATTGGTCACGCCCAGTCTAAGCGTTGCTGAGCTGGTTATTATGTATATAATGCATAACATATTTAGTGTAAATTAACAGAAGTTCATAAACAAAAAATAACTTTGTCCAAAATAAGATACTGTTCTTTAGTGACACAGAGGTTACAAGTAGTAATTTATAACTCCCTCATTTGTGATAGTCTCTCTCTCCTGTGCCTTAGACTTGATATGTAAACTGTGATGTGGGCTTTTACTAGTCTGTACCGTAGCCTCTACTTTGCTAAAGGCAAAATATCAAAGCTTACTGTGGAATATTTAGAAAAATGCAGGTAGACCTGTAAAGAAAACACTGAAGTACCTGTGAAAAGCCCTGAATAGAAAGTAGTGTGGGGTTTTCTACTCTGTAAGAATCTATCCAGATTTGAATTAGTTAACAGGCTTATGAAGATTGCTGCTAGCACATTCTCAGCCAGGCTTTTTAAAGCCAGCTGCTGAAATCCCTGTAAAAGGTCTCTCTGCCTTTAGTAGCCTTTCTTACTACATTCTGCTCGAGATTCACATGAGGTGACAATCTGTTTATCCGATGTTGGAAGGAAAAGAGCAGTGGGCATGGAGCCATCAATAACCCTGACTTCTTCCCCGAGTTACAAGCCTATAACAATTTTATCCTCACACACTGTGCTATGGAGGCAGTCATTGTGCCGATGCATTAAGGGCAGACAAGTATTGTCCTTCTGGATTTTATTTGAAGGAGGTGACTGAAAATTTGAGTAAGAGGGCTGGAAATGAAACCATGTCTAAGGCCAATGAGTTAAGTCTCACCTGCAGCCATGACTCTCTGAAAAAATAATTATGAGGGTTTTTTCTAGCTTTTTTGTATTATTTGTTTAAAAGTATTAGAACCTGCTCGCTTAGTCAGTAGCAAATTGTAGAAACCTTGCTTCCTGCTCAATCTTCTCTTGATAACTAGTAGTTAGAGCAAAGCATTGGCAAAGTAGCCTTTTATTCCTGATATCATTTGCATTCACATTGTCTGCTGAGAGTCTAAAATACCTTGATTGAAAATTTGTTCAGATCATTCCGTTTTATGAAACAAATTTGCCTTTTCCTTTGTCTGCAAAATTACATTTTAAAAGTCAACAAAGCTGTTGTATGTCGCATTTCTACATTTAGAAGGGATTTAAAAAGATGAATTTGAAATTTTTCTGCCTGAATTTGATGCAAAAGCCTACTTGTTTTCCTTTATGCAGTGTGTGTGTAGCTACTGAAGCAATGTGGAAGGTTACAAGATGACAAGCAGTGTTTTCTTGTGGTTAATATAGTAGATGAGAATTCAGAAAAGCTGATTCTGTTTTAGGACTTTGTTACAGATGTCCAGTATAATTTGGGATGAGACTTAATGTTAAAAACCAGCATAATACAATTGCTTCTCTGCATGTATATTTATGTTATGTTGTAAAATACATCTTGCTGGATGTCTTTCCATGGACCAGTACAAATGATCATGAAATATCTCATATATACTTGCTTCTCAACAATGTGGACTTTACAGTATTGTGATATACCTTGATATAATGTATTCTTGTTAGTGCATTGTATTCTACATAGGAAATTGATGCAGGTATAGTAGTGTACTTAGTCATCTTTATTATGTACAAAATTTCAGTCATTTTAGTTTGAATCAGTAGGATCAGTTATTGGATACCCAACCTACAAGAAATCAGTTTAAAGGAATACTGTCAGTCTTTCAAGCCTGTAAATAAATGCAACTTTTAATGTACCTAATGATTTTCTAAGGATTATCTAGCACTTTCATTCTAATACAAATTCACTTAAAACAGAATCCATTGCGAGTATTCACATTAAAAAAAAAAAAAGGCAGCTTGTTTATAGGAAGAAGGAACCACATCTAAGCTAACTTCCTAAGTCTAGGAAAATTAGTTGATAGGGCAACAAACAAGGATATGTGGACACACTGAAAGCTCGACTTTATACAAAGGTATAAAGGATATGGAGAGGTCGTGGGGAAAATACAATGTTTTTACACATCATTGACCTTGGAAGTGTTAAGCAAGCCTATTTAAAAGGAAAAAAGGCAGAGAAAAACTATTGGGGATCCTAGTCAGGTACACTTGGTTGTCAAAAATGTCTGGGGAAGCAAGATGTCGCCTCACTTAAAAACTGAATTGGACTCGTTCTGTTCTTGGTTATGAAACAAATTAATTTATGTAATGTAAGCAGAGAAGTGGTTAATACACAACATAATTGTACACACACCTAAATTTACAGTGTATTGCTGACGGGAAGTAGCACGGTATGCAAGGGTGTTTTAATCACACATTTGCACAAATAATGCATGTTTGCTGGCTCAAACAAATTTGCCCCTAGTGATAACAAATTCAGTAAAAAATAATTTAATATTTCTAGTGTTTATGTTTAAAATAAAATACACTGTATTGATCCATTAATAAAAGAAAGGGGCTAGTTCTTAACATTGTCAAGTGCGAGTGTCCTTTTACCAGGAAGAATATTAGTTTCCTTGCTTTTGTTCATTTACAAAATTCAGTATGCAATTTCAAGAGTAACTGTTTTTATTATTCCGTGATGGTGATAATCTACTGATGACCTGGAATGAGATTGTATTACTTCCTAGTGTGATGTACACATTGAAATACTAAATAGATATATGTAGTTTGTGTGTATATATATATATATATATATAACACATGCAGTAATGCTAATTCCTGAAGTGTGTGACTGTGCAATATATGCAGGTGTATTTTGAAGTGAGACACTACAAAAATTGTGGGGTAATTTTATCTGAAATATGAAATTCCTAAGATGATTTGGGCAGTTCCTGTTAATTTTTTTTTTAATAGAAGTTTCTTTATGGGAACATCCATTGGTAATGTTATAATGACAATAGGTAGTTCCCATCCCTGTGTTGTGTTTTGTGGCAAAACACAGCCTTCTTAGCCACATGCCTGCCTGCTTTTATCCATGTCGTAAGGGACTATTACTGTTTAGCTATGTATTATTTTTAATATATGAGCAATGCTATCATTTTATTTTGTGTAGCACCCGAAGGAAAACAAAATTGTTAGTTCATCATCCTTTTAGTAATGTCTACTGGCAAGCTAATGCAAAATTAATGACATGCAGCGTGTTATTTACTCAACTTGCAGCTTCTGTCAGAGGATGTCTATTTTTATATATTACATCATCCCTGCTGCAGAACTCATATCCATTGGGATTTACTGTTCTTCCATTTCCTTTGGAAGGGCTCACATTGATGTCATAACTGGATTTGTAATTGTGATTAGATTTGAAAATTCAAAGAGAAACACTGAAGCTATGCAGTATTTTCTGCAACTGAAGTGCCAGTAATACTACTGAGTTTATTTTTTATTTAGATACATTATTGACACTAGGTCCTGTTTACAGCTTGTAGAGTTGCCAATATTTTATGACCACACATGTGCAATTTCAGTTAATAATAGACTTTCTAGAGTAGCGTAAGTTTTTTTGCTGTTACTGACTTGTGCTGTTTTATATTATATAAAAGATTGCTTTTCTGAGATGTAGGGTATAAAACTAAATGTGAGGTTTGTCATCAAAGCAGAAAGTTGTTCATGCAGCAGAAAAATGAATTTTTCATAACTCTTTTCTAAACTGATCGTTGCATAATGTAACTAAATACAAATATTGAATTTCCACCACTTAAACTTGATTAGAGCTGAGGAAGATTAAAAAAACAAATGTATACATGTGTTCTTAAATGTGTTTTAAATAGGATATCCTCATTAGCGTAAGGTTGTTCATTTAGAAACAATGTTTGCATATAAAGTACATATGGGGAAATTGGATCTGCCTATGCATTATATTTGAAGAATACCAATACAGATACTTTCAACACTGGCATCTCTATATGGATGAGCATCAGGAGTGACAGTCCTAATGTGGACATTTGCCCACTAAAGCATGGAAAGAAGCTGTCAGTTCATTTTTTCCCAAGCATCTGAGCCGCTGTTATGTGAGCTGTGCTTGACATAGTGACTTGAAGAAAAAATTATTAGTATTTGGTGTCAATCTTTCCACAAAAAGTTCTGTTTCTGAGTACCTTTAATAGTGCTTTTGTATTTGATTTGAATCATTTCATATGATCATTTTGCTGAGTGAATTTCAAAGCTCTAAAAAAATTAATGAAATATCCGAAGTATGTAGGTATATCACTGAAACATGGGAAAGATGGAGTGTTCCAAGAAGGCCAATATCATCTGGGTTTGTATCAGAAATAGTGTGGCCAGCAGGACTAGGGGAGTAAGTGGTTGTCCCCCTGTACTCAGCATTGATGAGGCTGCTCCTCGAATACTGTGTTCAGATTTGGGCCCCTCACTACAAGAAAGACATTGAGGTGCTGGAGCATATCCAAAGAGCAGTGAACCTCGTGAAGGGTTTAGAGCACAAGTCTTATGAGGAGCAGCTGAGGGAGAAAAGGAGGCTGAGGGGAGATCTTATCACTCTACAAGTACCTGAAAGGAGGTTGTAGCGAGGTGGGTGTTTGTCTCTTCTCCCAGGTAACAAGTGACAGGACAAGAGGAAATGGCCTCAAGTTGCACCAGGGGAGGGTTAGATTGGGTATTAGGAAAAATTTCTTCACCAAAAGGGTTGTCAAGCACTGAAACAGGCTGCCAAGGGAAGTGGTTGAGTCACCATCCCTGGAGGTATTTAAAAGATACGCTCTAGACATGGTGCTTGAGAACATGGTTTGGTGGTGGACTTAGAAATGCTACGTTAATGGTTGGACTCAATGATCTTAAAGGTCTTTTCCAAACAAAATGATTCCATGATTCTATGTCCAGAGGGTAAGTTTTTCTTTCAATTTCTATTTTTTCTTGGACAACTGGCATATGTTAGTTCCTGACTCATCTTGCAGTTATCGATTGTGAAGGGGGAGAAAAAAAAAGCACAAGACTGTGTCTCCATATTTTGAAATATTGATGTTATAGTCATGCCTAAGGTCTTCACCAAAGACTGGAACCCATTCCAACACATTTAAACATGACCCCTTCCATGACGAGTTTTGGTGCATGAGTATCAAACCAGTTTGAGATGAGGAATAAGGAAATTAGAGGCAATGCAAGAATTTAGTAATAAAACAAGAACTGTAACCTGCAACTCCTGGCTTCTAGTCTGATGTCATGATCTTACAGTAATTTGTGAAATTAAATTAGAATGGCAATAGTAAATTAGAAGTAAGTTGTGTATATTTAGTTTAACATAGCTTGGATTTTCATGCATTTGAAGCTTTGTGCTTCTTGTAACTTTTACTATGTGGAAATAATGCTATAATTCCTATTTGTGAATTATTTCAGTGTTGGTTTTTTTTTTTTTAAAAAAAAAAAGGTGTCAAAAATCCTTAAAATTAAACATTTCGGAGTCAGAGATTGAAAACATGCTTAAGCCATGAAGGAGTTGACCAAGGTCTCAGGATAGATCTTTGAAGTTGTGTCTCATGGTAGTTTAGTGACAGTGGGTTTCTTGGAGTGAAAGAGAGGGATGTGCTTTGTTTTCTTTAAAAGCTGTGTTAGTTTAAAGTGAAGGAAATACAGTTGTTACAATGGCAATTGCACATTCAACATAATTCTGCTTCTAAGCTTTTCATTGAGACTCAGTAGCACAAGTTGCAGATACCAGGCTTCTCTCAAAGTGCTGTCACAGCTGCTTATGAAGATGCAGCAATGTCCATCATACTTTCCAGGTAGTCTTAATCTTAAAAATTAAGCAAAAACTTGTCTTGGCCAAAGGTCCTCGTTAGGAAAAAAGGTGGAATAATTTGCTTTATTTTGAACACTTAATAAGTCTGAGATAAAAATCTTCCAATATGTAAATTCTTTTTACTTTTTGGGGTAGATGTGTGTATTATAGTGCCCTGGATGGTCCTGCTAAGTATAAATGCCATTGTCCATGCTTGCATCTTCCAGCAGGTGAAAGTTCATTTCAGGGGAGCTAAGAAATATTTAATTCCTGGTATTTACCCATCTCTGGTGGAAAGATTATTTTTTAATATATATATATAATGAAAGAGACTGTTGTTGTATATAAGGTCTAGTCAAAGTGTTAGTATTCTGTTGTATGAGTAAAGGGTATGGGGAGCTAAGCTCTAGTTTTGAGTGGTTAGCCTTAATTATCTTTGAATTTTCAGATAGTAAAGTTTTGACATGCACCTGGAACAGCTGGCAGGTGTTATGTATATTGTTGATGTGGCTGGCATAAAAACTACATAGATTGTGCTCTTGCTCTGTTTTGCATTATTTGTGTATATGTGTGTGCATGCGCTAAAATGTAAAATATTTTACTTTTTCTTCCTTCACTAAATTATATTCTCTATATTAGTCTTGAATGTTGTAACTTGGTGGGTATAAATGCCTGCAGCTAACTGGTTTTAAAGTCTACAAATGATCCATGGCGCACAAAAGATCATCTTAAAAAAAAAAAGCACGCTGACAGCTTTTCTGATAGTAAACTTGAACTAAAAAACAGTCTAGAATCAAATTATTAGGGAGACTTAATCTGGTAGGTGCACTTCTACCTAATTTTATTTAGCAATTCTATATCTAGGTAACTGGTCTTGTAATTGCAAGGGGAAGATGTAGTCTTAAATTTGCAAAATGGGACATCCATCAGTTGATGGTAGTTGGCTCCCTGATTTATTGGAAGAGGAGAGGGAAAGGGCGTTTCTTAGAATTTTATATTAAGGGCTCTTTATTTGAAGGATGTAATGTTGTGTTTTGACTTTTTTCCTATCTAAAACCAATTTGGCTCATTTTGCTTGCTAATTGTTTTTAAAAGTAAGGGACAAATGATGTTCCATGGGTTTTTTTAGTGATAAAAGGAAAAGGGCTGGATAAATTATTTCTGTACAGTTGCTAAAGCCAGGGAACAAACCTCTCAAGATAGGTTAGTGCATGGTGCATTACACAAGGGAGGATATGCAGGGGCATGAGGCGAGAGTTCTCCAAAAAGAAACTGATCTTATGCTGGTAAACTGCTTTTAGTAGGCTCTTTGAAGAGTCCCTTTGGATAAGACTGTGGCTGGAGACAAAACCAACAGTTAGTTCCTTCCAACAGACAACTGAAGTGAACAAAAATCTTCTGTAACAGCAACCAGCCCTTTCAAAGTTAATCTTCCTCAAAATACCAGAGATAAGTAGTTACTCCAAGAGATGTCCAAATAAACATTCAAGAAGACGGACAGAAAGGACTCAACATCCCATATGTTAGTAAAAATGACACACAATTTCCACCATTATTTGAGGAATCTGGAAATCTAATGGCAGACTGGAGGTTTTTTGTCAGTCCCATCTATGTCTGCACCTTGAACACGGTGATGAGAATTTCAGATTCTCCCTTAAAGCTTCTAAGTAAGTTCAAGTAAAACTGTTAGAAAGCATATAGTATTCACTTAAAACAAAAATACTCTCCCTCTCCACTACTGCCAAAATCTCCCAATGAATAAACAAACAAGAAAACCCAACAGAAAACGAGTTAGCACTTAGAGAAGATTGGAAAAATCAAGTCTGTGTTTATTTTTAATCCATGAATATTTTATATTGAAACATTAAATAATTGTTAGCCTGCCTTGGGTGGTCTCAGACACATTCAGTTCCGTGCTAGAACAATCATTGTTGCAATTCAGCATTTCAGGTAACAGGTTTCAATGGGGCTGGTAAAGAACGTTAATGGTCTAGAATTTGGGCAGTGAATGCCCTCAGAAAAATCCCTGAGTTTTATTCTTACCTTTTAACAGTGTAGCACTAGGACACACATGAAAGAGCTTTCATAAAGTTTTCCTGCACTATTATGCAGTGAACATGAAATTCTGGGGGTGCCTCATGTAAGTGAAGAATTTGTGTCCCTGGATTCCTGTTGTGAAATTGGTATGGACACAATGATCTGTGTCTTTTTGTGGGTATTTTTTTTGGTTTGTTTTTCCCTTAGGCTAGTAAGGAGATTTGTATCTCAGTAGTGAACCTGATCCCCAACAGATATGGATGTCACAGTATTGTTTAGATCTGGTAAAGAGGTCTTGCTAGTCCTATGTGCCCAGTACCATAATTCCTGACCTTAAAAGAGCGTTTGCTTTTTTGCTTTCATGCCTTTTTTTCACAGTTTAAAAGCAGAAGGCACATTCCTATGTTCTCTGATTTAATTACACATTATCTTAAACTCTTGTCCTTACACCAAAGTGAGAAATTTTTATGAACATTGGGAAAAACTTTATCCTGATGGACTACATTTTTTCCACTCCTGAAGTACTGAAACAGTTAAAGAAATTAAACTAATTTGTGACCATTCTGCCAATTGAAGTCATTAATATCTCAAGTTTTCATATCTAATTTTTGACATTTAATAATGATAATATATACTTTTAAGGCCATGTTAGATGCATTAAACTTTAGGCTTATGTAAGTAATAACCCTTTACTTTATGTAAAAACCACAGGTAAATCAGTTAAACATCATATAGAGGGACTTCACAACCATACATATTAAATATGATTTTGATCTTGCAAGTAAAATTTAACAAGTAAGACCTTATAAGTGTTGCAGCAACAGAAAAGATATGTTGATTTTTTTTTTTTTTTTTAAAGCATTGTTAGATTTAAACCATAAATAAATATGGAGTCCAGAGAAGAGTGTGTGCTCTGTTACTGTGGTGAACCTTTGCTCAAGCTGGTTTTGTAAGCTAAAGTAGATACTCTGGAAATGGGACATCTTGTCTCATTTGGGATGAGTATCCAATCAGTTATAGGATTTCTTCATGTCTGTGCTAACATAATTGTTGTATGTAAGAGAATTCGATGACGAGTATTTTAAATGAATACTATAACTTACTCCCATTTTAAGACGGATGGCATGCAAACAGAAAGTTTGCTGTACTGAAAACAGAGCTGTGCACAGAAGGTGACAAATGAGTCTGCCGTCAAAGGGAAGATTGGCAGTCTATGGCACATCCACCCAGCTGAGGCACCAGCCTGACTGCTCTGGGCTTGTCATTATTTTAAAGATCCGGATTATAGATTCATCTGCAGCAACAGCTCAACAGAAGGGCGTTTGTTCAAATGGTCTGTAACATTAGTAAACGTGTTATCAAAACAGCACACATCACTCCATTGTAACTGTTGCTTTGGTGCTGCCAGTGGTGCAGCAAACATCGTTACAATAATGTTAATGCCACAGGTTTACGAATTAAAAACAACAATGGCAAATACTATTACTTTATCCATGCATTTTGGCTGAAGTGGTATTTTAGTCATAGAAATTCACCTTGGAGAACATATTTGGTAATTTTCCTTTTTTCAACAGTTTTATTTAAGGTTCTCAAAAGTTCTTGAGAAAATGCAAATAGAACAGCTGTGCTGGGACCATTCTGTGTTTGTGTTATGCTGATAAACAGCAACTCACTGCATGAAATTGGGTCATATGGCCAGAGATTTAAATTACTGGTAATAAATTTGCCTAAATACATTGGAATAAGACTTTCATATTGTATGGGACATTTAAATTACACAACTGTGTAATATCTGTGTGATAGTCCCTTTGCTGTGAATGTTTTTGGGACACACATAGTGATTTTGGGGTTTTTTTTGGCCTTATTCCTTGGTCTTTTGTTCTATGTCTTTAACTTCCCCCCCCGTCCCCTGCCCCCGGTTTTCTAGCTACTGAAGTCATGAAGTGGCAGTAAATTTGGTGACCTTACAGTGTTGTGTTGTCTTTTGCCTCAGTTTTTGAACATGAAGGAAATGATTCTTTACATTGTGTTTAAAGGGAAGGGGAAAATGTGCTGATAACTTCTGGTTTTGAGGTACTTCAGGAAAAGAATGTTTTCTATGTACATAATCTATATAAAATTTTAAGTACTCCTATAAATACTTGTGAGTTAAGGTGACTGCTTGAAATTGAAGACTTGAGGTAATCTGTTGTTGCAGCATTTTTCATTAACCTAAAAATGTTTAATACTCCAAGCATTGTTGACACTGTTGGAGGAGAATAATATCTGTGTGAGATTATGTTGTAGAATGTAAAATAGTTGAGAGGCATTACAGTCAGATGGTACATGCTGCTAAGATCTCTACCAATTTTTACCTTGAATTCAGAACTGCAGTTTGAATGCTGAATCCTGTGGGTAGTCCAAGGATGTCCTGATGTTTGTAGTTACTTTTGAAAGGGTTTTTTAAATGTTCTCTTCTGTGACTCATAGAGAGATGCCAGCTTGCTTATAAATACATTTTTGAAAGCAGCTGGGGATAGCCTATCATGTCCAGTTATTGCACATCAGGTTTATTAACATCTTGCTTTAATTGCCTAAAAGCATTTGCAAAAGTGTCTTGCTTTTTTCAAACTTTATGTCTAAGCAAGGAGTTCTTACATGAGTTTGAAATACACATGAACGCAAAATTGCAGTTAGGTTTTGTGTAAATTATTCATACTTGTTTGATAGAATCTTTACAGGATATATTGTTCTGGTGTCTTACACTGATTATAAATTCCATTCATTCTTCACTGAACATATAACGATTCACTGAAATTCTACTTTATTTTTTATAAAATATAATTTATATGTAATTATTTTCTGAACTGATAATGGACAGCACCTACGATTACACTGCACCACTGTACCTGGAAAGTGATGGCAGTTGAGGAGCAAGGAATAGGGAAATGGAATCCATTTATTTCTTGAAATTGTTTTGACTCAAATTGCCTGTGAGTGGTGTTTTCTTCACCTAATTACATAAATATCACTTTTCACATTTTGAATATAATAAAGCTTTTTTCTGTTTTGGAAACTACCAAGTTTTCATCAGTCTGCACATGAAATTTGTTAGGTTGATATAAATTTTTCATTCGTGTGTGAAGTACTGACTTAATTTTCTGTTAGGTCAGTAAAGGTGTATAGTAGGGACCAGCGTAAGTAGTAGGGAAGTGTTTCATGGCATCGTGATCTGGAAGTTTTGACTTTCACTACTGTTTTAATGGTTTTAATCATGTTTTCATGTTACTGTTCAAGGCTTATGCCACAGAAACCTACGCTAGATTTTGGCTAGAAATACCAACTGATGCAGAGTAAGATATATGTTGATAGTTGTACTCCAGTTCAGAAAGTGGTGTGCTCCCTTCCTACGCTGGGGAGATGTTTCTGTCTTGGCAGATCTTCATTTTTTCCCCGACATGAGTGTAAAACTCCATGCTCAAATTCTGCTCATGGTGTTAACCACAAGGCCATCGAATCAGACTCAAGAGGATTTTTAATTGCTTTGTCAACAAGTAATATTTTTAAATTTTGTACTAGAGAGGGTTTGTTTAAGCTTCCTAGAATGAATAACTTCTGATATTTCTGGTCAGCACTTCATCAGAAAATTGATTGCGCTCAGCATTAGGCTGTTTTACAAGGCTTAAGCATAATTTAACATTTTAAATCATCTGTTAGTTGCACTGGTACATTGCAAAGACTTTTAAAAATTCTAACCTAATTTTTGTAATTCAATCCTTTAAAGAATAACTTATCTTTTAGCATATGCCAGAAGACCAAGGGCACAAGTGTCACTAAACTCTCATAAAAGTAAATATATTCAATTTTAAATATGCTGTGTATGAAATGGTGTCCCTAGAATAACTGTGCAAGAAATAGACCAGATATTTCAGGATCTTTTCTTGCTTTACTAGAATTCATTTCCACCTATTTTTGTAGCCTCATTTACTAGCAGTCATCAGTACCAAAAGAAATCACTGTGTAACAAACTAAACTCATTATTGGTGGACATGTTATTTTGGTGGAAGGCAGCTGCAGATTGTATGACATAGTATTCTGTAGTATTCATTCTTTTTCCTGTGTGTTTATGCCTGTGTAACAACTGTGAAGTCTTTTTTTCCTATTGTTCTTGTTAAAAAGAAAAAAAAACAACTTTGAAGTTACTTTAAGCACAGATGGTGTCTGATTTTAAAGAATGTGTTGTAAATGTGTTAGAGAACTGTACTAAAGTTGAAGCCTAATGGAAGAGTGGCATGTTCCTATTCGCTCTGGCTTGGTCTCCCCTGTGTCAAGTGGCGTGAATTCCTGGCATTTAAGATGCATGTTGTATAGGGCTGACAATTAGTTTATTGCTTGAGTATATTCCCTGTTGCATTTCAGGTCCTCTGCAGTATGATGTTGCTAGTATAACGTGAGAAGTGGTACAGTGTAAATTTCTGAGTTTAAGATATAATTACAGGCAGAGAGAATTATAAAAGCCATATGTATGTCAGTCTCTTCCAGATCTTGCATGGTCTTTTGTTTTTAGTGGAATTTGTGCCTTAGTTGTGCAAGGAGAAGCAGGAGCTACATTCGGAAAGACTTTAAATGATGTGTTAAATGGTTCTGGACCTTACCTGCCACAGCCCCTGGATATCTGTGGCCTGCATAAGTGGCGAAGCTGCTGAAAATCTGAGAGTGCACTGTTTATAAATACTTGATAACAATGTTTACAGCTCTGCAGCAGCACTCTTTTGGGTGGGGGAAAAAGGGAGGTGATGTCAAACCCTCTGCTTTATCCTCATCTTCGTGAAAAGTCATGTTCACTTCAGGATTTGGTGAGGTAAATGTGGGTCCTTATTCCCACCCTGACTTCAGTGATATTCTTAGGAGCCAGCAGTGAACGGATCCCTCCCCTCTGGGGCTGCCTTGATCTTCAGAGGCTGATACCAGATACAGGCAAGAGCTTGCTCTTTTATCTGCATTGTCCATCTCTACCTTAATGAGTGAAATGGTTAAGTATCGGAGGGGGTGAGCCTCAAGGAATGTGTCTTCCATTTGACTTGAATATTTCGGTGGATAAAGGGAGAGGGAGGGAGAGGAGAGAGAGAGAGAGCAATCCACTTACATCACTCGAACTGCATTGAGTGTGTGCCTGTGTGCAGGTTAAGAGACAGACTACAGTGTCTTTGCTTTCTGCAGGAAGCAGCAATGCCGTTTGTATCCTAAGAGGAATTTTTTATTTAGAAAAGGAAGCATTCTTTCTACCCAGGAAATGGCTTTCCTTGTGCGTTGCTATGCCAACTGCCTGCAGCCATGGTCTTCCAAAGTAAGCACAATAACGTAATTATATTGGCGTATTGCATTCAGACTCATGATTCTCTGGGTTTTTGTGTGTGTGTAACTGTGTTGTATTTTTGTTGCTGACTCTTTGGGCGGTAGATGTGCTTGTCTTGATTGCGAGGAACAGGCATCATAAAATTAAATGTCCATCAATGTCATGCTGCTAAGATTAATTGTGCAAACTTGGTTAGCTGAGTGGAACAGAGATCACTGGTCACTACTCTGTCAGCATCATTAGCAGCCAGGGGAGGAGGTCCCTATTCGCGTGCTCTGCCCTGATTTTGGGGGAGTGTAGGGTAGTGGTGGAGAGGGGGAAGGCTGCGTGTGTGAGTGTGTGTGATTGCAAATGAAACAGGAGTATTAACAATGCTTGGCTGAATGCTGGAGGCTGGTTCCTGCACCCTGACTAATATAATACTGTATTAAGCCTTTTTGAGGGAGTCTCTGTGCAGTCAGCCATTTTAGCTTTTTTCCTCCTTTTTCTTTTCTTCCCATTCCTCAGGCTTAGGGAATGGTTTTGTTCCCTTGGATGAATGCTGCATATGTAGGGTTTCATCAGGCTCTGTACGTCCTGACATGCTTAGACTTTCAGTGTTACAAAAATGGAGACTAACGCTGTCGTTTGGATTGCTGCTCTGCACTACAAGTGTGAGGGGGGTTTTGAGCTTACCAGTAGTGACACTTTTAGCTCCAGCTTGATTCTCCCCCCTCCTCCTCTTTTTAATTTAATGCTGTAGAGGGTGACTTGCCATCCATAAGAAATTGGTACATGATGTGTAAATTCAGTTCAGCTTATGTTTCTTCATTATGAAACCACTTGCAATCCCAGCTAACCATGGAGTTATGGGCCAGCAGGAGAAACACTCAGTAAGTATTGCAAATTCCGTTTGTTCTATCAATAACCTGTCACGGGCAAACTGCATGGAGATTGAAACTGCTTGTCATCCTGCTCACGGGCTTTCCTGCTTGTGAATTTAATAGTGGGTTTCGAGGGAAAGCTGTACCTGAGGTGGCATTAGAGTTGGTGGCTGTATTTAAGATTGTTTTTAGCTCAGAAAAGGCAACTCTGTAGGTTCTTTTTGAATGTTAAAAATTTACTGAAAAAATGCTAACATAATTTCATTGGGCAAGAAGCTATGAGCATTCAGTTAAATTGTTATGTATTTGTTAAAACTTTTAAAGAAATATTCAAGCTCTATAACAAGTGATATGATTGTAGGTGGTGATAAGAATAGATTTATTCTGTCTAGTGTATGGTACTAGTGTGCTGTTGCCTTGTAGCATGGCGTTTAACATCTGTGATACACTTATGCTGAAAATGCAGAAACTGTTAGT
The DNA here is from genome assembly GCF_031877795.1 of Strix aluco. NCBI lineage: Eukaryota > Metazoa > Chordata > Aves > Strigiformes > Strigidae > Strix > Strix aluco. Next base: position 46,746,693 of record NC_133934.1, on the reverse strand, counting down.
AAAACATGGAATGAACAAAAGGCGTAAGTACTGATGCTTTCTAATTGATCCCATGAGTCAGCTACACCTTTGTCATGCTTTAATCCCATAGGCTGCTTGTGTTTATTGTTTGGGAAAAATGCATTCATAAGCAGAAGAGCAAACATTATTTAACAAGGCCTCAGGTGTCAGGAATTAGAAATCTAGGTTTTACATGATAAAAAGATTCTAGAAGTATAGATTTTTGTTGCTCAGTTAACATGTTTAAACCTTCATGCTCAATTTTATATGGTTCAATATAATCAATTTTACAATTTGTTTCTTGAAAAGATATATATTTTTTCTGTGCATAGTGTGTGTTGTGCATGGGAATGTGTACAGTATATTCAGCATATACAACAAAGAATCATAAATATGGTAAGGTGATAGCAGAAACTTTGTAAAGGAGGAAAATTTCTTCAACAATTCAGTTTTGATTGGGTAGAAATAGGAAACTAATCTAGAAACAAATCTAGTGGATTTTTCTTATGCATTTAGGAGACATATCAGAGTTTCTTGTCGTAGACTGGTTTGTTCCTTTTTCTTCTTAATTACATTCTAAGTATAAAGGAGTTCATGTTACTAAATCATTTGGACTTCATGAAATATTTAGAACTTAATCTAAAAAAAAAGAAATCTCCTTTCCTCCTGAAACTCAAGTACTGAAGAAGCTGAAATAGAATAGGATACCTTGAATTTGCAAATAGGAATAAAATGAGAAAGCTCCATATGTATTGGTTTTTCCTGCTCTTTCTACTCTCTAAAGAATGTTGATGAGAAGTTGTAGGTTGATTAACACAGCTTAACACAGCAAGTCTAACTGATATAAAATAATTGCTTATAGGTAAAGTAAAAAATTAACCTGGCATTTTAGACTCTACGTTACAAGCTCTGTCATATTTGAATTGTATTACTTTGAGTTAATTAAATCACAGAGATAAATTTCACGCTCTGGACCAAAATGTAGGAATAGTAAAAGGGAATAGGTCAAGGTATTGCTTTACAAGAAAAATAGTTCACCTTAACTAATGTCTGCATATATGTAAGAGAAAGAAATCATACTTTGATGTACGGCTGGCATGCAATTGCAGATTTTGCATGAACAAAACCCATAATTTAGAGTGTATGTAGAAGTTTAAAATGAAACTGTTAGGACACAATGTAGCTCAGCAAAAAATACCACTTTGTCGATGAAACTTTCCATGCTTGTTCTCCAGGTTAGAGGTTACTTTGCTTGGAAAATGGTACTGAAAGATGTGAATTCTTGGTAGAGAGGGAAGGCAAGCTTGGAGTTTCAACGTATACAGACTTTGTCTTGCTTTGCCTGAAAGGAAAACTTAGTGAATTAATCATTTTTGGTGATGAGTTATTTTCATGTTGGTATGTTCCCAGAATCTTAAATCTTTTATTGATCTCTGACTTGATCTTATTTCAAGGAGAGAGCCTTAATTACTTCTGTGACATCCCCACCTAGAGTCTCACAGCCTGATTTGCTGGGACAATCTGGAATTGAATGCAAAATTCTCCTGTGCAAGGTCTCACAAAATTATGTGAATTAATTTTAGTTAATGCTGTTAAATCTTAATTTCATGCTAGTTTAGTTAGGGAATGAGGGATATGGTTTAAATCTACAGTTCTGTGAAAATGATATGCAAACCGATCATATGGTGAAAATGGAGAGAGGAAAAGTGAAAAATTGAGTTGTGTTTCCTAGATTATTTAATATAAGAAAAAATCAGCATCAATCAAGTGTACTAGTCCTGCATGCCTCATAATTCATAAATTGGAAGACTCTGAAGCAGTGCTACAGACACCTATCAGAAGGTGGTGATCTATGGGTGATGTTCCTTGATACACGAATGTTGTCATCTGCTGAACAGGGAGTAAAAGTATGCTCTGGGTGAAAGATGGCAGAGACATGAAAGCTGGATTGTTGGAAGAATAGTTCTGCTTAGTTCTTGTATTTAAAGTACTTAACCAAATTTCATGTATTTCAGTAGGTTCATTCTATTTGGCTGTGTCCTTGCTGGTTTTAAGAGTCCTTTCAACTAGGTTTGTAGTACTTCCGTTGTAATTTTCCTAATCTTAAAATGTTAGGAGGATGAGTGATGTTTCAAAAACTGTTGCTTTGTGGATGTTAAAACAATGATCTCTTGAAAAGCTTCTTGCATTGCGTCTTACACCTGCTTTATTATGTGACAAAATCACATGAAGGTTTCCACAGTAGACTCAGACCTTCTAAAATATTATTTTTATACCTCATTTCTCCTTTTCCCTTGTGTGTGTTGTTTGTAGGAACTTTACTCAAGGTCATTTAAAAAAAAAAAAAAAAGGAAAAAAATTGACAGGTATAATGGTTTTTAAAAATGTGACTCAAGATGCCTAGTTCTTTCATGACTGTGTAATGATTAACAATTCATGAATTGCAGACTACATTCGAGTGATTATGCACAACCTGTAAGAAAGTATGTTACATTTTTACTTTGGGTGTTGAAATAAAGTCTGCTAATAAAGGATGTGTTTCACTGCCAGTCCAGTGACTGTCCTTTAGTGATCATGTAGGTACCACAGTCTTCTGATGTGCTTGACCTGTCCTGAATTACTGAAAAATACTGAAAGCAGTAAGTTATCTTTGGCTTGTTCTTACCATATTTTAGTTCACAAAGACTTGTGGCCCTGTGCTAGGACCACCCTCACTCCCAGGAATAAGTGGTATTTTGAGGAAAAGTCTTGAGTGGTGATTGTTCAAATATGGTTTAGTTTGATGTGTAGTAAGGGTGCTGGTTACCGTGCTTTCCTAAGAAATGTAGAACTATACAGAATAAGCATAATTGTCTGCTGCTGGAGGAGATAATCATTATTGTTCTATAACTCAAAAAATAAATGTAACCTGGGATAGTTATTTGTCATTTGAGTGACCATCATACAGCACTAATAAGACATGGGAAAGAGAAGTGTGATGTTGTGATCAGGTGGCTATGCTTGGTAAGCTGAACAATCTGTGGTGGCATCATACCTGTATATTTTTTTTTATGTATATCTCTGGAAAAAAAAATGGTTGTATGAAAACAAACTCTGACAAGGTACTAAACTGTTAGCTACTGTAGCTGCTAATGGTTGTGATTTTGTTCATCTTAATGAATTACATTGCACTGGGGCTTGATACAGATTTTTTCTGTTGTTGTTAGGCACCTTTATTTGTATCACTTATTGAAGCCAGATTTCTGGTTTGGACCCTTCTGATTATTCCTTTCCTCTTAATTTCTACATTTTGAAAAAAAAAAAAAATCCTCTCTGAAGACCAACAAAGAAGTTATAGATTTTTTCATGTGATCAGGAGGTGTTTCACCTCTTCATAGATGCATCTATTAAGCAGTCTTTAATACATGACTATATATATCCCACAAGATACATCTCAAGATGGATAACTCTGGTTTAATGAGCAGCTGTTTGATATTTTGGGCTAGCTTCATTGCTCAAATGGCCAGGTTGTGTTTATGGCATACTATTCAAGTCCTACTCAGAAGATTAAAGCTTTTTTTTTTTCTTCTGTGGCTTTTTAAGGTGATTGTAACTACAGAGTTCATGCGATTCATTAAAGTAGTGTGTGTGTGTGCATTACCTTAATTTTTCAGGTAGCTCTGTTGAAGCAAATCTTTGGCAAAAAGTAAGAACTGAATTTTGAGAACTTAAGATGCTTGTTTCCAAGTATAGCTAGGCCTAAGTAACTGTTCAAAGTATGGATTTTGTTATTTGAATAAATAACGCAGCCTAATGATCATCTGAAAAGTGATTTTAAGTGACTTGCTTGGCATCCTACCAGAGATCAGTGGTGGAGCCTGGCTAAATTCCTGTTCTCCAGGACAACATTTAACTGCAGATTTTCTCAAAAGCTTATAAATGGTGAAATCTGGGTCATGTCATAGGAATGACAGTGAATGTATTAGTGACCTGTAGAGATGGCAGTGAAAGCATACTTGGCATGTAGGAGAGGTCCTGCCATCTTTCTGTTATTGTTTCAAGGCCTGGGGATTTCACAACATATTTAAAATTTAAAACAAACAAAAAAACCCCAAACCAAAAAAAACCCACCAGAAAAGCCACCATCTATATGTACATTATGCATGTGTGCACAAAACTGCTTTCTCTACCTTCTTAAGAAGTAGCTGAAATTTTTTCAGGTCAGCATGGATAATGCACATAGAAGATCTCCCAGTAGGACAATTGTTTAACAAGTTTATGAAGTAGGAAGAGTTCAGGCCTCTCAATGAGAACTGAGAAACTAACATAATCAGTATTATGGGTTCTGGTTTACATTCCCAAGTGGCAAAATCTAGTGGTGGTGGTTAGAGTGCCTGCAAAGCAATATTTATGATTGTGTCATTTATAGCCAGAATATAGATGTGAACCTGAAAAGGAAAGGCAGCTTCTTCCAAAATGCTATTTTGAGACCAACAGACTAGTACTATTCATTATTTCTGAGTTGTAGGTGCTCCTGCCTGATCTTCAGGCATGCTGAAAATCCAGCTGAAGTTGAGGGCTGCTAATAACCAGCAATTAAAAAAACCCCAAAGCCAAGCAATCAAAAAACCCAACCCCAAAAAATCCAAGAAAACAAAAACCCCGCCAAACAAAAGGCCAAAGCTCAAAAGAAACAAAAAATCCTGAAGCCTTTGATACTGTAGATTGTTCCTCATCCTATGAGTTAATAAAGACTCAGGAATAATAGAAGCTCTAAAAAGCAGAAGATAATGGAATATGTTGTGCTAAGTAATGTGGGTTAAAAATATCAGGGAATTGGCTATGTGCACTTGAAGTACCATGGAGTCCATTGTAACTAGAAGCAAGCATAGTCAGCTAAGGAAATCCTGTGCCTCCGAACCTCAACTTGATTCTTCCATCTGCAAAATATTTGCACTCCCTTGCAGAATACTGTCTCACGAGTTTTAAGCAGTGGTTCTTATGCTTGTACTTTAACAATTTCCAAGTGATGTAAACTTAGAAGCTTATTAAATTGACCTGTAAAAATTTTCTAGCAAGATGAAGTAAATTTAGATTTTTTTTCTTTAAACTTAATTTTTAATTAACTAAGGCAGGGAATTTCAGTGACATGCAAAGAAATATGTAGTTTATAAAAGGATTAGAAACTGCTGTCAGATGTGTTGCTTGTTTTTGCATTGTGATTGCTGCTGCTGCTAATGGTACTATTCCAGTATGCAAAAGTGAGGGGAAGTGTCTTGTATTCTCTGCCTGCTGCTGAGATGACCTGAAGCTCATCTGCAAAATACTTCTGTACTTGATAGCTTTATAGGTTGTCTGCAAAATTGATGAAATATGAAAAGATAACTGCACATCTTTTAGCAATATGAGCATTATGAACCATGATTTCTGATTTCTAAACTAGAATTGGATAAACATTTAAAATGTGTTAAGACAATCATCTCTCTGGGATAATGAATGATGTTGATGCCTGGAAACTCTTAAGTACAATTTTTTTTAAGCTTATTTCAAGTTTATTTTTCTTCAACTATCTTATTTTTTTTTTTTAAATTTCTTAGTGTATTTTAGGCTTTAAATTGCTACAGATTAGTCCTTAACAGTATCCTGGATGTTTGAAAAACTGAACTAATTTTGCTAATGCTTTCATGAATATACAGTGGTGTGATTTTTGTCTGACTGAAATAAATACCAGATTTTTAGGATCTCAGGATTATTTTATTAAAGTCTGATTTTGATTTGATATCTGCAAAGAACAGATATATAACCAGACTATTAATTCTTTTCACTTACTATTATTGATGCATTCTTGTTAGCATTCTCTATATTTAAACATTAATAGAAGTAATACTACTAGAAGAAAAAAACCCGTGACGGTAGGGTATTTCACGAGTTCATTCAGGTAAGGGTAATACTGAAGCAGTTTCCAGTGTTCTTTACTGCCAATGGATGAGACATACTACTGAGTGTGAAGACCCTGCATGATAAGTAAAGTTAATGTTAAGGATTTGAGAAAAATGAAATATTAATGTCTCAAGGTTTACGCTTGACCAAAGAACCTTGTACCTGCCACACTTCATTTTCAATGTTGTATTTAAAAGAGTCTGGTAGCTGTAGTGCAGGAGAAGCACGGCATGACCCCTGCAGGTCTGCAGGCTTTTTAGAATTCTAACCTCTGCATGCTTAACCTGTCACTCTGTTACTGAAATGTAACTGGCACTCAGTCTCCCAGTACAGTGTCCCAGTACTAGATTGTTAATGGTTCTTCCAGTTTTGTCGGCTTGCTAGTAGTCTTTTTTGGTTGTTCATTTTGAGATGGTGATGATGCAGCTGAGAACCACAGGAAGACTAAACTGTACAGAAGGGGTCTCCACTCACTGGGTTGCTTGTGAAAGTTGATCCTATGCCCAGGAGCTAGAATTTATCAGAGTATGTGTTATTCCTTCCTAAACCCATGTTTGTATGGGAATACTAGAAGGGGAGATGAAGGACAACAGATTACAATGCTTTTATGTGGGTGATATTGAAGGTAAATAGCCTTATGTTAACACAGCACCTGACCCAAATAGTGATGCTACTTAGTCCCTAGTAAATAGAGACATAGGGATGAAGATGAACTATTGCCTTTTTTTTTCTTTTTTTCCTTGGAAAAGATTAAGGATCACAACCAATTACATTTGGTGAAATAACTGGAAGATAGAATGAAAGTTTGTGTAGATGTTGTTTGTAATTTGCACTTGTGGTACTAATATGCAAGAATGTGGGTCCAGCCTTTGGCCAAAAGGCTTCACCTGTCTTTTTGTGTTGCTCTCACTGCAAATGTGAAGATTGCTACTGTGAATCAGCTAACATTCTCTACTTGGCCTAAACCTTAAGCTGGTCAAAAAGCTAAAAATAAGGACATCTTTTTGTCATCCATGGTCTCCATTGCAAATGTTGGAGCACAAAATCCCAGCATATTTAGTTCCCTTTTCATTAGAAGTGAAAGAGGATTTTCCTAAATGGGGACTAGCCTGCTAAATTTCACAGCTTGGACAGGCTAGTTTTCTAGACTTTCCCCAGTCCTGTGTTATTGACAGTCAAGTTGATGCTCCTGTAATATGCCATTCCTACAAAAACCTGTCTGGAGTGCCTTAAAAATGTATTGAATAATTTGGTCTGTTAGAAATTTCAGTAGTTCCTGTGCTTTGTGGTCCCTGTGCTGGTTACTGGATGGGAGTGTGAGTGCCCCTCCTTCAGTTCAGAGGGGCTTTCTGATTTTTCCTTTACATGTCTTCCGAGTTCCAGTTTGGTGACTACTGTAAACGACATCAGAAAGCTCTCAACAATTTGACAAAATGTGTGGATTTTGCCTTGAATGTGAGGATTATGGTGACTCTGCACTCAAATATATGCGTACCTCCATGGGATTTGCAGCTTGTAATGGAGATGATGTTTCTCCTTTAGACTGGAAATATGAGAACTGGTTTAACACCAGCCTTCTCTTTCAGCCCTGGTTTCTTGACTTGAATCAAGAGCCAATTGCTTTTCAAAATAGAGGAAAAGCAGGCTCATGAGTTAGCATGCAAAGAAGTGCAAAGTGCAGATATATTGCATTATATCTGCATTTAGTATCTGTTATTAAGCTGACAAATGCTATGGCAATGGTGAAATGGAGCTCCATGTAACACTTGTAACTTTCTACCTGTAGTTACTTCAACTGTCCCAGGGTTGGCTGGTGTCCAAATGCTGATGTTTGGTAGCAGTAATGTGTCCTCTTGGTAACTGCAGTTACCTGATCTTCAGAGGTATGTGGGCGGACAAGAACCACATTGTAAACCCAGACAATAACCCAATGGTCAAAATCCCTCAACCTGTGATTTCTTTCACTCAGTCTACAAATAGTGCCTCATTTTATCTGACTGTATGTAGCCTTTCAGCTTGCTTGCTTACAAGCAACGGTGCTGTGCACTGGCTCATTAGGACACAGTGACTTGGGTAGGACTTACTAATTTATAGCTTGACTCCAAGCTGTAACTTTGTGAGTAAGAAAAATGGATTAAAGCTTTTTATTCCTCCTCTGAAGAATGATTTCATAAAAATGACATTGTGCTATTTTGTAGGTCTGCTTCCTTTGTGTGTTTAGTCATGTAGGCTTGCTTTATAGTTAAAAATAGGCTTTTACTGTTCTGTGCTGCTGTTATTCCTGTAGAGCCAGGAGAATGGGAGCTGGGTTGTGCTTAGGACTCCATCCATAGCATTGTTTCCTAAATGCCTATCTGCTGCTGCGTGCCTGCCAACCTACCAAATGCTGTAGGAGTTACATGAGTGTCAGGAAGGTCTAACATGGGATGATTTGAAAGGGCATGGTAGTGCCTGAAAAAGAGAACATGGCTGAAGAGCTGGACCATAAATTTAATATTGGTAGTGGGATCGATGGCTTGAAAACAGGGTAATGAAAGACATTGTACCTGAAAACTGGATGTATTTGGTTGTGATTGAAAAAAAAAAATCATTCTAGATTTTTGGGGAGTCTAAATTGAATTGTGGGAATTATTTCATAGTTAGCTATATCCTAGGTTTGCTGAACCATCAGCTCTGTTCTCATTTTAACCCAACTACATTTTCTGTGCTCTTAATTTGTTTTTTTTCATACACGTAAGTAGAAAAAGGTTCTTTCAAAACTTGTGTTGTACATTCTTTGTCTCTGCAGCTTCACTGATCAAGGTACAGCTTGACCTCTAAATCCTAATGTATTACTGATAACAAGCTAGGAAGAAAGAAGCATCTTCCAAATACTTGGCAGGCAGTAGCTCTTTACTCTTCTAGATTGTTCAGGAAGGAGCTAGATGTCAGACTTCGATGTGGCTCCCTGGTGTGCTTGCCTTTTCAGTTTTGACCCACATCACCAGCAGATTTTTAGCTAGGTTTTTTGGTCTTTGAATAAGAAGCTGACTATAGGGGGCTTTTGTTTGAAATATCCATAAATAATGTAGAAGGACCTTCTTTTCTGTCATCCTCACTCTTAAGGAACCATGAGGAAAAGAAAAATGCATGAATTTATGGATTTCAGAGCCTTTGTAAAGTGTCCTACTTAACTATTTAACTTTGCATCTAGAAATGGTCATCCACTGAATTTTTTAAGGCAACAGAGAAGACTTGTAGTAATTTTTAACAGTGGAGCTGATCACAGCTGTAGGAGCAGAACAAAAAGCAAACTAAAATGAAAGCAGTGTTAGTTTCTGTTAATAACTGTAGAAGCCTGTATGCTAGATGTACCTCTCTTGCCTGTTGGTAAACTTCTTCTGGAAATGTTTTCTCTTGTCTGACTTCAGGAGTTTGTCCTGTTCGGTCTAGCTTGTTTCCAAAACAGGAGGTTCTTTTAGTTGCTAATTTTTAGTTTTGTGAGAAGATAAGAGATTTCTTGCATTTCAGAGGAAAGGATTTCAGATATTTCCCTTTAGCAGAGAGTTTCCAAGGTCCCCAAATACAGCAGCTGCTCCTACATGAATGGATACTAAAGTGTAGTTTCACAAACAGTGGCATGCGTGTCAGCAGTAGTATACAGAAAGTCTACTTATCTACCTCTTTCCTGTTGAAGGAAGAGGTTGTTTAGACAGTTAAATGTCACTCCTACACCTGCCGCTTCCATTAGTATTGTACATTACTGTTCTTTCTGTGATGATGGTACCCAGGGAAAACTAAATTTAGGAACTCCTGAGTTAGGGTAATATGATTTGGTTTTTTCAAGTGGAGGTTCAATGTTCCAGCTGGGGTTTTATTCAGTTAAGCATGCAGAGATAACATGTTTAATGTACTAAATGACTAAAACGTCTACCACTTTTATGAAAGAAAGTAACCTTCTTAATCTCTCGCACCATGGGGTGTTATAGCAAAGACCATTCTAGTGCTGTCATAAATCAGCAGTTAAGATTCAACTTTCAAATCTTCTGGTTATTGTAAGATGACCTAATGCAGTAGGTGATGTACGTGCACACATCTTGGTCTCTCTAGCTTATCTTCTGGTAGGCAGGAGAAAAGAAGACCAACTTCATTGTAATTGTATTTGTCAAATGGCCTCCAGTTATTGGTCCTAGTATTTCTAGGTGATTTCTGTACTGCTTATTGTTCTGCAGTTTGGCAATCTCTGATGTAAAATCTCTTCCTAAATAAACACCATTGACATATTTCATGTATAAGTTGCTACATGGATTGTGTTTTTTTAGTATGCTATTGACCCAAGGCAGGAATATAAGGGGTGATTTAAGTTCTGTGTGCACACCTGCACAGACACAAATAAATAAATTTCTGGAAGTCACATCTGCATGTCAGTATTTTAAGCAGAATAACATGGAGCTTCAGTTGACAATGCCTCCTTGCTCTAAAGCAGCCTTGGTTTTAGCAGGCTGCATATGGGGCCTTTTTGTTCTGCTTATCTTGTAAGTACGTTGATGTGGACATTTGTAAAAATTAAGTGATTTAAAAAAACAGGGGAGAGGCCTAATTGAACTTAGCATTTGATATTACAGTTTTTAATAATTGCCACTTAGACTACAAAGAAAAATTCTGCAGGATGTTTCAAAACTCAATGGCGATATTAATATAAAAGATTCTGTGTTGATCTGCATAAATAACTTTAAATGGCTGAAAGTGAAGAAAAATGGCCTTCTACTTTTTCCCTTCCTGTGATCACAGTGAGCACACGAGTAGCTCTTTTGCCCAAACTCAAATATTCGCAGTAGTTCAGAGAAATTGGAATCTTGTTCTGTGTGACAGAATAGAAACTCTAGAGGTATTTGGAATGCATGATGCCACATACAGTTTTAAAAGCTTGTGTCAGTGTGAAAAATTTTCATTAATTTTCTTTGGCAACCATATGAGGAAAAATGTAAAAATAATGTAGCAAGCAAAGCTGGGGGTGTTACAGCAACGTTCACTGCTGTTACATTGCCATGCCATGAGTACAGCTGCACTTTCAAAATCGTAAAATAAGCAATAAAGCTGCTTGACTAGTAGGCATATAAGTGTAGCATTAAAAAGATCATAAATAAGGTAAAATCATATTTTAAGATTTTACATCATTAGTCATGTATAAAAGGAAATGCTTCTCACTTAATAATGAGTTGTTTATATACATTATTGAGTTGTCTTGTTGCTGTGCTATTTTGACATTATCCAGAAAAACAGCGAGACGTTACCTCTATTACTCTATAATGCAATTATGAAACTTTTTTCACTCTGTGCATTAATCTCAGAAGAATTATCTGTAAACTTTAAGATGTTTTTAAGTAGTTTTTCTTTTAAAACTCACCTTATTTTAAAAATATCATCCCTTTTTTTAAGCAAAATTTTTTGCTTCCTCTTTTGACCATCAATTTTTTTAAATTTTGTATCATTGTTTCAAAATGCTCACTATTATGCAATTATTACTACTATGGCAATATTCTTAAAAGCAAGGCTTAGCAAGTGCTTTGATGTCCACTTGTGTGTTGAGATATGCATCTTGTAATATTGCAGTTCCACAGGTTTTTTTGTTTGACGTGAAGCAAAAGTGTGCATCTTTCATTGCCAGACAAGGAAAATAGAGGAAACTTTCATTGTAGAGTAAGCACATGGAAAACAAGTGGTCACAGTGCATGATGTCTTATTTGGAGCCAGTTATTAGCAGAAGGATTATGCATGTTTCCTATTGCTTAAGTTATGAAAAGCAAAGTCATTGAATTAGGAAAAAAACCCCCACTTCTCATGAACTATTCCTTGATACTATAAAGCAAAGGTAATTTTTTAGTTAAAACTCCAAGGGTGGCATTGACATGGCTGCAGCCATCAGACTTCAAACAAAATTTCTGTTTAATTGCTTATGAATAGTCATGTCTCTATTTAAATTTTCATCACATTTCTTTTGATTAATTTGGTATTTTATAGAGGTCAAGACTTGGTGTATGGATGGAGAGCTCCAGTTTTTCCATCTGTGCACAGCAACTCTGTATCTATATCTTTAAAAAATATTTTCCTTGGAAGTGTACAGAATACTTAAGTCTTTACTAAGAAGCTACCAATAAGAAAATCTAAAATGTTATTATGGTAATCATGTTGATTTTTGTCTTTTTTTCCTCCTTTGGTTAGTCTGCTTCTGAATGATAAGTTTTTAATAAACAGTCTCGCTTGAGATTTTTCTGCTTGGAGGAGGGACATAGATCTGGAAGGGATTGTCTGGGTCACTGTCATTATACACTGTTGTACAGCATGTTCATAAATTTGTGTAGCTTTGGTTTGAAACCCTTCTCTACCACAGCTCCTGCAGAGTCTGGTTTTAAGAATCTCTGGTTCATTAGATAGCAACCTTCTTTCAGCTACCTGCTCATTAGGCTTTACACCTTCATTGCCTTTTACTGGAAATATTTCTTTTTCCTCCTTCCTATTTCTAGATAGTGATCATACCCTCTCTCAGCTTGGACTGAATAAGCCATGCTCCTCTTGCACTTTCTCAAATACTAGTTTTTCTTCTTCTGATAATCCTGATAGTTCTTCTCTGACTCTGTATGTGTATGGCTATAAGTCCATCTTTATTGAAAACATATAGCTGAAATATGTATCAATATATTTATATATATAAAATATATATATAGAAATATATAGCGTACAATATTTGCAAATAAAGTCTCTGCTGGGGCCATTGAGGAGAGCCCAGAACTCCTGTATTCCTGCATGATGCATGCTGTGATCTCATTGGGTTCTCCCCCTGCTGCATCACCTTAACTTTTCAATCACCTTCTGATTAGCTGATACACTGAAACTCTTTTCACTTTTCAGTCATTTCTGACAGGTAAGTTCCCAGGTTCTTGGCCTTTGTCTTTTGAAGAGCATGATCTCACATCATCTCATACTGCATTTTATTTCTTTTACTCCAAGCAGGAGTCATCGTATGCTCACAGAAGTGTTCTGCTCATTCCTTGTACCAACAGTGTCTCTTTGCACTTTGACACCCAGCAGGCTTTACCAGCAGTTTGTTTTTTCCCCTGCTTGAAAAGAGGGGAATTCTAAGATCTTTCCTGTATCTATCATTTTTCATATCTAATCTTTAAAAAAGAAAAATTATTTGGGTAGCCCTGGCTTTAGCTTTGCTTTATTCTAGAATCAGTTCACTTTGATTTCTTTTACTATTGTAAGTTAGTTCAGTGCAGTACATTTCAGTGCTGTAGTTCAGTAGTAAACTGCAGTTCAGATTAAACAGCTGCAGCTCAAAACTGAGATGTCCCCTCATGAGTGTTTGAAAAACTTAACCATGCTTAGTTAGATTGTCTAGAGTGCTGTAATCATGAAATTAAATATTCTGTGACCATGTGTAAAACAAAAAAAACAACACTTGGTGTAAGAACACCTTACTGATGGAGGCTTCAACACTTGGAATTGTATATGTCTCACAGGTCTTTGCTTTAACCATTTGAAATGTACCCAGGATAGAAGTTTTCACCTTTGGGCTAGACTCCTTTACTTGTCTGTAGTGGTTTTCAATCCTGAGTGGTGCTTTAAAGCTGAAAATAAAATTTGCCTGCAAGTGCTGTCAGTTTTACCCCTGCTGGTGTAATTGCTCTTTAGCATCTCCCATGTCTGGTTGTAAGACTGCTATATAAGAAACCCAAAATTACTCTGGATATGAGATGTACATGAGCATCCCCTCACTTACTTAAAATGTTCTGCAGGATTTAAAACATCTTACTTAAAAAATGTTTGAATTAACATTTCCTGTAAACATATGTGCCCACATAAAGTGTTCTTGAACTTTTTTTTTTTTGCTTTTACATCCTTAGGCATAAATCTTTTGTCTGATTTCCTGTGGAAACAGTTTGTGACCAGGTTCTCTGTTCCTTCCTCTCCCACAGTTACTTGTAACAGGCCAAAGAGTTCAAAATTTAACCTTATAGGTCTTCAAAAGCCCTGAAAGCAGGCCATTTAGTTTCCATCCCAGCAGTAGTTCTCAGCATATTAAACACCAAAACAGCCACAAGAGGAAGTATTTAGAAATATCTAACTGTGGGAAAAACATCAACTGGAACATGCATTATGTTAATATGAAAATCAGTTATTCCCAAGAGAGAGCTTTCTGCAAAGCCAGGCCTTATTAATTTTTTGTCCTCCACGTCTACTGCTATTAAATAATGGGGAGCATTTACTGAAGTTCAGTGGTTGAGCTCGGTTTTCTACGTTCCTACCCTAGAGATACTGCAAAAATCAATTGAAATGCCTCAGAACAGTTTTTCCTTCAGCCTAAGCTGCAATTGTCACTGAGTGCCTATCCTTAGTTGTCAGTTTTCATTATGCAGATTTCTACAACTCAAATTCCCTTCCCAATTTTATTCAGTGTTCTTAGTCCTCTTGTGTGTGGGCGTGGGCTGTGCAGGCTCTGTCAGGGCTCTAAAAGCAAATGCTTGATGGGACAGTGGGGTGGTACCAAGAGTGATAGGGTATGTCCTTATAAACATGCAGACATACTGGAATAGAGGTTCTGCTTTTCACACTTTGAACTACTGTTTAAGAGTGGGATCTGATCTGAATTGTAGATGTTTATAAAACAAACCAAACTGATCAATATGAGATACCAGATACTGTTAGTGAAAAGAGGAGGAAGACCTGAAAAGCCTTCATACTCAGTTCTGCAAGGTTTCAGTTCCACTGCACTGTTTGGGAAAAATTTTAACAGATAGAAATCTTCCAGCAATTAAGTAGAAGATACAGACAGAGACACAGATCTCCTTTTCTGTGAAGGACATGGGGAAAAAAAAATGTACACAGTGTCTGAGAAATGATGTTCTCTGTAAAATCAGCCTAGCCCATGCAAACAGCACTGCTTTGTTATTAATGCTAGGTGAGGTAAAATGACTTAAATGTTGTGAGAGGACAGACCATGTTTCTCCATGCGATTGAGGTTGTCAGAGTTGCTGGTACTTAAATGTGTATCCACAGTCAAAACAGTTGTAGAACAGTCTCTTTATTTTGATCCCTGGAGCAGAACTGTTATGTCTTTAAAACCACCGCAGATACTGTGTTTTAAAAGTACTACATTTTCCACTGTTGCCCAGTGAAGAAGTCACACTTTTACCAGGTATTTTCTGACTGAGACAGACTTCTGAATAAGGTTCTAAATAAAAATATTCTGATCTTGCAGATTTGTTGCTGTTCATTTTAAATACATTATAATGGTTTGAGTTCAGAATTTCAAAACCCTTAGAAGAGCTTTGGAAAATTTAGTATGCTTTAGTTCAGTATGGTTTAGTTCAAATCCTTTCTGCATTTTTTTCTTTTGTAAATTCTTGGTTCACAATCACTGTAAATACCTGTATGATACAATTTTTTTTAATTTTTTTTTTAATTTTTACATAATTTGAGCTGTTGCTCAAATTGACATTTGTGTTTGCAGAAGGAATATTGTTTATGCCAGATGTCCTGAAGAAGGTACTTTTGAGTATGAAGTGCTGCATTGAATCTGACACACAAATGCTGTCAAAAGAAAAAGCAAATACAAACAGATCTGATCCTACAACAGATAAGGTAGTTACGTTATAAGTAAGAATGGGTATATGTCATTGATGCATTTCATACTTCTCCTTTGCAAAGAGTTGTCCCTGAGAGTTTTTGCCATTCCCCAGATACCCATTTATATTTCACCACCTCTGTCCTTCTGCAGAAGTCAATAATCCTTCCAGCAAAGGATAATTATGTTCAGTGCATTAAATGCTCATAGGATTAGCTGCTGGGAGCTATGAGATGTACAGTAAGTGGCAGTCACTGTGTGTTTGGTAAGGAAAGCAAAATGAAGTTCCCATGTGTCTTGCTCTCTTTCCAAGACCAGCAGATCATGTTGCATTAGCTTAAACCTTTGAATAGTTTTAGGAGGGGCTACCTACGGCAAAGTATCAGTGCAGGAAAATATGAAGAGCTTGCCAGAAAAGGTCCTTATAATGCTGATTTTTTTAGAGTTGTTCTGCTGTGGGCTTTGTATATAAACAACTACTTAACAGCAATAGTATCCAAATGCAGTATTTTCAGAACTGGGTTGTGTCTTGTGTTGTACTCCAGATGAAGAAAGTTTTAAGAGTTGGTCTTCATGAAATTTGAGCCACAGTTTCACATAAAGCTGTCCATTTGAGACAAATTTGGAGATTCAAAATACATGAGATACTACTGTATAAAGTGAATGATATACAGAAGACATAATTCAAGTCAGAAGGTTTTTATTTAACTCCTGCTGAAGTTTTCAGAGAAACTACATAGAAACTTCTTGATGTTTTCCATCCCACCCCTCAGTACAAGGAAATCCTGCTTCCATGGGAATTGCATCCTAATCTGAACTGTATAAAGTTTAAACTTTTATTTGAAATTTAACTCTGCACTGGATATGTCAGCCTGCATCGTGTCTGTAGACAGAATCGATAGAAATTACTTTATTATTCCATAATTATTTGCATTGACTTCTGTGTTTTAAATCACTGAACCATAAAAATGTTTTCCTTGATGTCTCTTTTGGTTAGTGAAAGAATTATGTTGAAATAGCATGTTGATGAATACCCACCATTATTAGAAGTATTTCTTCCATTGGTCATTAAATATCGTAAATCTGGATATGTCCTTAAAACACAT
Organism: Strix aluco; assembly: GCF_031877795.1. NCBI lineage: Eukaryota > Metazoa > Chordata > Aves > Strigiformes > Strigidae > Strix > Strix aluco. The sequence continues at coordinate 46,730,061 of NC_133934.1, read as the reverse complement.
ACAACAGACCTATGAAGATTTAATATAAGAATGAACATTTACATAAACTAGTGAAATAAAATGTTACTGAATTGATAGGATTCTGAAGAAGACTGGGTTGGTGATCTCTTGTGCAATAAAAATTTTAAAATTTCTATCTTGGTGGGGAAAAAAAATAGGAAAGACTAAGGCATATTATTTATTTTATTTGGCTGCTGTTGCTCTTCCTTTATGAAAAGATGCAGAATACCAAAATAACTTTGTAATTTATTTAGATTTGTGGGACTAAGTGCATCATCTATAAAAAAAATAGACAACATTTTTTTTATGGTGGCTTTTTTGTATTATTCTATTAATAAAGAGATACTACAGAATAAGCGCTCAGATGCACATGTTTAAAGTCTGAAGAATCAGTGTTTGCTTGTGTTTCTTTAATTTCAGAAAGTGGAAATAGAGGCTGTAAATGTCATATTTTGTGTTGTCTTATGTCTACTCTACTTGGCCTGTCTCAGTGGCGCTTAATTACCTATAGGATCATTCGTTGGGAATTGCATAACAGAATGTTACACCTTTGCTCTCTTTAATTCCATCTTTTTGCAGATGTATTTCAGTCACTTTGTGGGCTTTGTAAGTCTTTCATAAAGTGCTGACCAGGCTTCAGGAGACCTTGTTTATAAAATGCTTACTGATTTGTTTGCTCTAAAATGAGTGGTTTATTGGAATTCTCCAACCAGAATTCCTCTTGTATTTTAAAATTACATTCTTGTGTCTGTTTTTCCCATTGTTGTATTTATACTTGTTTTCAAATATAACTTCATTTAAAAAACAAAACAAAACAAATAAAAAAAACCCCTCACAACAAAAAACTATAGAGGAATACTATTTAAATGAAGAAAAGTTTTTGGTAGTGTTTCACTCATGTTTTGCTGTTTTCATACCTTTTTATACTATATCCATAAATTTTAATTTATTCTCCAGTAAATATTCTGAAAATATATTACTTTTTAAAAATACTTATTAGTAGGATAAGCCCAATCATTTCTTGAGTAGAAGTTGCAACAGAAATTGCCTTTTGTTATACAGAAAGGCACGCTGTAGAGTAGGAGAAAATCATGATGTTCTTAAAATAGGAGGAACATAATCAGAGCAAAGTAATTGTTAGCTTTGCATGCATAAAGCAATGACTCACTTTGAGGGTGGAAGTAATAAAATGCTGCTTTTAAGATAGGAAGATGTGATAGGGTTTAAGGTATTGTACAGTTCAGAATGGAGATACATCTTTGTCCGTATGATAGTTTCACATGATTGTTTAAGTTTTCATTTGTTTTAGGGTTTTCAAGAAGTAAAAATTTGGAGTTCCCAGATGTATTGTTTTTCTTTTGGTTTCTATCCATGTGTACATGTCTGCACACATGCTCACTTATTAAAAGCTACATGTATATTTATAAAATACTGCTTTTACCTCTGTCAAATTAAGACTAGGGTTTTAGTATTAACTATTTTATCGGTTCATGTTTTGTATTAAAACCTTTCTCCCCTTTTATACTTCATTAAATCTCTGCATATGCAGCCTTAATGTTTCTCACCTTTGAAGTTTGTCGTGAAAATAGGTTATGAGGACAGTTATATGACCCTTTTAATGACTATTAATTATTTAATATAGTGTACATATAATGTATTTTGAAACTATAGTTACTTAAAAACACATCATGCATTGATTTCTCTAAATTACCCTGCTATGTTTTTACTCAGTCTGCTAGTTTCTTGTGATGCTGACTCTGTGTTCAGTAATAAAGTTAAGAAATATTGTAGTTGCTGGCTTAAAGCTATATTTTAGTGTTGTTGCAGAAAAATAAGTACTCATTATGTAAATACACAAGTTGCTTTTGATCCTTATTACTTTGAATGACTCCTTAAAACTATCCATCATTTGATGAAAATGGAAAACAAGATAAAAATGACACTTTAGTTCTGATGTCATTTGTGGTGTCTTCAGTCTGTGGTAGGTGATGTTACTGAGGCAAAGGGTATGTGCTTAGGCTTTCTCATATTACTGCATGGTCTGGAGGGTAAAGCATGTGCTAGATCTATCCTGTACATGCTTTAAAACAGTACAAGGAAACCTTTATTTTTACTGTTACGCTAAAGTCAGTACTAAACCATTGAATGGAATAATAGCTCAATACAAGCACCGAGTGCTTAAAAATTTCATAATAAAGTGATATTCAGTAGCACAGCAAATACACCTGTTGTAGTGAAGTTAACTGTCATAAGTTTCTCAAAATCAGAGACTGATGTTCCTAGCCACTTTTTTCACTGGATATAATAGCATGGTTTCATGATGTTATTTTCTAATCACGTTCCACTTCAAGTAAGAAATTAGATGCAAATACCCTGGTGTGGGCCAGACAACTTTGTGCTGGTTGCTGGTAGTACTGAAGTGGCTGAACATTGTGTTTTATTCTTGCTCTGATCACCAAAACCCACTTACCAAGCATTGTGCAACAGGACTGACAGGTATAGCCTCTTATGCAGAAGATTTAAGCACATGCAGTTTTTCATTGTCATCGGTGATTTACTTTTTTCTCCACTGTATAGAACTCTGTACGTTAAACATTTTAATTAGCAGTATGTAACAAAGACAGAAATGCATGTATTTCTCACACGTACTTTTCATTGAGCTCACAATGTAAATGTTTCACCTTATTTTTGTATTTTTTTTTCATCACACAACTTCTCACCTTAACTTATTAACTTAATTTACTTGGAGGTAGGGCGGTCAAAGTGGATGCTGCTTTTGGGCGTGTAGCACAGAGATGTAGTATTCTGCCAAGATGTGAGCATGTGCTTTCTGCTTGTGAGTAGTCTTATTTGATTAGGATCAAAGTGACTAGTTAGGTTGCCCTAAGTAAAATGCCTGTTTCTGATTTTCTGCTGTCACCACTTGGCAAGTCCAGCTCATGCTGCATGGCTTTGACTTGGAGTTATTCTGAAACCAGTAATCACCAAACATTCAGCTGATTGTCTGCAGCCAAAAAAATCCAGAAAGCTTGTTTTTATTTGCAGTGTATTTCATCAATAACTGTGAAATCCCCTGCCTCTTCCTCGTGACTGTATAGTAACAAAAAGTAGTAAATCCTTGCTGTTCTTTTACAACACTAAGTGCAGTCGTTATATTAAAAATAGCTTGATTTCTTTTTTTAACATACTAATTTGCTTTGCTTTGATGTAAGGTTCCTAAGAATGGTTATTGCATTGATAAATGCAGTTGTTAATGACATGGCGGTATTTGCAAGGGACTATGAGAAATTTAACACATTTGGGCACAAGACTGTTGACATGCATGTCCCTATGGAGGTAATATTTATTTGGGATTGAAGTAGTTATTACTTTATAAAATGTAAAACTCTCCAAATACTGTATCTTTGTAAGTTGTTATTAAATGTGCAAATCTTAAATGATTTGTGTATGTACCTTAAAATAATATGTAGGATTTCTACTTGGGAATAAACCTGGACTGCTTTAATTCTAAAAGATTGTACTTTTAGGAGTAGCCATCAGCACATTGCAAAAGCTCTGGTGGTTCATTTACTATATATTCTACCTATGCAATGTATACTTACTTGTAGAATAGCTCGAATCATAATCAAAAATTGATATAAACTGAATATCAGTATATACTGTTCAATTTTGTGATAATTCAGTATTACAGATTGAAAAGGAAAGTAGCAGAGACAACAGATAATATAACTCCTTAATGCTGCATTTTCCCCTGGTATATCGTCAACAGTGGCGAACAGAACTATAATTTTCTGGAGGCAGCATCCACGGCTGTATGTATTAGAGTATTACTTTTGTTAATTGCTCTTTCTTTGTTGATCGGTATATGAAGATCAGCTCTAGCTCTGGGCTTACTGGAGCTTTTTAGGATAATTAATGTCCGGTTCCTGTTTTTAGCCCCTCTTCCAGGTAAAATATTAAGAAATAATGGTTTAAAATGTAGCCGTTTCTGCTATCACTCATGCAGTCATGTTGTAATAAGGAAGAAATCCTTTTCAGGTGTATTAGAATAGGAAATGCCAGTTGGTCTAAATAAGATTAAGGTTTCCAGTTGTCTGTGCTCTTACCACAAATCCTAAAGCCAAAGTTGTTTCAGGGCATGTTCCATAAACAGACTTAGACCGGGCAAACAGCAGTAAAATCAATCAGTACCTTTAGCTATATAGAGCCAATCATTTTCTCAAGCATAGTCTCTTGTGACTTGCAGATGACTTTTTTTATAACCTTTTATACTGATCGACTTAATGCTGAAGGAGGTCTTATTTTAATTTCCATCCAGGGGGAACAGTAATAGTGCCAAGATAGCATTCATAACTGACATGGATGGACATGCTCTGTTGGTGTAAACACACCTCCATAGAAAGTATCTACCTTGTCTGAGTTGAAACAAAAAAAAAAGAAAAAGAACAAAGGTTTCTTAAATTATTGAAGCATTTATTACATACCAAAATTGATAAATTAACATACTTTTATTAACTGGCAGTGAGACGCAAGCATCTTGGGAAGAGGAGTAATTTGTCCCTGAAATAGCATTTAAATATTTCTTCAGATATCAAATATTTTCCTTTATCAAAGTTCACTTTCTGCAGTCTGGCAATGTTTACAGTTCTTAAAGGTTTTCATGGGAGCTCTGTGTGTAAAGCAATAGTAAATATATGTTGCAAATCTTGGTGGATGCTTGTTAAATTATACTGTCTTGATTCGTTCTTCAGCACCGCGTGTGAGCAAACTCATTTCAGGATTGTAGCCCTTTGCAGTTGTGTCAGTCTTCCCGCATTTCCTATTTGCCATGATATTATTTGGCTCAAAGTATAACAGATAGCTCAGTGGCTTGGATTTTACTTGTCTCATGTGCTTTGTCAGCTTCAGAAGCAAAACAGCCAAATCCAGAGCAGTGCTTGGTTTTTTTTTTTAAAAGTATGTGACTTTATTCGCTGTTAATCCCCATTCTACAGGAAACCACTGATACTGAAACTAGCACAATATTCATATGCACTTTAATTTTATCCAAACTCCATAACAAGATACTGAATATTTTTGGCATAAGGGTTATTGCTTCACCGGTGTTTGTCCTCAGGTATATATTTTTTTTAAATCTCTTATATTTGCAGCAATTTGGTGGTATTTTGCTGACCTCTGCATTAATTTTAAAAAAAACTGCAAAACTCAAACTTTTATGCTGCATTCTCAAGTCCCAGTGGTTTTCCTGATACACTCAGTACTGGCAGAGAGTAAAGTGTGACATAGATTACTTGAATTCATTTTGCTGTGTATCTACCTCAGATTGTAATGATGCTTTTTCTGCTCCACCTATAGCTTCCTGCAGATTTCACAAAGCTGCACCTTACTGACAGTCTCCACCCACAGGTGACCCACGTTTCATCTAGTCACTCAGGATGTAGCATCACTAGTGATTCAGGAAGCAGCAGCCTTTCTGATATCTACCAGGTAAGACTGGAATGGATGCTGATGGGAGGTGCAATTGCCAACAGTTTTGACGTTAATGGCTTGACGCCCATGCTATTGCGTATTGTCAGTTTTTGTCTGCAGAAGCACTTAATAGGCTTCAAAAAAGTATTTTTTGTTTGAATTGCACTAATTTCAGGGGTTTATGCTCTATGTATTAGATCTGATGTTTGAAAACTCAGCAAGTAATCTGCAGCACAGTGATATGATGTGTGTTGCAGTAGTTGGTCAGGATCAGTCAGCAATGTAGAGATGTAGTGTTTCACAACATTTCAGGATTGTACTTTATGAATTTTGTTTGTGATTTGTGATTTTGAGGGGATGAAATCTTCCTGAACTTCAGCATAGAAAACTAGTGTAGCCTCTCTAGCAGATGGCCATTGTGGGACCTAGAACGTAAAGGGGCTCTGTTCCTGACTCCAGCACTTCGCCTCGTCTTTCTGTCTGATTTGCCAGATGCATAACAGCTCCTGTGATATTTACAGATCAAAATTTCAAAACTATAGATTTAGTACCTTGCAATGTGAGAGATATTTCTTCTTGCTGCTGTATTTTATAGTGTTGGCTTCAAAATCTAGAACATATTGAGTGATAGGGAGAAAGAAATATGCAGCCTGTGCTGGCTTTGACTTGAGGGGCATATTCCAATTTCTTCACCCTGCTAGCCTCTCAGTAATGCTTTCTCTCCTGGCTGTCCTGGGAAAGTTGGGGAGGTTGAAGTGGTGACACACTTAAGTTATTGTACTTCTGAGGGGGCTTCTTGTTGTAAAGCTCTGTGCTCTTCATTTGGAGCAGCTTGAATTTGGAAAGACTTTCTGTGAATCTGATCCAGAGGGTCCCTAGAGCGCTTGGGGGTATGTGTGCTTCCTCTAGGTATAAATTCAGAAAAAATCTGAAATAAAGTAAAATGAGGAAGTCTACATCCTTCACTGGATATTTACAGTTCTTCCAATGTCAGAGGAGGATTTGTCCTGATAGAGAAGTATAGCAATTTGTTATTCAGAAAAAAAGGAATCAAATCTAATTAAAATGTTGTTCTATCAAAGTTAACATAAAAAAATTAATGAGATCACTTCTACATGAAGTAGTTTACTAGAAGAGGAATAACGTTTGTTTTGGATGCTTCCAAAAAATGCAAATGTAGCCATTTAAACAATGGGAAAAGCATCATGTGTACAATACATACAAGTTCAGTTGTGAGCATAGTTGTAGCATGTAGTCTCCTTCAGGGGAGTAAGCTTGTAGGCTTTTATGTGGGAGAAGATAAGCTATAAAAAGGTCCCAGTTCAATTTAGAGAGTAATTGCGATAATGCAAAGGTTAACTTTTGTGAAAAATGTCAAAGTAACTGAACACTTTAGGCATAGCATATGCCAGTCAAGTATATTTGTCAGAATTTCTTCTGAAGAGAGGATTACTTTGAGACAGGACTTAGGTTGAGGGTGAAGAAGATGTAAAATCAGCTTTGTTCAAGTCTTCTATAGATTTTCATACCTTTCACTCCAAAGATTTTCACTTTAACATAAAAATAACAAGTACCTCTAGAGACACGGTTGTAGGTGGCATGTAGTTATAGTCCTACAGTTACTCTTTTAGATAAGTTGGAAGTAAATTTTTGCAAAGATTTTCAACGAAACTTTCATAACTGTGAAAAGGATCACTGAATTTCTGGGAAATCCAAAAAAAACCTCAAACAAACAAACCACCCACAACTGTGCAGAAACTTAAGAGAAATACTTCTTTATGTAGTCACCAACCTGGTGTATGACTCCTATGATAAGTTTTGTTTGCAATTATGGAATCAACAGAATGGTTGGTGTTTGGAGAGAGTTAATGGTTTTCTGAAGTATGTACATGGAGAACATTTACTTTTAAGATATTAGTTTAATTCTAATTTTTAAAAAAATATCCATTCTTGGTGATCTTAAATATTATCTGGTTTCTTCAATTAATCTATAATTAATACCTCATTTAAAGATTTCTTGGCACAGATGTATTGAGAACTGTGTAATTGTACAATATCAAAGTAATTGTTATGGACATTGGTTATTTTAACAACATTGAGAAATATGAGCATGTGTTGTGGAATGTAACCCCAAGTTTTTGTGTTAATACACATACTTGAAACATTAAGAAAATTAGTTGATAAGTTCAGATGTGGAAACTGTTAAGGTTCTTAAATTCTTGAATTTAGCTTAATGGTACTGAGTATTGTTTGACTTAATGATTTGTCATATTGTAGTAAATCATTAATTTCTGACCTCGCTTTCAGTCATAAAGGAATGTAATATAGCAATGTTAATTTAGGTTAAAGTACTGCCAAAAAAGCCTCACAACAAAATAGAATTGCTGTAAGTTGATTTCTGCAGGGTCAAGTCATTTAACAGAAATAGTTTTTAAAACTAAGAGATTGGATCAGTCATTCTCTCTCAATTGTTTGCCTTTTAATTCTCTCCTAAGTGTTTATTCAAGAACAGTAAAACCATAACCAAGTCATCTACATGTTAATTTTTTACTTCAAATTTAATAGGTCTTAGGCAAAGCTCAGTACTGTTCCTCTGATTCTTAGGTTCTGTATATAATGGCATGTTTCTGTTCAGTAGGGTGGACTTCTGTTCATTATGGCTAAGTAGAAGACAATGATTTAGAAAGATTGCCATCTTATCTTGCAATTGATAAATAAATGTTTTCTTTTTAAAATTCTACTATTAATTAGATCTTTACTGTTGAAAACCAAGGTAATGATGTATCATGTTTTGCATACTAGTAAGTTTTAGTTCTGTAGCCTTAAGAGCAGCTGTTTGCAGTAAAAATATGTTCATGGCCTCTTAAGATTTTATTGAATAAATCATGAAGCTGAATCTTCAGATGCTTTCAGCATTGAGCTGAGAATATTTCCTTTTAAATATTAATGCTGTAACTAAATTTGTCAAATGTTGTACATGAAAGAACTTCTTTTTAGGATAAGAAGTACTTACCAAAATAAAATAAATAATACTTTGTGTTTACTCCACCCAAGTCTCAAATTTTTCAGGTGCCAATTAGTAAGGTCCTTAAATGTTGCTACTTTTATTTTAGGAAATAAGTTCATAAAGTGACTAACTCCATAGTGTGACTGGAGAGGAAGGGGATGCTGAACGTTAATAGATTCTGTGCTGGCTTGTATTTGCCAAGAACAATGCTTCTGTCTTGTATTGACTTGGCAAAGCAAATCATTCACTGTTGATTCTCATGTTCAGCTGCTCGCTCTTGCTTCTCATGCTTAGTTAATGCTTCCTATATGGAACCATATACCTGCTCCTCTATGCTCCTAAATGCTTCCTATACCTGTCATGTATATTACCTAATGATGATCCCAGTTTGAGAGTGAGGCGATTTAAGCCCATGAGCGTGTGTTATTCCCCCTCCCTGTTTTGGGAAGGTGGTGGCGTGTTGGCTCAGCTCTTTCCTTTGCCAGCCTTTCTTTGCCTTATCCTGTCCTCAGCCCGGTGGCTTCCTGCCAGCCCTACGTGCCCTCTCGTGTCTGCCCAGATACTCTTGGCGGTACAGGAAACCGGGAACATCCTTTCCGAGACCCTCCCAGGATGCGTGTATTGCTTGGAAATTTTCAAGATGTCAACTTTGTTTTCTCACAAGTCTGATACAGTAACTTGTAGAAGAAAGGTCCACCTTCCAGAAAGTCTTTCTGAGAGAGCCCAAATCTTTATCTCTCAAACCAGAGTCCGTGCAGCCCGCCCTTACGTTGTTGTATGCAAAATAAAGAGGTTTTACCTTAAGATTAAGTCAGTCTTTCTGACTATATTAGCCTCTGCAGTGCAAGGCTCTGGGTAATGCAAGGACGTCTGAAACGGTCAGGTAAACTAGGTCCTACTGAACTCCCTGCCGCAGCTTCGGCAAAGTCCTGTGCAATACCTTAGCACTCCTGGTGAGTTCAGGTCCTCTAATCTGTTCTGCAATTTATAGCCTAGGAATAACTTTCAGAGTCCTTGTTCTGTGTGCCTGTGGTCTCAGCAAACGTTGCTCCATTTTGAGAAAGTGGCAGTTAGTTGGCGATAGGGGAGTACGCTGTTCCTGGTGTGCGTTGTCTGGATTATTACATTTTTCTATCTCTAGGGAGGAATAGTGCTCAGACTGACTCCTGTGACAGATGTGGGCTGCCGTGCTGTAAATTTTGTAGTAGATAATGAAAGAATAAATATGAAGAGAGAGAGCAGTAAAAATCTTAGACTGCAGGAGTTTTAAGGTATTTCATGGCACTTATTTTAGTAGAGTATGAAAATATAATTTTACTACCTTAGATTTATGTATGATTTTTGTGCATGTAATAGTTATAATTGATTGTTATATATATGATAATTCTTAAATAAACAAATACATTGATTGAATTTCATCGCAATTTATTTATATTGTAAACTTTTGCTCAGTGAGTTGAAACCTAATGTAAAACAAAACCCCTGACATATTTTCTTTCTGTGGAAAAGCTGGATCCAATGTGCCTGTATAATGACAGGAGAAAATCTTCCAAGCTAATGAGAATTTTGCAAGTGATTTCATGTGAGTTGTAGTGCCAGTGTTCTTTGTGTTTTGTATCAGTATTGGCTTATAAATTATGAAGCAAAAAATTAATGGTTTTACTAATGAACATTCTTGATTTAATTTTTTAGTTTAGTTTTTACACCTTCAACTACAATGATCAAAAAATAAGGTGGGGGTAGTTTTTTTGCGCTCAGCTTGGCTGCTTTCTTTGTTAGTTTCATGGACTTGAAGGACTGCACCAGACAATGAACATGTTTGTGGTTTGCACAAGTGTCTTGTATGCTTTTTAAATTTTTTTTTCTAGTATTTTTCTCTTGCATGTTTGGAGATTGTGGATTGTTGATTCAGGTGGTGACATCAGTCACAAAGGGGATTATTCAAAATGATGTATTTTTTTCCTTAATGTTTCCTAAAGAAAGTGGTTAAAATGAAAATTAAAAAAAAAAGTCTATCTGGGCTAAAATATTCTGTTTAAAATACTAAGAAATCAGTAGTTAATGTGGCTAAATTTAAGATTTTTATAGGGTTTTTTCTCTTTATATTGTTAAGATCAGCTGGAAACTTTTTCCTCAAACCAGTGTAGAAACAAAAACTGTGAAGACCACCTAAAACAGAGCCAGTCATCTTGTAAGCAGTTCTACAAGTCTTCCCACTTTCATTCCCATAGTAAGGATGGCATGTGTGTGCAGGCGTATGTGATGAAGCAGTTATAGTACGGGAGAGTTACTTGATTGTAAAGGTATAGATCTATTGGATAAGCAAACATCCCCCTTGGACAGTTCTGATGTTTTTCTCATCAGATACCAAAAATTGGTTGGAGAAGGAAATGAGGCAGTAAAGGAGGTAATCTTCTTTAGCTTTTCATGTAGTCCATGACCTCTCATTATATCTATGTTCTTGATGCCTCCAAAAACTGAAAGACCAGTAGAGTTGGGCTTAACCAGTTTCCTTTCATATCAGTCTAAAGGGACCGACAGGGCCTTCTGTTTCCCCCTGTCTGCCCAGTTTGACCTAAGGGGAATGAATGATTGTTTTGTTTTCTTTTTTCTCCCCTCCTACAATCAGTCAGAGAAGACTTGAAAACTTACACGAGGCTCCTTTACTTTCCATCTTTTCCTAGTTATTTCACAGTATTTGTTTAGTTAGCTGTTATTACTCAAACTTAGAAGTGACTTTGGTCTTGGAGATCCTTAGCAGTTGGAGCAACCATTTTTGTATTATTACAACATTAGCCTTAATAGCCACTGCTTAAAATTGGACAGGACTTCTTAGGTACCAGTTGTGAAATAACTCTTCATCTCAGGCTTAAAAATGTGTGTATTAAGTCTCCTGCATTTCTTGTTGGTGACGGGACAAACAAAGTATTAGGCTGTCGTTATGTGACTCCTTTGAAGCTTCAGCAAATTTTTCATGCCATCTTTCCAACTGTGAAGAAAATTTTAATTGCAATTGGTATTCAGACTTTGGAGAGACATTGTCTTGTACTTTTAGCTGCAACCAGCATTTTTCTTACATGCAATCTCTTCAGATTTATTTAAATGAAGCTAATTTCTCTTGTTACCCAAGAAATAAAGGACAACATACATCTATGAAAGCACTGGTTTCCAAGGTGTACTTCATTTTGATTAAATGCCTTGGGAAGCTCTAAGCCGTGTGACTAACTGGAGTACAAATTCTGTTGGGTATTCATCTTGTGTTCTGGACTTTATAAGGAAGCTTCTGTCCTCAAAGGAGCTAATCAAGGTTTTCCCTTTAGTCTTACACAAATGCATGGCTATTGCTTCATAACTAAGGGTTCCTGTGCAGACGTGCCTGATTTTTCTAACACATGAGGGGGTACAAAAGTTATGAAGTTTAATATGTCAGCCACAGGACCTTGAGTACTTAATGCCATACATGATGCTACTGACCCTAAAGAAGCTATTTGCAATTTTTTTTAGATAAATTGGTGCATGCTTTTAACATGAAGACAGATCCAATTATTCTTAATAATGTAACAAAACACATGCAAAACTTGTAAACTGAGAAGGAGTCCTTAGGGGATGAGTTGTTTGATTCTTTACTACTGTGAATGCATATTGTCTGTGTGGAAGGGCTATGTTTGTGTTCCTTTAACTTTTTCATAATCATATCTTTTTCAGAAAATTGCTTTAAAAAAGGGGTTTTTTTTCCTCTTCAAAAGATAAGATTTATTTTTAAAGGTTAATTTAATAAATTTTCTTGTTACTCTGTGGATTGTTGCATTCAATTCTGAGCTGCTTTACTGGTGGCTTATATTTTTGGATAGCTAGTAAGTTGGAAATAGTTGCTTTAGCATTCAGATTTCTACCAATGACTTTAGTTGTCAAAAAGATTTAATTAGCTCTGTAAAAAGTGATAATGTTCAGGAAATACTTGTAATATTCTGTTATAATTTTTAAAGTATTTTCTGAATGCATAATTGCATTTAATCTGTGAAATTTTTTTTTGAAAACAGCATCAGCTTTTCTTGATAATAGAGCTTCGACTTCTGTTCGGTTTTGGTTTATTGTTTTAAGACAGTGAAATAACTTGTCTTTTAATATTCAGCTTCGTACAACTGTCTAATTTTCTCATGTATCTTAGCATCGTGTGACTAAATTTAGTTCTGTATTCACCTTGCCAACGTGCTTTTGAGAGAGCTTATTCTGGGCATGCAGGAGGGGTGTTTGTTAGTAATAGGAAGGTTTGCAAAATTGACTTGTGGATTAGTCCCACTGTCACTGGATTGTCACTGTTGGAGACTTCTGATTCTGACAGATTGGTGTCATAAGCTGTGTGTCTAATGACTCATCGTCACTAATTTTTCCACCAGTCGTATTTGATGAAGGCTATTTTATAAGACTAGTTAGAGCAACTGTTTCAAATATATCATAGAGAACATGCATGATACGCACAGTAAGATTGCTAATGAAAATACTGCTATCGATGCTATCATTTTTGTGATTTGTTTCTATGCCTTTATAACATCCTCCTTTATGCTGCTTAAGAAATGCTCAGCATTTTCTTTAAAAAAAAAAAAACCACACAAAGCGAGAATGATTTGAATATTGTGTAGGTGCTGTTATGCTTTTTATATTAACAAGACCCTGTTACAATGCTTGTGTTGTACTGTAGGACAGAAGCATTTAAGAATGACACTAGCTGCCCTGATTGGTCTCCAGCCATATGCTACCATTCACAAGGTGGTTATAATGGCATTAAAGTAACAGATGTCAGCCACAGCTAGTGAGGCAGGAATAGGGAAGATGATTCTACGAAAATACCAATGTAATTTGTTTTACCTTCTCTGTGTTTGGAGGGTGACCTACTTTTGGGTGGTTTTGGGGTTTTTTTACCAGTGTGAGAGACAGATCGATAAAACAGGCTTTAGTAGCTGTGTTTATCCATGTAGTGTTTTTAAAGTAGACATGAATGCATTGTGTGCTTCCAGAGTCTCAGAAACAAACCATCTCTATATGGCATATAAAACTTGATTTCTCAAGCCATGGCTTAAAACTTGCTGATTAGAAGCTTACATTTCCTTAAAAATTGTCATAGCTGAGCCTTGGCAGCTGTCGTGGTATTAAATCAGGTTCTGAGAAAAAGCAGCTTTATCAGCCATGACAGACAACTGTGTGGGATTTATTAAGTGTTTAGTCTTAAAACTGAATCATTAAAATGTATTTTACTTTAGGTGCTATACTAATGACCTCAGGCTATATATGGGCTATGTTTTCCTTCGTTTTAATACAATTTAAAGGAGGTTAACTTTGGCAGCTATTCTGTGTAGTCTATCTGTGGTTTTTATGCAGTGACTTTGCATTTTTTCTGCATCTGTAAATTCTTATATAGCTTATCAGCAAACGAAAGCCATATTTAACAATGTTCAGCTGGAATTGTAAAAGAAAAGTACAGTCCTAGGTTAATGGGAGATAGCAAAGTTCCTGTAGCATTTTGATGCTGTACGTATTTCCCAAAACTGTCTACTTAAAATTACATTACTTTCCTAAGTGTCTGAAAATGTAAAGTTGGGGCAGGAACAGAAACTGTTTTAAATGAACTATTCATTTAAAATAATTATATTCAGCTAATATTCCAAGAAATTGTTCCTTGAAATATAACTGCCTTCAATTCCCCCAAGACCTACTGATTAAATAATGTCTGTTGAATCCTGTTTGTGTGGATGATTGAAACAAGTGTTAAAAGCCCTGTTTAAACAATGGTTTTGGATTGATTGTTCATTGGTTTAAAAAGATATGTAAAAAAAAAGCAATATAAAAAATTGAGTGAATTTGTGTGATCTCTTAGGTGACAGAATTAATTTCTCTACATTTAACTAGAAGACTGTAGCAGTGAAGAACACATTTTAATCTCTTCCTTTTTTTTTAATTGCTTATATATTAATTTAGGCTACAGAAAGTGAGGCTGGTGATATGGATCTCAGTGGGTTGCCGGAGACAGCAGTGGATTCTGAGGATGACGATGATGAAGAAGACATTGAAAGGGCGTCAGATCCTTTGATGAGTAGGGATATTGTTAGAGACTGCTTGGAGAAAGACCCAATAGACAGGACAGACGATGACATTGGTAAGTATAGCAACGTAGTAAAATACTGTCAAACTTGTTCTTCTTCACCAAAACAAATTACTTTTTGAACTTGAGGTTTTATTTTAATCATTGACTGTTGTAGTTGGTAAGTTTAGTGTTTATTCTGTAAGGTGATTCATAAATGCCATAAATTCAGCCAGTGAATGAGTATGGCCAAAGAAGAAGAGGAAAACACACATAATATGGATGAAAGCTATTAGTTGTTGGACCTTTTGATCTCAGGCTTCAACTTCTAATTGATAACAGAACAGGTTTATGAAGTAAACGTCATTGCATACTGGAAAACAGTTAGAACCTTGGCAAAGTCAACATTAACGTCAACACTGGATGCTTATCACATTAATTTTTTTAATTATAAATTGTGTTGTTGTGTCTGTTTTTAACCAAATGCATACATCTGTGTTAAACATGGGAGCTGTTAAGACCTTTATGTAAATGTGCATCTAATCAAACTAATTTGCTGTTACCATACAGGTTAATATATTGAAAGCAAAGCAGAGCTAGAATTCACATTCTTACAATTCCTATTCTAATCTGTTTCACTGACTCAGTTTTGTGAAATTTTCCTTGTCAGTGGCTTGCTGTATTTTATATAGGCCTATCATAGTCTTAAGGGAGTTGCTGCCCTGACTGGAGTATTACAAATACCATTGGTTGTATTCAGAGCTCTCGGTTACATTACAATTCTTCCATTATGCTGACTTTTACTTTACGGGGTTTCTATTGATGATATGACCAGCCAGTCTTTGTCTACAAAATACCCAGTAATTACAACAGGCCACTGTACATGATTTATTAGTATACAGAAATGATTGTGCAGCATTTTAGCTTAAGTAGCCTCGGGCATCTTGCTGAAGAACTGTCTTTACTGTGCTTCGTTGTTTTGACATGTACGACTCAGTGGGCTTTTTCTCCTTCAGAACAACTACTGGAATTCATGCATCAGTTGCCTGCTTTTGCCAACATGACAATGTCAGTGAGGAGAGAGCTCTGTGCTGTAATGGTGTTTGCAGTTGTGGAGAGAGCAGGAACTATTGTACTAAACGATGGTGAAGAGGTCAGTAAAAGTTGCTTTCGACTTTCCTATTATACCGAACATCCCAGATTCCACAGGGTTAAGGTCGTCTTTTGTTGCTTAAAAAAGAAAAAGTAACATTGAGCAGGTAAATTAAGCCTCTTTTTGTTCTGGATTAGTTTGAAAGCTTTTGTTTAAGCACTCACACAACATTTCTTATGCACTAAAAGCATAAGAAAATACTCTTCATAATGTACAAAATGCTTCCTGCCTGATAGAATTGATTTTGGGAGTTTACTTCAGTGTTTAACCTGCCTTCCTTTTTAAAAATATTTTTTTAGTCTTATATAAACTCTTTTAACATTAAAAATAAACTTAAGATCCCAGGTTTTTTGAGCTGCACATTTAAGGTAAACTACTTCTAAATGTTTTTAATTAGGTGTTAAAAAATAACTTTTCCTTCGGAAAAATCATGAGGGTTGTATCTAAATAGTGTGATATGACAATGTTAAGTGATTCAGTCTTCATGTATCCTGCAACATTTGATTTGTAGCTGGATTCCTGGTCAGTCATTTTGAATGGCTCTGTGGAGGTGACGTACCCTGATGGAAGAACAGAGATACTCTGCATGGGGAACAGTTTTGGTGTTTCCCCTACCATGGAAAAAGAATATATGAAAGGAGTAATGAGAACCAAAGTGGATGACTGCCAGGTAGAGTGTCGGACTGTAATACATGCAAAATCACGTGTATATAGAGGTGTAATGCAATTCGATAGCCAGACACAGTTTTATATTAAACTGAATATATGTAAAATCTTCAGTGTGTAACCCTGTACAATAGTTGGGAAATATGGCTCCTGCCTACCCACAGCCTGGAAAATTGAATTCGTTTCACCTGGATAGGGATCATTTTGGATGAAGAGGTTTGTCTACATGCTTTCTCCAGAATTTGAGGCCGAGCAGCCTGTTGCATACGTCCATTGCTTCAAACTTTCCCTTAGCAGGATCTCAAGGTCCATTAGCCATTACAGGCTCTTTTACTTCTACAGGTAATAGCCTTCTTCCTTACTCAACTCAGCTACTGAATCTTAAAGTAATACAAGCTCTTTCTCCCATGGTTTGAGTGGAAAATCTTCTAGTTTCAGCTAATCTGGTCTTTCAAGGAAAATGCCTTGATCTTTGCTGTAACACAAGCAGTCAGATGTAAGGAATGCTTCTCATAGCATAAAACTACTAGCCTGATCTGAATATGTGGTTGCTATTTGCTTATTCCTATCCAGAAAATAATAGCCAATCCGTGGGTGAATTAAGCATTTTGCTTGGTTCTGATGGCTAATTAGCTGCCAGTAGATGCCCTTTAGAATGGGTGTAAATGTGTGCTAATGTAGTCACCTGGTTTAGTTTAACCATCTAACTTCCAAAACGTGCTTAAATGGTATCTTGTTAGGATAATATTTTGCAACAAATCCAGAGTGTGGGACTTCTGTTTCAGCTGCTACTAGCTAGAAGAGGTATGTAAATGAATTATAAAGAATGCAGGAGAAAAATACTATCTCTGTGAATCTCATGCCTTTGTCCTAAGTTACATACGTGATGATTTAACAACTTTTCAATCAGAAGAAACACTTATTCCTTTCAGTTAAATACTCAAGTTCATATAAGAGGACAGTTTAATCTTGTCCCAAAAAAGAGACAAAGGTATAAAACTTTTAACAAGTTATAGAAGTCAATTCATGGTGTGTACAGTATTTTCTTCTAAGTTGCAGTGGGTGGTCTTAATTATATTTGCATAGAGTAGGTGCTAGGAATATTCTTAAGATATTTATTCTTGCACTTATTCTTAGCTGAGCAGGTGATTGTAGAAAATATTTTTCCTGTTATATGCTTTAATCCAGAAGTAATTTGTTTCTGTATGCCCTGCACTCATGTAATGGAATAAATGTTAATTTTTCTTAATGACTGACTTTATTAATAATAGCTATGAAAAATGGAAATTATTTACAATAGCAATAGGCACAAAAAGTAAAAGCTATGTTTTTCCCTTCAATCTCTTAACCCTTCTCAGTAACACACAAAAGCTTGCGTGGGAGAAAATGTACCAGCTAGGATACTGAGCTTCATCTCCAGCAGAGGGAAGGTCAAAGCAGCTAAACAAAAATGGCTGATAATGCTTAATCATTTTGCTCTGATGAATCTTGGTCTCCTCTAACTGCCAGATTGTAGTGGAAGTACTGTGCTTGTGTATTCAGCTGCTTACTACAGCTGAACTGCTGGAAAGACAAATTTGGCTCACTGCAGGTTGAGAAACTACTTAATCTTTTCTATTAATAGAGTACTTGTATCTTAAGTTTAAATGCTTTTCTGAAGATTTTACTTTTTAATACTGGTGCGCGATGATTCTTTCCAGTTTGTTTGTATAGCCCAGCAAGATTATTGCCGCATCCTCAATCAAGTGGAAAAGAACATGCAGAAGGTAGAAGAGGAAGGAGAGATTGTGATGGTGAAGGAGCACAGGGAACTTGATCGCACTGGAACAAGAAAAGGTCACATTGTCATCAAGGTAAAAGCAAAAGAGGGAGTGTCTTGCAAAAGTCTGTGTTCTGTGGACTTCTTAACTTGAGAAGTTAGGTCTAGGATTAGTTGAGATATATATTGTTGTTGTAGTTTGAGTCCAGAGGGCAACTGATCACCATGCAGTCCTTCACTCAAAGGACTAAAATTAATCAAAAGGCTCAGCAGTGGAGATAAGAACAGGGAGGGGTTTCTCACCCATTTGATGGTCACAGGCAAAAGACAGGCTCGTTAGGGGAAGAAAACAATAACATAATTTTAATTCAAACACTGACAAAACCAACATTTAACAGACAGAATGGGACAGTGAGAAGTGTTACCATATCTTAAAAACACCTCCCCCCACCCCTCCCTTCTTTCCAGGCTCAGTTTTGTTCCTGATATTTCTACCTCCTCCCCCAGCAACACAGGGGCAGGGGACGGGGAGTGCAGTTAGTCCCCCGCTTCATCCTCCAAGGCTGGGGGGAACACTCTTCTGCGTTCTTCCCCCTGCTCCATGTGGCATCCCTCTCACGGGAGACAGTCCTCCACAAACTCTCTCCGCTGTGAGTCCTCCCCATGGGATGCATTCCTCTCGAAATGCTCTGGTATGGCTCACCTCCACGTGTTGCAGTCCTACCAGCACCAAACTACAACAGCGGGGGCTGCTTCTTCCCATAGGGTCCTGGGGGTCCTCCACAGGCTGCAGGTGGGTCTCTGCTCCTCTGGTGACCTCCATGGTGGTGGGGGGGCGGCCCTGCCATCTCACCATGGGATACAGGGGGGCTCCCTGCTCCAGCGTGCCTCCCCTCCTTCCTCCTCCTTCCTTCCACTGACCTCGGTGTTCACATAAGTGTCCTTCCTGTAACTTGTCCTCACAAAATCCCTCCCCTGTCTCAGGTTGCCCTTCTTAAATATGTTATTGCAGAGGCATGGCCACCATTGCTGATTGGCTCAGGGGAGCTTTCAAGAAGCTTCTTACAGGGGCCACTGCTGTAGCCCCCTCCCCCGCTACCAAAATCCCCACCACACAAACCCAGCACAATTCTAAAAATATATATTTGAAAATAAACAGTTAATACTTCTAGGTTTTCTCTTTGTAATTATGCACGTTGATAACTAAGTGATTTCTATAGAAATTAATGACATAATTTTTTAAAATTTCTTCTCACAGTGATTAAGCTGTTATGTTTACTTAGCTCATCAGTCAATATATGCCAGTATTCTTTCTGGTGTAATGTATCTTCAGTACGTTACAAGAAAACAAATTTACATTTATGGAAAATCTGTTTTAGTAACTAAGATTTTTATTTTTTTTTAATAGGGAACAGCTGAAAGGTTAACGATGCATTTGGTGGAAGAGCACTCTGTGGTAGACCCAACATTTATAGAAGACTTCCTGTTGACGTATCGGACCTTTCTTTCCAGCCCAATGGAAGTGGGCAAGAAGTTGTTGGAGTGGTTCAATGACCCCAGCCTCAGGGATAAGGTTAAATTCCCCTGAATTACATACCTGTTAACATTTACATTTGAATATAAGCTATTAAGAATAAAGTATATTTAGAGAGAATTATTAAACTGAGTAAGACACAGATAACTGGTGACATATTTTAATGGTAGAATATATGGATAAAACTAAGAAAATATTTGTCCTTATTTTATTGTATTTTATTTAAGTATTATTGTGTTTAGGCAGGGTAAATTATCCATGTTTTACCTTGCTGTGTTTTTACAACATAACTTAGTTGTTTGCAAGTATAGGGAAAGCTGCTTTTCTAATAATTGGTATTTTTATTTATTATAATTCCATAGAATTATATTGTGTCTCAAAATTTGAGCATATAACTAAGTTCTGTGTATTCCATACATAATACTAGTTAACACAACTTGGCAAATATTTTCTGATACTTTATTTTTATATGAAGAGACTAGAAAGTATAGCCATTGTTAGGAATCTGTTGAAGCTTACACAGTATTAAAAAAACCCCACAACCCAAACACAAGAAAGCAATCAAACATCCTCTTCCCTAAACAAGTGCCATGATGGAAGAATACGGCCCTGTATATGCAGTTTTGGCACATTGTCTATTGAGGCTATACTGTGCTTCATGCTGTAACACTTTATTTTCACTTGTATACAACTTCCTCATGTAAAAAAACTAATAAAAGTTTTCAGATGTTTTTTGCTGATTTGAAACCCCGGGAATCATATCAATAAGGTTAAAGAGAAATTTGTTTTTCAACTTCTATTTAGATCTGGATATTTCTTCTAGAAATGGTAGTATATCTGTGCCTTGGAGGAAGGATCTTACATTTGTCAGAGAGGACAGGCTTAGCAGCTAATATTGTTTAGCATATGCTTGTTACAGCTTCAGAGCTATAGTACTGGAGTTCATCTTTAAAATTATTTTTCTTGTCCTCCAGTGGATAATCCCCTCAGCCCCTGTTAAAAGCATGAGCCAGCACAGTTGCTGGTGTCAGGTCTGAAAACAGAGAAGCTCTTTGTTCTGCTGTCTCAATAACCGACCCTTTCTGACGTCCAGTAGCACTGACAGAAAGGCAAGTGTCAGAGAACAGCTTGGGACAAGGGGATATACGCAATTGGGGAACAATGAATCTGGAAGATGTTGGCTGGTTTGTATTAGGGGCTGATAGGCAGTGAGACAAAGGAAAGGGGTGAGTAAAACTTCGTGAGGATGATCAGTACTCAGTAGCAATCAGACTGGGACATGTGAGATCCAACCTTCCTGACGATTTTACCCAGCAGCAGAGTACTTCACTTTACAGCTTTTATCGTTTTGTAATGCTGTTCCTGATTCTGACACAAATAATGGCATTCCTTTGGAAGTCACCTTCCCAGTGCAGTGTTGTTTGGGTATACATTAAGTCCCAACTTTGAAAGCAGCATTGATATTGATATTGAAGCTATCACTGCAGTGATTTAAAGTATATTATGTGGTATGGCTTGCAATTTCCCAGCCAATTTTAAAAAACTGCAATTAGCCTAAATTTAACCAGACGTTGTCTGGATCTTCCAATTCATCCACGTTAATGAAAAACACCACAGTTGTTTAACAGAAAGAAAGTTCATCTTCAGTGTCAAAGGTGGAAAAATCTCAAAATACGTCAGAAATGGTACTGCTAGCCTACAACCCTGTGGCTGGGAGCTGCAGCACATACTGCTGTTCAGTTGCCTCCTGCTAGAAATCTGAACTCTGGAGGAGTTCTGAAGTACTTGATTAGTTTGGTCATTAATATCAGCAATTCTTCTGAATTCGCTTGCTCTTCAGGGGTAAAAGGCAAACTACTTGGAAACTGTATATAAGGGTGGCAGGGTTTGGTTTTGGATGCCTGGTGTCAAACCTTTAGCGTAAGAGGCTGCAGAGGTTTAGATTTTGTGCAGATGCAAAGAACAGACGAGGTTAGCTTTAGCTGATTAAAATTTGTATGAGATTTTCTTCCTAAGCTCTAGTTTTTGAAATGTTCAGAGGTTTTCCCCTACTAACTTACTTTCCCAGCATAACAGAAGAAATGCAGCTGTATTTTTAGAGATAACTTTGAGTGGCACAACTATTTTGGATTCAGGAACTTTTTAAAAATAATCTGAATCAATATTAATTCAAAACATCAAAACTCTTTTATTTCGTTAGGACAAGTGCTGCTGATGTTCTAGATCAAATTGCATACTGAGATAAAATTTTATAGTGGAAGCATATAATTTTAAAAAATACACCTCTTCTTTTGTGGCTTTACCTTCAATAATATTAATTGATAGTATTTCTTTAGGGTTTTTTCCTAACAAACTGTAAAATACGGGCTAAGATCCTTCTGAACTTTGATAGTCATATGTTGCTTGAGGTGGGTAAGGGTGGAGAGAAAAGAGGAGTAGTAAACTGAAAGATTGAGGAAAAGAATTACAAGTATTTGCTGTTAGAACCTCTTTCCTGCTTCTCACAATAGCTCCTTTTTCCTGCCTCTCTAAACATACAGTAGCTCTTTTACACAGGTAAATATGCCTAATGCAGTTAATGGTGGTTTATCTGAAGATTTGTGAGATTCAAGAACGAATATAAAGCAGTATCAGAAGCCTTATGATCATGTGCTTGAAGAATTAAGCAGATTTGGAAATGTACATGAGCAGGAAATTGTTGTTATAAGTCAGAAATGGGTCTAACTTGGTGCCTTGTACCTGTGTGCTCTATTCCCTACTCAATCAAATTTTATACAGCCAGAGTTAATTTTCTAACTCATAGTATTCTTTGAGATACAACATACAATTGCTTATATAAGTGAAAGCAATTTTATTACTTAATTCGTTCTATCCTCCTGGTAAATTATTGCATATTAATAAAGTGTGATTTGGGTGTATATGTATAATATTTAGGATTCCAATGGAAATTTACAGGGACTTTAAGGAGCAGTGTTTTAAAGGACTTAGGACTAGTGCTGTTCTGGGTATTCCTGGAAAATATTTATATTATTGATTAATTTTCAGGTTACACGGGTAGTATTGTTGTGGGTGAACAATCACTTCAATGATTTTGAAGGAGATCCTGCTATGACTCGATTTCTGGAAGAATTTGAGAACAATTTGGAGAGGGAGGTAAGAGTAAGAGGTTTCTTCTGACAATTTGGGATGGCAGGGAGTGGCCAGGCTGTTGATACATATAACTCATTATGCTTTTCTTGTAGAAAATGGGTGGACATTTGAGGCTGTTAAATATTGCTTGTGCTGCTAAAGCTAAACGAAGATTGATAACCTTAACGAAGCCATCGCGAGAAGCCCCTTTGCCTTTTATCTTGCTGGGAGGGTCAGAAAAAGGATTTGGAATCTTTGTTGACAGTGTAGATTTTGGTAGCAAAGCTACAGAAGCAGGCTTGAAACGTGGAGACCAGGTATGTAATTTTAAGAAGTCCTTTTTTTCCCTCTTTTTTGTTTCCTTTCTCTTTTCTAAATAACAATAACACTACCTGTTGGTATTTTTAGATACTGGAAGTGAATGGGCAAAACTTTGAAAACATTCAGCTGTCAAAAGCCATGGAAATCCTTAGAAATAACACTCATCTGTCTATCACTGTGAAAACCAATTTATTTGGTAAGTTTGTGTGTACTTTTTGTTCTAATTTCTGTTCTAATTTAGATGGAGTCCTAAATATTTTTTTAATAGTTTAAAATAGTTTTGTTTGAAACACTTTTGTACTGGGCAGAATAGAAAAAGGAAGCTTGCAGGTCCTAAAAAATCTTAGTTGATAATTGCAGAGAAAAATTTATGAATAGGGTTTTATATGAAGTGACTTCTCTCTCTCAAGTGCATTTTTCTGGATTAAGAGGAGCTATTGCAACCATTTAGCTCAAATTTATAAGACATGTTTGTACATGTAACATTTAGTCCTTTCTCAAGAAAGATGGCTCTTTTGGAATTTCAGTTGATCAGTGATCCTATCTGTCTGCTGAATTTGCTCATAGTTTTTCAGTCAATGCCTACAGTGAGCGCAACAAGGTTAATAAAAACTTTCTTGCCAGCTAGGTGAAAACAATCTCGCTGCCTTCCAAATCTATTCTCTTAATTTCTCCCTCTAACAAGTACTAAAGCAGTCATGAAGGAGACTTTAGGCAGCTCAGGACTGCAGTTAGCATCATAAGTAATTAATAGTTTGTGTGTTTTCTTTGATTTTTACCACTGGATACTTGGATTATTTATATAATTTAGTGATGTGTTCCCCAAGTACCTCTTTCAGGATCAGGTTTTTCATCACAAATAAGTAGGGCAGAATATTACTGCAGGATGTTACTGCACTAATGATTACATATGCTCAGGTTATCTCCAAAGTCATTTGTCAAATCTATTTCCTGGGGATTTTTTTTGCTTTGCCATAAAAATTCTAATATTTCAATTGTTTCTAATAATTAAGGCATTTCTTAATATATCTGTGTGTGCTTGTTTACGTGTAAGTTCTGTGTAACCGTCCTTCACACACTAGGTTTTGGGATCTGATGTGTTGCTTCAGTATGTTTAAGATTAAACCTGATTTTCTTCAGAAGTTGTGTTTTTCTAAGTTTTTAATCTTCTTGCTCCATTGCAAACACTGAAATCACATCACAGTAGAGTCTCAGAACAGTTACTTTCTGTATATTGCACGCAGTATTCCTTATCAACAAATCCCAAAAGGAGAGGTGTTTCTTTTTTTAACAGTATGTTCTTACCTGTATTTAATTTTTCTCTCCAGCTCCTATTCGACAGTACACTTAGGGGCTTGGATTACTCTCCTCCGCGCTTTTTTTTTTGTGTCTCTTATTTGAAGCTTTTGAAGTCTCTTGGTGATTTATGTATCTCTGGAGATAAGGATGAATGTTAAGGACAAAATTAATACATAATAGTAAAACCTAGCCCCTAATACTCATCCTTAGCTGGCTGTCCTTGTTCCCACTTTTTCTATAATTCCTTGGGTTTAATTATCAGTTTTCATTTATGATTACGAATAAACTCAGATGATTTTTCGATTTATATATGGAGACTTCCTTTCACACTCAGAATATGTGATTTGATCTTCAGATCAGTTTTATTTGATTTATTTAAATATATAAATTTTTGTGAAGGTAAAAGTTGCAGTAGAACTAATTCCCAAATTCATGAGGTATTTCTGCCTTAGAGATGACTCTTTGCTAGGGTGCTGAGGGAGTCTGAGAGGTTTTTTTGTATATCTGGCAGATGGACACAACAGCCCCGTCAAACATCCAAGGTGTCTCAGTAGACTCACACGTTCTTATATTTTCCTGATGACTTTGTTGCAGTTTTCCCTCTGAATTCTGATTTTTTGATCCTGTTGCTAATTTCTTGTCCATCTGAGTGCTTTTGTTGCTGGCTATCTGTTTAAAACCTTCCTTCTCAGTTGTTAGTTTTCCTATATTATTTTTGTCTAGTGTGCTCTTTTTATGCATGCTACTATTCTGCAGAAGCCTGTGTCCTTAGGTTGAAAAGTCAAGGTCCTTCTGTTGACACCATCCATGCGACCATGGGGTCGTCTAGTGTATTTCTGTTCTGAGATGTGCCAATTTACTCTTTTTCTGATTCATACTACATAAAATGAATGTCCTTTTAAATTTTTTTTAAAGTCTTATAACTAAATTCATTTATTACTTGAATTGACAGAATAACCTAAATAGGTTTTTGTAATGTTTAATATTAAACTGGTCTGGTGCACAAAGTTTTCTTTTACATTTTTGTTCTTTTGCTTTCCACCCTTTCCCTGTCTTGTGCAGTTTTTAAAGAGCTTTTAACACGGTTGTCAGAGGAAAAAAGAAATGGTGCTCCCCACCTGCCTAAAATTGGTGACATTAAAAAGGCAAGTCGTTATTCCATCCCAGACCTTGCCGTCGATGTGGAGCAGGTAATAGGATTGGAAAAAGTAAATAAGAAAAGTAAAGCCAACACAGTTGGGGGAAGAAATAAATTAAAGAAGATACTTGACAAGACTCGAATAAGTATTCTGCCTCAGAAACCATACAAGTGAGTTTTTAATTTCCTCTTAAATATTGGCTTTATGTTAAATTTTTATAATTTCTCGTGTTACTTATAATTTATCATGATCCCTTTTTTATTTATTAATGCAAACCATGCTTATATCTGAAAAATGTACTAGAAAATATTAGGCTGAATATCTGAATGATCATAGACTACTAACAATGCAGTTCCTGACATCAATATGGACATATTTTACTTGTTAGAGATAAAGTGATGGCACAAATAATTTTTCATGTCATTTTCTGTTTTCTTTTAAGAGGAGTGTTAACCGGAAGCATCCCAGGCAGTTAATTTCAGAATAACTCTGCAAGCAGGTTTGCTTGCAGGTGATTGATAGGAGCAATAATTTCAATTAATCCACATTCCAGTGGTCTAGAATTTCTGTGTACTGCCATAAGGGAGACTGAGGTTGAAATTCTAACTTGGGTTCTTTGACAGAATTGAGTATTTTTTTAATGAAAGCTAAATACGGTATCTGATATCTTTTATTCTATGAACACATTTTAGAAATAGATTGGATTGTTAGGAACAATAGAAGGATGAGATTTAAATGATTTTATGGGAATCTGGTTCTTGGCCAAGACAGATGGCATTGATGGGGAAAAATGAATTGTAGAACGGTAGCTGATGTGTCATCAGTGTTTTCTCTTGCATTTTTCTTTTCTGTGTCCCATTGAGGAAGAAATTTATTCTATATAAATTAATGAAAAAGGCACTTGTGCTGAAAATTTAGGATTTTTTCCTGATAATACTTTAAAAAAAAAATTGCCTAACCTAATGTTAGGTATTCTCTACTAAATGAATACTGTTCTGAAACATCATAAATAGAATGTTAGTAATGTAAAGGTTAAATGAATATAAATGTAATCCAGTATTATAGCCTAATAATGGATATTTCTTAAATTGACATAGATACTTCACTAGAGGAGAATCTGTAAATACTCCTTTTATGTTGTTTGTCTTTAGAATGTTTTATTTCACTGGTCTTGTATGTTTGTTCTTCTGATGAGCCATGCATACTGTTAAGCATGATTTTTCACATTGTTCACCATTGTTCACAACATTTGCATAAAATTTTCTTGTTGATTTTCTTTTTTCTTTGATTCCTTTCATTTTTGCACTTTTTATGTGCAGGGACTTCTTTGGGTAAGACTCAGAAAAATAGTACACTTGACCTATTTTCTCTTCCTTTTGCTACCTTTACTTCATGTGTTATATATAGCAATTTTTCTGCAAAGCCTGTTGGCATTAAGTTGTTTGTGTCTGCACGGTTTCTGCATAGAGATGTGTAGCTGTAGGCTTTCCTGTTTGTGCTTTTTTTTTTGGTAGAAACTTCAATCTCATTCTTCCTAATAATGAATGGTATTGCATATATTAAGGGACTTTACCTATTCTCATATATTTTTAAATACCAAAAATCAAGAGGGATGAAAAAGCTGATTTACTCATTAAAGTAGATATTTAAAGACTTCATAAGTCAGCTAGCTTATGTGGTGAAACTGTCCACCTTTTTTTGACTGTGAATATTGCAGAGGTCTCCAGTGCCTTCAGAATGTGTCCACGTAAACCAATCTATAAACTAGAATGAGGTCTCTCTTCAAGGAAGCCTGTCTGCTTCGTGAGACATTAAAATCAGTATCAAAGACAAATCAGTTAGAGCAGGAGATTATGCCTTCCTTTGGTCTTGCTTTTTAGTCCAATAATGTCAAGTAACTTCCTGAACTGAGCAAACGGCACCATTTCCTTTGCAGCTACTGGGAAATCGGTTTCTCTCCACCAGCTTTAGGGCATCTATTGAAATGTGCTTCTGGCTACAGCCTCTGCTTGAGCTCTTTGCTTTTTTTACTCTTCTAATCCAGAGTGGTTTTGTAGTCTGTAGGCTCAGCTGCTCCAAATAAGGATTAAACAGAATCCCCCACCTCCTTCTCTAGTAAAGTTCTGCCTGGTCCATAGTGCAGCACCCCAGACAAAGAAGCAACTCCCCTCTCCCCCCGATGGGTATAAGATTATATAAAACTGACAAACTGCAAAAGGAATATATAATGCAAGTGAGACTATTAATATGAGAAGGGTCATATTGTCTTCATTTGATTTGAATTTAGAGAAAATACTGGTGTTGGCACATTTATGTATACTGTATAGTTGTTTAGAACCACCAGAAAGCATTTTGAGGTTTTGGGGGGTCTGGGGTTTTTTGTTTACTCGGTATTTTGTGTGTAGAGTGGTTCCTACTTGAAAGACACAACGTCGATTGTTGGAAATGCTTTTAGTTGTAGTGAAAGACTTGCTTGTAGCTCTGCATAAAAGTGCTATGCACTGAGTTGATCACCAATGCTTGTCACGGTATTTTGTGCTTTATGTGGAAGTACAAAAATACAGATGTTCAGATTCAGCTTAACTTCTGACTGAGGGAGAATCCAAGAACTTTTTTGTCAATGGACTTGAGTGTTCCTGACACTCTCATGCCTTGGGGTTCACACTTCGTAAAATATTTTGGTAATACGGAGTTATCCTGTTTCTTAAAAACAAAATGAGAAAACTCAAAACCGTCATACAGAGATACTGCTCCAACCTTTTGTGAGTTGCATTGCCTTCTAAAAAGCAGTTGCTGTGTCCATGTAATTAAAGTTCTGTCTTAAATGCCCAGAGATACTGTCCTGGCTTCCCAGAGTACTGTTCAATTCATAGCACTTAAAGAAGTGGTACAAGAGTGTACTGGGTAAAGTAATTCATTGGTAAGCACAAAAGGATGCTTGTGCTGTAACAGCTCAACAGGGATAATTATCAGGCCCTTAATTGTTTCTGTTTAGGATTTCTGAGGATGGATGGAACACTAGACAAAAGCTTAAGTGCCCAAAACTAGTGTACAAATGGTCATTTGTGTTGCATCATTTCATTTCGTAGCTTGACTTTTTAGAGTTTGCAATGAAGTCAAAGTTCTGGTTTATGCTTTTATTTACATGTATAAATACAGATTTAGATGTGCTTGGTTTTTAAAAAGGCTTTGCTTATAGTAACTAAATTTTTAATTATTTTCTATAATGGCTGCTATTCAACATTTTACACCCTTAGATTATTTTATTAAGGATTTGCATCTATATATTTATAGAAAAGTTCAACGGCTAGCTCCAACTCTGTCCTGTAGTAGTAGTTTACTTCACTTGCTGATTATGAACTCAAAAGCAATAAGCAAATTAGTTCCTACAATAATATGATCATAGCTCTGTCTCTGATCCATCTAGCACTACTGAGTTTCTTTGGGACCCTGCCTTTCACAGTTCAATAGACAAAATCCTTCACCCTTATCACAGAATACTTTATTTACAGCTGTTGGGCACTTTGGAGGGGATAATGATGGTACCCAAGTGCAGGTGCTTACCTTAGCCTTCCAAGTTAGCTGGCATCACTTCAGTCACACTCAGTGAAGAGAAACTCAGAAAAGGTGATACAGGGTAAGAAAATGGATGATCTCAAAGATCCTCTCTTATCTGTCTGTTGAAAGGTCTTCGATTGTATGACTACAATATGTTCTGAAGTACAGTTGCAAATCCTGCCTGTGATGGGGTGAAAAATGTGTGAAATTCAGGTCTTATAAAAGAGCACTGAGGGGACAGCAGGATTAGACAAAGTTCAGGTGATGGGGTGGTTCAAGAATGATGAGGTGCCTTTTGAATAAAGATCTTGGCTGTTGTGAGAAATTGTCATAAAATAATGAGCCTAGCAGCTCCTCAGAGCTTAGTAGTGAACATGAGGATCTTCTGACAGTGAGACCTGACAGATCAGATCCCTTTGAGCGGACGTCTGGGTGCTGTTGACAAAGCTAGACAGCAAGGACTGTTGTCTGGAGGGTTTTAACTTCTAAATAGTGATTACTGTACTAACAATTGAAAATGTGAAAATGTAGTGATATAGATGTCCCTGTATCCCTCTAGTATAGCCCAAGCTCCGAATGTTTGTAAGCCCTGATTTTATTTCTTTCTGGACACAGTGACATTGGAATTGGCCAGTCTCAGGATGACAGCATTGTGGGACTGAGGCAAACGAAGCACATTCCTCCTGCTTTACCTGTCAGTGGAACCCTGTCATCCAGTAATCCCGATCTACTGCAGTCTCATCACCGCATCTTAGACTTCAATACTACTCCAGGTAAGGATCCTTTTTTGTTGTTCTTGACCTTACCTCCTTTCACTGATCTCCTTTTTCCAGAGTCTGAAGATACGCGTGAGTTTTATTAACTGTATGCTGGCACATATTAATGCATTAGGTTTTGTTACATTTGCTCCAATATACTTTATCTGAATGTATTAGATGTCTATTTTTCAAGTGTGTTGTATACAGAGTGCCTCTCACTGATTGAATACTCTGGGCCAGTGAAAACTTACTTTCCTTGGTATTTTATAATTTGCCCTGATATTTACAAGACTGCCGTATTTTCAAATAGCATAGTAGATCATTAGCTTACAGTAAAGCGAAAGGGCATTGGACTGGGACACAGGACATGCATTTTAGTCTTTTTCTGAACAGACTTATATAATCTTGTACTACATCTGTAGGGGACAGAGTTTCGGAGTTCCCTGTTAGTTACTCTGCCCTACAGCTGTATGCCAAATTCTTTGTATACAAAGTGATTTAAAATCCTGTTCTGAAATGGAGAAAAAATGAACACATTTAGCAGAGAACACAAAGCATGGGGGTGAGTGAGGGAGAAAAAGAGCGAGAATATGAGAAACTTGAGAACCTTACTTATGAGAATGGTTTCCCCAGAGCTCCTGGTGGGATTTGGGCTCTTATCTGGATGCAGGAAGGTTCTTAGCAGGAAACCCTCTCTGAGTTAAGTTCCAGATCTTTGTTATTAGAACATAGCTGCTGAAGAAGGAGATGGTGATGGTTGCTGTGCAGACACTTGGTTATTTTAGTCTAATCTTCAGAGTATTTCTCAAAAGCAGAACCAAAAATTCAGTGCTCTTCTAAGCCTGAGGCATTTCAAACCTTACCTGTAAGGATCGTGCTTAAACATCAGCCTATATACTGGCCAAGTTGGTTCAATCATCGCGCTTGAAACCATGATATTGAGCATCGTTCGTCTCAGGTTTTTTAGGGCTAGAGAAGACTGCAAGAAGGTGGTGTGTGACTTTTGTCCCAGTGTCTAAGATTGCTCCTGAGAGAGTGGGAAGATTGGTATCTTTTTGTATTTTATCTGATAACTAGTGTCCAACACTTTGAAGGTATTCTTTATTGGTAAAAGCATAACTTTTCTTCAGCACTTTACCTATGAATGGGTGAAGGTTCCATTCTCCAGCTTCCCATTTACCTAGACCAGATGGTTCTAGGTAATTAACGTTCCCCTAATGCCGAGCACAGTGACTGGCTAACTTCCAGACCTGTGGACACTGCTGTCTCACACAGTTCAAACAAACTCTATTAATTGAGAACGAAGGCCAGTACAGGTCTGAAGATCCTTCAATCACAGATGGAGTTTGGAGAAGTTTAATAAATGAATAATGTTCTACTGTTTGCCTCTTGCTTTGAGGAAAGGAGATAAATAATGATGTAATGCCATTTCTTCAGCGTTATAGCAGCTTTTCCATTACCTTTATAGAAAATGTATTAAGTAATTAGTGCTTTCTCATGTTAAAAAAAAAAGTTTTTATTTATTTACTTAAAATTTGCCCAAATGTCCACACACTGAATATTTTTAAATTAACTCGCAGGTATAATTTTCCCCTGTGTTGAAAGGAGGGGGAAGGGGGACTGAAATTAAAAAACCATATACCTTAAGGGCTTTAGGGATGGTTGCATTGTAGACAGGACAGTTGAATTATATCTCTATATCCTTTAAGACTTGGAAAAAATTTAAAGCCTGCAATTTTAATTTCTTTTACTATCTTGAGCTAAGTTAAAGATGGAGATGGAGGCAGCTTGCAAGAAATTGAATGCAATGGAGAAGAAAGAGAAAAGTGGTAGAACAGTCATCCTTTGAGGCCCTGGGGAATATCC
Organism: Strix aluco; assembly: GCF_031877795.1. NCBI lineage: Eukaryota > Metazoa > Chordata > Aves > Strigiformes > Strigidae > Strix > Strix aluco. Next base: position 46,698,327 of record NC_133934.1, on the reverse strand, counting down.
CTTGGGATAGAAAATAAAACAACTTGCTGCTTTGGAAGGGTAGTCTTTGAGGAGAAAGTGAGAACAGCTTGAAATCCACAAGGAGTCATTTTAGTTTCTCTTCTGATTTGCTCACACTTTTTCATATATACTTTTTAAGGTTTATTTTTAAATGTTCAATAGTCAATAGTACTTTGATTTCTATTCTCTTGTGCTGCCTTTGCTATTTGATTGGTAGTCAAATAATATACTAATGATGAGCTGCCAGTCACTGGTACTCCCCCCCCCCCCCCGCCCGACACTGTCTAGCGGACTAGATTCCTATTGTATAGCATTGCATTCTTCAGCCTGCCACTCCGGTTTCCTTTTTTGAAAAGGAGTGAAGGGGGGTGATTATACTTCTCTTCAAGTGCTGTTTTATTTAAAAAGTATTATGCTGAATTACTTGCTACTGTTGCTATAGCTGTAATCATTTCAGTTGCTGGCAGACTTGGCTGTATTCTGTGTAGTGCTTTTGCTACCAGCTCTGATAGGTATGCAGCCTGAGAAACTGGATGGTAAAATAGATTGCAAAGATGGTACTTTTCTATTTGCTGTTCTCTGCATTTCTTCATATTGACTTCTGTGATCCAGCAGAGCAGGTTATTTTCTCCTTGCACAAAACACTTGTTTCTTGGGAGTGTTAAGCAAGTTTGTTCCCACCTTGGTATTCTTTACAGTAGTTTCTCACCTTCGTAGCATTTATTTGAATGGCAAGTATTTCTGTAACAGCAAGAGGCAACAAGATCTAGAGAATGGTCTGATTTTCAATAACGTCTTTCACATCTGCCATCCTCAAGATGTCAAAAAAATGTTGACATTGTTTCAGGCACTGCTCTGCATCCCTCTTCAACTAATTACTGAAGGAAGACAGGTTGTTATAAAGTTCATGATAAAAAGCAAAATTGGCTTGCTAGTTGTAAGGTATTTGTACATTTGACTCAAGTACTTAGGGCTGTACTGGCTTGTTATGTGTAACTGATGATGTAATCACTCAGTTCTAATGTGTTTTGGTATTAGTGCTTTTCAAGCTGCAGAAATACTACTGTGAGCTTAAAAGTTATGGGTTTGGTTGCATGACATTTGTAAACTAATGTATTTAAGCCTAAACAGCCTTTGTTGCATGTAAATCAACTCATATCAGAGAGATTTATCTTGTATGCTTTCCAAATGATTGTTTTGGAGACATGCAGCAGCAGTGGGAAGATGTTAATTTTTGTTCCTTTGTCGCAAGATTTCTGTTGCTGAATAGATCTTCCTGTAGTAACCTGAATGCATGTCATGCACATTCAGGTCTTGTCAGAAAAGATTGTGGTTGTATCAAAGTGAATGTTTTCATCTCGCAGCTGTTTTTTCAGTATTTTTTTAATAATGATAATTTTTTGGCTGTAGATGTAGAAGTCTTTCTATTATTATTTTTTTTACTTGTTCGTATGACCTTTATGATCTACAGAAAAGAAAGAAAATACGTTTTTTTAAAACATATTTATTAAAGAAAGAATAATGACCAGATGTGGTGTCACACAAAACTAGAAAAGGTTATTTGTAACAGAGGGAAGAAATTAAATTGAAAGTACTTGTCAGTTAAAAATACCTTATGTTAAGAAATCCAGTGGTGGGTAGGTGTACAATTTTAACTCTTTTTTTAAAATAAAATTATAACAATCAAACTTCAGTTGATTAATGGGTCTAGATTTCAATACATTAATGGAAATATGGAAATATGTATAATGTTTGGAGTTAGGCTGGTCATTTTCCAGATTTCCTAAAAACAGCTGCCTTGTAGGTGTCTAGTGTAAGGTTTCTGCCATCAGTCACTTGAAACAATAATATATTTAGAACTCGAATATTTGTGAAGTGTTTTTCTATCTCTGGCTGCTTTAGTTCTTAATTACTAAAACATTGGCACAGAGAAATAAAAGCAAGTTTTAAGTCTGTTACTTATACATTATTATGATGTAAATGCATCAAGGGTGTAGAGTATTTTTGATAATTAATACTTGGGTGCATTAATGCTACTGCAGTTTGTTTGTGTATATGTGCATGCTGACCATTATACATGTATCTTCCTAGCTACTTGTATGTACATGTCTTCCTTTTGTGTGTGACACTAGGGTTGAGTGTCAGACTTAGGTAAATGAATCTATTTTCTTAAAAACATCCTTGGAAAGATTGACACTCCTATCACATAATTTGCTTAAATTTCTTAGTATGTCAAGTGTATAGGGTAGTGTTGTTGAGTGTCCTTGATTTTTTTTTTCAGACTTAAATGGAACTTACCAAGACTCTGTGAAAATCAGACTGCTTGTTAGTTCATCTGTCCAAACTCTGGAAATGTTAACATATTTTTGTGATTTGCCCTACTGATATCTTAACTAACTTGCTAATAGAACTAGTCTTTCATTAAAACAAATCAAAACCAAATTAAACCACCACCACAATCAACACCATCAAAACCAAACCCAAATAAACAAAAAAACCCCTCAAAAGCCCAGCTGTTTTATATGAAGTAGAGGTGAAATAATGATACTGAAGTAAAAATGTTTAGCACTAGTAATTAGGCTCAATCTGACTGATGTTCTTGCTTGTTCTTATACCACTATTTTTTTTTTCCTTACTAAATTGCATACCTTGCATGTAATTTTTCTTCCAGACTTACCAGATCAAGTTCTGAGGGTTTTCAAGGCAGATCAGCAAAGTCGCTACATCATGATCAGTAAGGACACAACAGCAAAAGAAGTGGTCATCCAGGCTATCAGGGAATTTGCTCTCACTGCGACCCCTGATTCATATTCACTATGTGAGGTCTCTGTCACACCTGAGGGTGTAATCAAGCAAAGGAGGCTTCCGGATCAGTTATCCAAGCTTGCTGACAGGATACAGCTGAGTGGCAGGTGAGATCAGAGACTGTGAGCTAAAGCTGATGATACCAGTTTATTAAGTCAAAATCCTGTTAATAAGAGCATTATTTAATTATTAATGTTCTGTTTCTTTACAAGAAATCGCTCCTATGCAACTTCTAATTAATATGTAGGCCTGGTGACATTCAGTTTATTCTAAAATTCCAACTGGAACATTACTGTAACTTTCACTATTATTTGAGTATATTGTATCAGGTGTCTTTCTGAACTTTGTTTTTACAGATATTACCTGAAGAACAACATGGAAACAGAAACTCTTTGTTCAGATGAAGATGCTCAAGAGTTACTAAGGGAAAGTCAAATTTCCCTACTGCAGCTCAGTACTGTTGAGGTGGCTACCCAACTCTCCATGAGAAACTTTGAGCTATTCCGTAATATTGAACCCACAGAATACATAGATGACTTGTTTAAACTCAAATCAAAAACAGGTTGCACTAATCTGAAAAAGTTTGAAGAGGTGATAAATCAAGAAACATTTTGGGTGGCTTCTGAGATTCTAAGAGAAACCAACCAGCTGAAAAGGATGAAGATCATTAAGCATTTCATTAAGATAGCACTACACTGCAGAGAATGCAAGAACTTCAACTCAATGTTTGCCATCATTAGGTATTTCCCCTTAATAATTTTACTTCTAAGTAAAAAGCAAAGTCTTATGTCAGTCTAAAAAAATGTATTTAACAGAGTAAGCCAATTAATACTGCTAACATCAACACTTGGCAATCCAATAAAGACGGCATTTTCCCTTGGCATTGAACTTGGCATTGAAATGTTTGCTGAAATATTATTTGGAATGCTACTGTTACGTACTTATTGCTCAAGACAGTGAGTCAAGAGTCATTGGTGAACATGGCATGAGAGAAACAACTGTTCCTACTTAAAAACAAAAATCTAAAGAAATAGCAGTTGTATGAATAAAAAGTATAACGTTGTCACAAATGAACGGGTTAAGTTCCCAAAGAGAGCTCATCATTTTATGCTTAGTTCTCAGTATCCTGAATTCATTGAGCCATGATATGCTGCCTTTGGTTTTATTTGTATCAGCAGTTTCTTGGATGGAACTCTGATAATAATCAATAGCAGATTATGATGCCATATAATGAGCTATAAATAAAGAGCTTTTAATAAGAATTTAAAAAAGTACAGAAAAATCTCATAGAGAAAACCTTTCTTAGTTTTGTAATGAAGAGGAAGAGAGGAAACTTTAATGTGTGTGTTTATACACATTTTTTTTTTTAAAAAACATTCACATTTCTCTTAGAGTCTCCAAGTTAGGCAGAAAAACCTAACCAACCAAAAAAAAAAAATCCCCAAATATAATCTTTTCTAAAAAAGCTTGAGTAAGTTCCATTAAAATGACAATTTTATCCCTGTCTCTGTCAAAGGCCCTTGTCACATTCAATCTGTTGAATTGACCATTCAGTCAAATGTGGCAAATTCCAAAGTCAGGGATCCATACTGATAATCTGTCAGCATCTCTGAGATATACAAATCTCAAGAATTAGCTCATATATTTCAGCTGATCTCAGTGAGAAATAAAAGCAGCCTGCCTGCTAGCAAAAACTTGAAGGAAGGAAAGATAAACTTTCCCATAGGTAGAAACTAATAGCAAGACCGGCAATGTCATTAAGGGGAAAAAAACCTGGGTTCTGTACCAGCTACAGCTTCAGAATAACCTCAGATATATAGAGTCTGTTATATCAATCTGATCTAGACACAACACAGTCAAATGGATTATTGCAGCAAGGAGGTGGGTGACTGTGTTGTCATCACCTAAACATTATGTAGTGGGTTTTTCCTCCAGTCTGGTAATCTGGAAATAACTGGTGATCCTGAGGTACTCCTAAATTATGATATTGTCACCAAATTCAGACACTGTTCCAAAGTAGTAAGTACATACTGTCTGTAAGGTTTAGTTACTCATCCAAGTGTAAGTTTTATCTGTTTATGGCTACATCATGCAGATATCTCCAGTTTTTATAGTTTTTACAAAAATGATCTTAATTGTTCTACATAATACACACTGGCAAAAGGAAGTTCTCGCTTTCTGTTACTTTATTGACATGGTTGTGCTGTGCATGCTGACTATATGGTATTTCTCCCATACAAAATTTCACATGGTGTTTTCTAGGATTTTTTTGTTTTTTCTATTATTCTTGAACTTTTTTGCACTTTTTTGTTTGTTTGTTTCAAGTGGCCTGAATTTGGCACCAGTTGCAAGGCTCCGAACTACTTGGGAAAAGCTTCCAAGCAAGTATGAAAAACTGTTTCAGGATCTACAGGACTTGTTTGATCCATCTAGGAATATGGCAAAATATCGTAATGTCCTTAACAGCCAAAACCTACAGCCCCCCATTATTCCCCTGTTTCCTGTTATCAAAAAAGACCTTACATTCCTTCATGAAGGTAAAGCAAAAGTACGTCATCTTTTACCAGCTAAGGAAAACTAACTTTGCTACCTAGTAACTGATGTTGTTAATTGTTGATTGTAGGAAATGATTCAAAAGTGGAGGGCTTGGTCAATTTTGAGAAGCTGAGAATGATTGCGAAGGAGATACGCCATGTTGGTCGCATGGCATCTGTGAACATGGATCCTGCTTTAATGTTTAGAACAAGGTAAGTGTGTTAGGCAGAGCTTTTTCCACCTGAGAGAAGGCTAGGTGTCAGCAAGAGGTGCCTTTCAAGTGCCCCTAGTTGTATTGGAGCAGCATGAATTTTTTTGTTTGTTGTTATAATTTACAAAAATTATGTGGTGTTCTAACACTGGAGAAATCATTACATTTTGTGTTTATCAATATATATTAAAACGTTTTATATTATTCCTTAACTGACAGTTACCTCATAAAAATGAGATCCATCCGTGGGAGGGAGGGGGAGGTACTGTCTTGAACACATACATATTATGCTGTTTGAAACACTGAGGTGTGCCAGCCTTATTTTGATTTAGTGGAAGTGGGAGTGTATCTGAAATGGTGTCAGCTAGTCGTGTTAGAAAATGTGGAGTGAATGCTCTTTGGCTTCATGTTAAACCAGCTTATTGCATACTCTTTTTCTTAATTTGAGCTACAAGAGTTTGTAATATCTGACTGTATGCCTGAGTCAAGGCTCTTTTTAATATTTGTGGGCTTCCAGAACCGCTTGTCCTGAAGTCTGGTCTTTTTCTTTCTGAGCTTGTGATCTTTCTCTGTCTCTTCTTAAACCCATGCTTTACTCTTCCTGGCTCTCACTTGCAGGAAGAAGAAATGGAGGAGTTTGGGGTAAGTGGTTGGAGACAACACACACAGACTTTCATTCTTCCCTTACCATTTGCATTGTTTTCTACTTGCTATCTTTAATCTTCTGGTGCTTTGATATATTTTTCTTTTGTTAACCCCTTTTTACTGACAATACATTTTAATCCAGGGGTGCTTTTGCTTTTGAGGTTAAAATACAAAAGTTGTAAATTATTTCTACGTGGTTGTTGATAGGAGTGGGGTGTTCTGCTCCCCAGCCTCCAATTTAAATTGCCAAAGAAAGTGACCCTTAGTAAAAGAGAAATTATAAAATGGCAAGGTTGCAAGAGCTGGAAATTACTGTTAACCTTCTTATGCCTAATAAGCAATTATCATAATCAAATATAAAAGTTAAAACTTACAGTATCTGCTAAACTAACTTATTTTCATATTACAATTCAGCCATCAATTTTGCTCTTAACAATTCAGGAACAATGCATAGCTTTCATATAGACATACATACATTGAAATGTGCATGACATTTATTTCATCATGCTAGCTGATCATTTTATTTAACAAAAAGCTGTCTTAAACCTAACAAGTTACAAGGAAGTTCTGTAAAACTGAGCTGTGCATTTTGTATAGATTTGATTTTTGATTGAAAAAGTATTTAGCTTTCAAAATGCCTTATGTATATGTATTTAAATTTGAACCTCAACTGTAGTCTCTGTCAGCATTGACTTACTGCATGAGCTTTTCCTAATGCTCCAGTCTTCTCAGTAGCTGGCTTATGTGAGAGAGCTAGCTTGAATGCTTTTCTAGATGTGTGAAGTGATATTGCCTAGTTGGAGCAGAATAGGTTAAAATATTTGTGTAATTAAAATAGTGCCTGTAACAAAGTAAAGAGATTTCTTGACCCTCATCTTTCTATCTGTTATAGCTGTTTGACTTACTGGAATGAGGCATGTAAGCTTTGACTGTAGACTGACATTCATGCAATCTTTTGCACTTTTCGTGTTTATCAAGGGATACCGTGTAGGACTAATGCATGCTTTTCCCCTCTTTCTTCCTGTTCCTGCCCCCCTTTCACTCCAGGTCCCTCAGCCAGGGCAGTACAAATGCAGCTGTGCTGGATGTTGCGCAAACTGGGGGTCATAAAAAGCGTGTCCGTCGCAGCTCCTTCCTTAATGCTAAAAAACTGTATGAAGATGCTCAGATGGCACGGAAAGTAAAGCAGTATCTCTCAAACTTGGATCTGGAGATGGATGAAGAGAGCCTCCAGACACTGTCTCTGCAGTGTGAGCCAGCCACCAACACACGTGAGCATTGTCATTTGATATGGATTTCAAGGAAACTACTAAATATACCTCTGGTTTTTCTCCAAGGAAGTAACTGGGAACAGCAACTAGACATTGACATGGAAAATCATGTGTCTAGTTATTTCCAAGTACTGAACATCTATGAATCTTAAGGAAATCATCTTGCAGCTTAACAATATAGAGACATAGCATTTATATAGGAGATAAGGCTTTCAGATCATGTCATTCTGAAGTGCACAAGGGTTCTTTAGATTTGTCTGTACAAAGGGTATGGAGGAACCAAAAGTTTCTCTATAGCCTGATGTACTCAGGCTATTGGTGTGAATAGGGTTGGTCATCCTGGATATCTTGGCTTTGAGAGGGAAAGGGGGATTTCCTTATGTCTAGGTGTTTTAGAGATACCTGGAGCAGAGGGGGACCTTATGCTGGGTATCGGTTTCATTTTGATTTGAGGGAATGCTGTGTCTTTTGCCCTTCCCTTCCTTCAGGGTAGCAAAAAATAGTAACTCTGTATCCATTCTAAACCAGTTGTAGTCCTTATGATAGCCCAGTATAACATCTGGTCATGGTTTTGATAACTATAACAGTAGTTATTTATGAGAGTTTTATTTTGAGAAAGAGAGTAAATGTTGTTTAATAATGTACTTATTTTAAATGGAGTTAAATCTCCCCCTCTTCTCCTCTTCAACTTTTCTCTCTAAAGGTATCCTACTGTATTAATTATACAAGTATTTGAGCACCTTTTAATTATTAATTGGAGGGCTTTGCATGGCTCAGATTAAAACTCCCACAATATCTTTAGCTAGTAGTCATTCTGTGCTTTCTCCCACTTCTTGCAAAGTGCCAAAGAATACAGGAGACAAGCGATCTGGAAAATCCGAAACATCACCGGTGGCTCCCCGGGCAGGCATCCAGCAGAAAGTGCAGCAGCAGCAGCAACATAAAGTAAACCAAGCATTGCAGGTCCCTGCTGTATCTCTTTATCCCTCCCGCAAGAAAGTGCCAGTCAAAGACCTCCCACCATTTGGTAAGTGGAACAATGAAGCAGTCGGTTTAATCCTCTGAAGTTTGTTTGCTTATGAAAGGGAGACGTTTTGAATCCAATAAGATTCAGACATTTACTTCTGGTAGTATTATATGCAGGTTATGCCAGTTCATGCAGTGTGTATGCATAATTCTCTTCTCTAGAAATGGAAAGACAGAAATCTAGGAAAGCATCCTGTCAATCAGTATAAGTATTTACCAGTTACTAGCAGCTGGAAACAATGAACGTTTCTGACTCTGCCCTGGGATAGTGGCTTAACTTTTCCAAAGGAATTAGGGACTTGGAGTTTTTGAGTGACGCATCTGAGATGCCTTAGAAGTTTTGGTGTTTTTTTAAAAGTTGAACATTTAATGTGAAATTCAGGCTTGCTCAAACTGGTAGTCCTGTTAGAAATGTAGGCCTGAAGTTTCGTGTTGAGAATTGTCCCTTTGGCTTCTGCTCCCTAGTGCTTTTTTACTGTAGTTCAGTCGCTGCCTGCATGTCTCTCAGAAAGATACTGGACTATAGGAATTTCTTCTAATCTGATTTCCAAATCTGTATCACAACAGGTGTGAGTAACATATATGCATTATTAAAGAACTTCTTACATATCACTTAAAGTACAGTAATATTCCTAGTAAGTATATGTAGCATAATTGGCCCTTTCTATTGCACGATAGTAATTTCACAAGAGCTTAATTCTGATTTCACTTTTTATTAGTTTTACTTGTGCACTACTTAGGCTGCTAGCAAAACAGAAGCAGTAAAATGAGCAAGAAACAAATCAATATTTATCTAGTTCTTGTTGATTTTACCATTAAATTTTAATCTTAAAAGGACTTTGAAGTGCCATAGACTGTATTTTTGCTCGTGGTAGGAAAGTTTCTGAAGACTGACTAGGTTATGTTGATGAAGCAGCTGTGAATTACTGATAGCGGCATTGTGATCCAACAGATCAAAGATAAATTCTGTAGAATGCTTGAAAATAATCTCTACCACAAACATTGACAAAATTGTCAGAGAAGCTCTGTCTTCACTTTTAAGACTGTCCCAGGGTGGATTTTTGAGGGGAGGGGAAGAGAAAGATGGATGAATGTTGCCTGAGAAAAGCAGTTCTTGATGCCCTAGATCTTTACATCATAAATCATCTTCAGGATGTTTTTACTCTTTTAGTTTCCCAAAATAAGCTGGTGCAGAGATAGTTCTCAAAAATGAAAGGGAGAAATGCAGCTGCAGGATGGCCTTGTTTTGTAAGCCTAATCTTATTAATCTTTCCAGCTTTCTTTGACCTTCTAGGCTACTCTGAATAGAAAAGAAACAGGAGAACAGTTTCAATTCTTACTATATAAACCATCACTAACCAGTGAGATTTATATGTGTTTGTATTCAATATTTTAGTTCAAGTTTCTCAATAACCATTAGTATGCGTATCTTTGATTATATGTTGTTTAGGCAGTATTCTGCAACAATAAATCTGCATTGTGTTTTTAGTGGCAAAGTATTTATTTTAGGTGGTCAGAATGAGAGACTGGCTGCTCTAATATGCAAAAATAAAGCACTATATTTTAAACAGTAGTAGGTTTAAGCATTTTGCTTCATTTAAGCTGGTGTCAGAAACTCACAAACACACAGGAAAAAATTTTAGTGTTTTTTCCTTTATGGTGTCTGCTCTATAAATGCATTGTGAAACAGGAAGATGGACTTATACTGGACTTTACATCTGCCTACGTTAATTCTTATTTAAAGGCATTAACTCCCCACAAGCTTTAAAGAAAATTCTTTCATTATCTGAAGAAGGAAGTTTGGATCGTCACAAGAAACAATCTGAAGACACAGTCTCAAGTGCATCTTCACAGCTGTCTTCTCCTCCCACTTCACCACAGAGCTCTCCAAGGAAAGGTATTAAACCTGCAGTATTTCTCATCTTGTTTCCTGAAGCTCATAGACTTTGGAAACTTCCAAGAGAGAATTTGGACACTCAGAATAAACTACTGCTACTCCTATTTTTGTCACATATGGTCAGCAAGAGGGCAGGAAGTGTAGTGCAGAGTGGGATACATGAAAGGATACCTGGGAACCTGATTTCAGGGATACCTGAAAGCCCTGTGGCTAGCAAAATCCAGGAAAGATAGGCTGGTCTGATACAGGATTTGATGCAGTAGGTCACTCTCACTGCAGCTGCTTCTGACAAAAATATTCCAATCATCAGTGTTTCCTGTCAGTGGAAGGATGTGCAGATTGAAACTTAAAATCTTAATACAGCATTGAGCACTCTAGCCTATTAGAGGAGTTATTTGCTGTGTCATGCATCTGGATGGGATATGATCTATGTATGACTGGCAGGCTTAAGATATTCGGGTTTCAAATCACCAATACACAACATTTTACTAGCAGCCTGATTATTCAAACAATGTATATGGAACATGGATCTTTCTTGACTGTGTTCTTTTTAAGTGACTTCATAGAGTTATTTTTTAAAGTGAATTTAGGACTTACAGGGCTTTTTTTTAAAGCCCCTTTGCTTTTTTCATTGTACTTGTTCTGGTTATGAATTGACAAAATGGAGAATGGAGGCATTTTCCTGTAGTTTAAACAAAAAAAAAAAGGCCTTTCGGAGGTATGATAGCCTAGTTGTATTGCAGATAACTTCTAAGTTATTCTCTTTTCAGAATACCATAAAAGTTCAGTTTAACAGTTACATAATATAACATTATGGTAAAATATATATATATTGGGGTTGTGTCCCCATAATGGAAGTTCAGAACACTAAAGAGATGTGTGTGTTGGAGACTTCCCTGTAGCAATAACTTTCCCTAAATTGCACAGGGATGGTAAGGATAGGAAACTTATGCGAGTATCACTTTTCCTACTTTCTTATCAAATGGATAGCTAAGCCCTGTTCTTAACATGGTAGGTGGCAGTGGTGATCGGTTGAGGCCTTATGGCTCCAGACTAAGGGACCTAACCAGTTCCTTCTCTCCTCTTGGAAGTGAGAACAGTAACAAGAATAGCAATTCGCAAGGACCTCTGGGATAGGTGGGGCTTATGGAAACAAAACAGGATAAAAAATAAGTCCAATTGGATAAGCAGAGATCTGAAAAGAGGAGAGATGAATGTGGCAAGAAAGTACAAATGCCTATCCAAAATCTGTGGTATTCACTAAGGTCAGATGGAGAAGGATGTTACGTAGAGAAGACTTAGATTGTCACCTCAAGTCCTTGTAAGCTATCATCATGATTTCTCCCAAATACTACATTCACAAAGAGTGAATTTATATTAATATGGTTGGGCCTGTGCATTTCTTGAAAAAGGAATTGGGATTCTGTACTTGGCTTATAGTGGGAAAAGTACTTAATTTTTGCAAAAAGCAAATCATAAACATGATTATAAATTTTTAAAAAAATCCTTGGTTTGATGGTGACATGAAGCTAATGGTATATTCTTTCAGACAAAAATGGCAGCATTAATTCCATGGTCTCAGCAGGTGAATTGGGATAGATCGATTGAAGTCATCTTGACACAAGTAGATTGAAAGCGAAAAATGAAAACTGCACTTACTTGTGGATGTGTGTTGTTTAATGACCTTTAACTTAGCTGGCAAGAGCATTCAGCACGACTTTGTTTAATACTAAAACAAAAGCTGAATTTGCTGAACTTGCCTCTGTGACATGTTTTGCAGATTTTATCTCAGCCTGGTGGTGTCAGTGCTACCTCCAAATTATGGTATAATTCTGGTAATATATGCTATTTGGAATGTAATTAGTTAGCCAAGTACCACAAAGAAAGCTTGAAAATCTGGCCTTCTCTTAGCCAAGATATGCAATAAGCAGTCAACGCAGACATCTGGGCGTCATGTTGTATCTACTGTTCATCTCTGAAGTGTAGATTTGCAGAACAGAAAAACTGTGTGAGAGGGTCTCTTGGATTACTTTAAGCAGTAATCTTGCCCAGGGCATCGCTTTCATTCTGATCTTGGAGACAGTGTTTATGTACAGGCAGTTTTTTGAGAAGTGAGATTTCATAATGTGGGGATACAAGTATGATGATTCATCTGAAAATAATTTGGGGGAGGAGGGCAGAGAAGAGGGGGGGTGAGCAGTTGGTTTCTAAATGAGTAGTGCGTGTTTCCCCCAGTCTTAAACCCCTTAGTAAGACACAGACTACGTGATTTTACACAGTTCTGCTATGTATCTTCACCTTTTGCAGTGCTGCTTCTGTGTAAATGTAATCATAGTTTTGATTTACTATGGTAGCAGTATTTCTGGGTGCCTGGCAATAACTGAGTAGGCTTCTTGGAGTGTCTGATTAATGTGACGTTCCCTTTGCAGGCTATACTTTGGCTCCTAGCGGCACAGTGGATAACTTTTCAGATTCTGGTCACAGCGAAATTTCTTCCAGATCTAGTATTGTCAGCAATTCCTCTTTTGAGTCTATGCCAGTCTCCCTGCATGATGAGAGGAGACAGAGGCATTCTGTCAGCATCGTGGAGACAAATCTTGGTGTGGGAAGGATTGATAGAAGAATTATGATTGAACCAGATCAATACAGCTTAGGGTAGGAATTTTATTTGTGCTTACTTACATTATACTTTCATATGTGTATGTGGCATGTATAAGTGTATTTGTTCTTGTAACTTCCCCTGTATCTTTCTCAAATATTTTTTTTTTTCTCCCCTGCTCTTAAAACCTACTATTTCAATGCTGTGTTTTGTGATAATGATCCATTTTGTGACACGAAGAGGTTTTGCACTCCTGAGTATGTGATGAGGTCTACTGCAGTAAGACTTTACCTTGGTACACCTTATCATCTGACCATTTAGCAGTGCTGTAGATTATCCTCTTTATGGCAGACTAATATCATAGCCTGTTTTCTAGATGGGGAATTAGCTGAATTAGATGAGAAATTACTCATACAATTATTCAGTGATCAAGCTGAGAACAGAAATAGCTAGTAATTTTCCAGTCTGTTTCATAGAAAAGTGCATATTTATCTAACTCAAAAATATTTTACCCCAAATATCTCTTCTAGTCACCAAAAATTGGAAGCTAAAATTCTCATTAGGCTGCTGGTTTTCTAGGTAATTAACTTCTGTAATGGTGGGGAATCTAGTGCTACGAGAAGTTTTCTAAATCTCTAGCAGTGAGCCTTGGTCTGAAAATAATTTGAGCTCTGGCTCCTATTTAGTCTACACTTAATTTTCTGAGCTGTTACTTGGATGCTTCAGTGCTCTGAATGGCTTCAGATTTTTTAATCCTGCAGGGTCTGTGGATGGCAGGCCTGTACCAAAACTGGTGTACTTCAGCTTTGGGAATCCCAGGCCATGCAAACTCTGCAATCAGGTGTCTTAAATATTTGGAAGAGCAGGGTTCTGGTCTGCATAACAAGCTGCCCTGGAAGGACAAATTCCAAGAGCCTGGATAGCTGCTAAACAAAAGTGACACTTTGTCGGTTTTCTTTGCTGCTATGTAAGTGACAGTGTCAGGATGGACACTATCTTAATGGCTGGAAGGCTACAGAAAACATACTTTCTCTAGGAAGTAGCATGTGTTTCCAAAATTAAGATTAAAGTACATTTCCATTTGCAAGAAATGTTGAAAAGTTGGCTTTCAGAGTTTCCTAAGCAGAAAAAAAAAAAATCTGAAAACCTGAATATTGGCCACCTCCTGCTAAAACTCTGTTTCTAACTTCTGATCCTTTGCTTTGAATGGCTGGAAAAGCAGTAGGAACCCTATCTATGTGTCTGTTCCCCTTTATATAAGTGAATGTGGTTTGCCCGTCTTAAAGGGCTGCTGCAAAGATTTTACCTTGTGAAATGACTCCACTAAAGTGTTAAGTTTCATCAGGATATCTATCCAGTAATTGTTTGTTTTATTGAGGATGAGCATGAAAGGAAAGTGTTCTATTCTCAAAATTGAATTATTCATTAATGCAAATAATATTTAATATAAATTGCATCAAAATCTTCAATCATAGTTTGTGTTGGAAGGGACCTTCTAGAGGTCATCTAGTCCAATCCCCCAATATGTTTGCTTTTCTCTTGATTGTTGAATTCTTCAAGTGTCTTGTAATTGATCTCCAATTCCAATGCTGGATTTATTTTACTTTTTTTTTCCCCCCCTCGTCGATATGCATCTAGCTCATACGCACCGCTGTCAGAGACCAGAGGCCTGTACGCTGGAGCAACTGTGCTTTCTTCTCCTAGTACAGAAGAACTGTCACAGGATCAGGGGGACAGAGCTTCACTCGATGCAGCTGACAGTGGCCGTGGTAGCTGGACTTCTTGTTCGAGTGGTTCTCATGACAACATACAAACAATACAGCACCAGAGAAGCTGGGAGACTCTGCCTTTTGGACATGCTCATTTTGATAGTTCAGGCGAGGGGGCAGGACTGTGGGCCTCGGGCAGTCATATGGACCAGCTGATGTTCCCCGATCACAGCACAAAGTATGGCAGGCAAAGTCAAGGGAGGGAGGGCCTTGATCAAGCACAGTCCAGAGCAAGCTGGGCATCCTCAACAGGATACTGGGGAGAGGACTCAGAAGGTGATACAGGTACCATAAAGCGGAGGGGTGGGAAGGATGTTTCTATTGAAGCTGAAACCAGTAGCATAACATCTGTACCAGCAGAGGAGTCAAAGCCAGCTCCCATGCCCACTCATATAACAGTATCATCAAGTAGTACAAAGGGGCTTATTGGTAAGTTAAGTTTTGTTTACTGTGAAGCATTTTAATTCATTTGCTTATGGTTCTTCATACTGTTCTAAAACCAAGTTTCTTTTGTGTGGTTTCATTTTTTTAAAGCAAAACCAAACATTTTGGAGTCTCTCTCAATTTTTCCCCCTTTAACTGTGCATTTATTGCTAGGGAAAATTCTCACTTATTTTTGATTCTCAGTTTTGGCAGCACCTTTGTGTTTCAAGAGAGCCTGCATACATTAAAAAACTAGCTTAACTGCTGGACAGCGTTCTGAGAGGTTGATGTATTTAGATGTCTGTTCTGAAATATGAATTTCCCTTCACAGTAAGGCTCCATGTTCTATATTTAGAAATCTTAATAAATGTGGCCTGATTTTTTAGAAGTGTTTTACTTTATACATCTGTGTGACTTGTCTGATAATTGTGAATATTCCTTATTTCTGAAAATGGGATCACTTTGTGCATAATTATCAACTGAGGTGTTTCTTTGGACTGCTGAAACTAAAGAGGTTCCTAAGAAGTTAGAGCTGAAATGCATTTATAATCATTCAAGAAAAGAAAGATCAGATAATATATAAATTAATTTGAAGGTGTCTTTGGCAGAGCTTAACATTGTTCTCATACTGTTCCTTCTATGCATCCCATTCCTTGAGCCATCCGAGACCTCTGCATTTTTGCCTCTTTCCTTCCTTTCATTCCCCTTCACTTTGCCTTTCTTCAGGTTAATATGAAGAACTATCTAAAAGCCATTTTGCACTTACACAGCTGAAAAAGTCTGCCAGATTGAGGTCACACTGAGACCACTGTGATAAACTGCTTTTCCATCTTCTGCCCAAAAATATTGCTTAGCAATGGCCCATTGCCTCAAAGCTTGCATGCAGATCTGAATCCCTGAACTATGAAGTGGAGGAAGGTGTTCAGTTCATGACTCCAGGTTCAGATTCATGCCACTGTCTAACTTTACTCTTTGATACCCTTGGTTTACACCAGAATGTGGAACAAGCATGCTTCTAAACTTGCCTCTCAAGGCAGTGTTCACCATTACATTTTTTGAGACTTGAGAGAACGTGAGAGACACCTGAAAATTCAAACCACACATTTCTATGCACTTCAGTACTACTAATTATCCTGCAAATGTAACTCTGCATATTGCTGTCCAACAGAAGCCACTATTTTTACACGGTTCTTTTGCACTGAATAGACATTGATCTCTTGCAGTATTTCAATAGAATTTTTCTACAGAATTTCTTCTGCAAAGAAGCTATTTTTCAGAAATCTTTGAATAAAATTTTTCAAACTTCTTCATGCTGCTCTCCTCAGTTAAAACAATTTGTCCAAGAAAAATATTTAGATTCTATTGGTTTTGTTATAATATCAAGAATTATTTTTAGTTTATAAAAAGTTGCATCCAAGTAGCACCGGTCCATTTTAAGTTCGTTCTGCCCTTTCAGTCAATTCCATGCTGCCTAATGCAGGGCGATGTTGTCATCACCACTTGTGCAGGAATGTACAGTGTATGACAAGCTGTGGAGAGTAAATTGTCTGTGTCAGTGGTTTTTCCTGCTGTGTTTGCCTTTGTACTGTAAGCTAAGTGGTCATGTGTTAAAGGGCTAGACCCACAAAAACTGTTCAGTATCAAAGTCCCAGCTGACTTCTTTAAATAAGTAACTCCAAAATAGTGAGTCATGCCTATCTGCTGTGTGTCCCAGCAGATGCTTAAAATTTTTAATCGCTGTTTCCTCCCTTAAAGTTCTCTGCAAGAGAGAACTAAGTATGCCCAGAGTTAAGCCTTTTTCAGGTAAACAGTTATGCCTCCAATGAGATCCATAAACTAGGTGGTTGTCTTTCCATCTCCTATATAAAATCATATTCAATCATTGTTCTTACAGGCATACTTTCAAGTTTTGATTTTGCAGAGAATACATTAACTGTAAGAGCAGCAGGCAGTAGTGTTTACGGAAAGTATGAAGATGAAGCTGACTTCTCTTCCTTACCTTTTGGAGTTGTAGCTTATGTCTAATTAATTAGTAAGATTTCTAAGAATAAATCATGTATCAGGTGCTTCCTCCCCCCCCCAGATGCTAAAAACAAGAAATGAGCTTTTAGATACAAAGCCCATATTCAGGATTAAGATAGTCATGCGTTTGGGGAGATGCCAATATTCCTGATGTTTGTCACTTCCATGGTGTCTGGATGAGTCTTCCCACATTATTTTGATCAATATAGGTTTTATTCTGTATAATTGATGGAACAGCTTCAGTTATTAAGTTTGAACAAATTCCACATGTAATCTGTTGAATTTTCTTAGACTAATGCTTCACTACTGGAAGAATAGCTTTATCCTGTGTATGTTGTATATTCTGTACTTTCTTGCATGTTTATTTTTCAAGACCTCATTGTCTACGGTATGGTAGTTAACTTTTGTCCTTCAGATTTTCTCCTCCTGAGCTGTTGAGTTGGGTGATATTTATTTAACTTTCACTGTTTATTTTCCTTTGATCAGTTTTCCTCTTACTATCTCTTACAATAGTCTGTTGTTTTTCCTGCAGCACGAAAAGAGGGTCGATATCGGGAACCACCTCCAACTCCTCCTGGTTATGTAGGAATACCTATTGCTGAGTTTGCAGAAGGTGGTTCGCATCCAACCAGAAAGCCGCCAGATTACAACATAGCACTTCAGAGGTCTAGAATGGTGGCACGGACATGTGAGACTCATGGGACATCAACTCCACAGCAGCAGTCACATGGCCATTCAACTAGCAGGCCTGTGAACAAACCTCAGTGGCATAAACCAAATGAGTCAGATCCACGTCTTGGTCACTATCCGTCTCAAGGGTTTTCCACAGAGGAAGATGGTAAATTTCTAATTGTTAAATTTTGAGTGTGCTGCATGCAAAAACAATCAGTGCTTTCACAGGCATAAAGCAAATTACGCAATTGCGTTCCACCATAGAAATTCTTGCCGTAATTTGAGCTCTCTTCCATCTTTTAAAACTTGCTATTTGTTAACTTTTTGTAAGGGGAGGAATTCAGTTCTTCCTAAATATAATTTAAAATTTGGAATGTTCACCCGAATCTTGGACAAACAAGCAGTTGGCTTAGGCAACTTCTCTGGAGGTGCCTGTGTTCACCAGGTACAGCTCTGCCTGTCCTGAGGGTTTCCAGCATACTTATTGTTTGACACTAACCATGTATTTAATGGTCAAAAAAGTATCCTGGTCTACAGAATACCTGTCCATCGATCCCATAGAGCATTGTTGCTCAGGTTTATTTTGGATAGTCACTCACATTCTACCTGAAACTCTTACACTGTGGACATTGGGTCTTCCACACCAACTGCTTCATATAATGAGCCCATTACTATTTTGCTACCTTGCTTGCCCAGCGTGTCTGTATCTTTATGCTTTAGCTCAACTGTAATGAGCTATGTTTTTCTATGGAGTGCAAGCATAACTGGTTGCATCTTTAGGGCAAGGTGCTCAAAATTTAGTCAGGGCAGTGCCCAAATTACACATTGGAATGCTTTGTTTTACTTAATGATAGAAAGACTATAATGTTCCCCTTCCCTCCCTAACTGTTTAATTGCTAAGGTTTTATGTGTAGGGTGAACTCAGAAGTTGAACATGATGGAAAAAAAGGAAGTCTACCTTTAATCAAATTGCCTCAAACTTTGAGAATTACCATGACAGAGAATTTTAATTGTTTCTACCAATGATGACTAAAGCTGCACTCAATTTTTATGCAGTCTTAATATAAATAAATCACAGATATATTCAGGGAAAAATGTAAGATGGCTTTATGAAGCTATTGGATATTGAGGAATAGCTGTTGTGTGAGGATCTGCACCTAGCTCAGTTATAGCAATTGTATTTTTTTTCTTCAAGAACAAAATTACAAAGGAGGAATACTCATGAGACCTGAAATGTACAGATACTTATATTGTTTTAAAATACATACCCAATACTATGAAATGGAAAACACATGAGCGCAGTACAGTTGTTTCATTCAGTAGCAGTCTTGTTCTGTATGAACTAAATTCTGTTTTCCCCTGTCCTGTTGTGTTTGCAGAAGATGAACAAGTCTCTGCTGTCTAAGACTTGGACTTTTCTGGATCCAGAGTGAGCCACCTTAAAGGAGAGCACAAGAAGACGTCCCTAGAATAGGAGCCTTGGAACTATAGTTAAAGGATGGTGGACCTATTTGCCTCCTTCCCTGCCTTAAAGCAGCATGGGGCTTCTTCCTCCGCCCCTCCCCCTTCTGTCCCCTCTCCCCTTGCATGTGAAATACTGTGAAGAAATCGCCCTGGCACTTTTCAAACTGTGTTGCTTGAAATGCACAGTGCAGCAATCTCCAAGCTACCACTGTCGCTGTCTGCCACATCACACAGTATCATTCCAAATTCCAAGATCATCACATCAGGATGATTAACTCTGGCTGCACTTCCCAATGCCTGGAAGGTTTTGGTTTTTTTTTTTTAAATCTTCCTTTTAGATTTTAATCACAATCCTAGCACTTAGTCTCATTGGGATAATGAGATAAGCTAGTTCTCAAATTACATTTGGCCTTTAATCTACAAAGAGAAAAATGCATTGAAATCCTTCAAGGAGGCAGTGCTTATTTGCTTGTTTACAATGCCTTTGTTACTATTTTGTATGTTTGCATTTTGGAGATCAAATACTGCATCTGCATAGTAATTACAGTATTATTTTATACCCGTAAGTAGGGTTGCCAGCCTGAGCTCCTGGAAAGAGTACTGCTACCACGTGGCTGAGCAGGGCAGAAGGGAAGGCAGAGGTTATGAGGATGCAGCCTTTCCTTGACCGTCTCACTTCACTCTTAATGTGCCCCACCCTGGAATCTTCAAAAGTTTGTAAATGTTAGCGTTAATGGCATCCTCAGCCAGCCCGGTCTAGTGTAAATGCAGAAACGTGTGCTTGCAACTGGCTGGTGATGGAAGAGGACACTGTGTGTCTCATACCTGTGCCTTGCGGGATACAGGATGGCATACTAAAAAAGAAAGTGTCCCATTCTAATGAGACAGATGGCAACCCCACCTTTAAGTTATATATATATATTTTTTTTTATTTTACTATATAGTAGTTAATTAAAAGAAAAATTAACTGGATAACATTGCAGTGAAGGCAAGTTGGGATGTCACAGCTCCTGTCAGCTGTTAACACTGATCTAATAACCTCCATCTATTGACTTTGGCATTAGGGGATAAACGAGCCTTTAAGTAATGAAAAATAACACGTTTAGATTTGCCAGCCTTTGCAATGCAGAAATAGTCACAACTGTTAATGGCTTCATGGAACACTGCATGTGTAGAGAAGGCCAATGTGTAGCAACCACCTGCTCACAGCTGCTATTAACCCTATAATGACTGAAATGACCCTCCCCTCTATTTTTGTGTTGTTTTTGCACAGACTCCGGAGAAGTGAAGGCTGCCAATCCGAGTAGTACTCAAATGTGAGGAACTGCTGGTCTTGGATTTTTTTTTTTTTCCATTGAACTCAGCTGATCATATTGATCAGTAGATAAACGTAAATAGCTTCAACTTTTAAAGATCAAATTGCAGTGTTTTTTCACTGTATCAAACAAATGTCAGTGCTTTATTTAATTCTCTCTCCTGTAATCATAGCTTTTGTCTATTTGCTTATATATCACATTGTCAATCATGCATTTGTAATTTTACATGTAATATGCATTATTTGCCAGTTTTATTCTAAAGGCTATGGACCTCATGTGCATATAGAATTACAAAATCCTAGCTCTATCACAAGTTGCACAAATGTTATATAAGCATTAAGTAATTGTAGACCATAGGACTGCTAATCTCAGTTCGCTCTGTGATGTCAAGTGCAGAATGTACAATTAACTGGTGATTTCCTCATACTTTTGATACTACTTGTACCTGTATGTCTTTTAGAAAGACATTGGTGGAGTCTGTATCCCTTTTGTATTTTTAATACAATAATTGTACATATTGGTTATATTTTTGTTGAAAATGGTAGAAATGTACTATGTTTATGCTTCTACATCCAGTTTGTATGAAGCTGGAAAATAAATAAATATAACATTAATGAAGTCCATATTGATTCTTATGCATTTTACATGTTCCACATACTTGAACAAATTTATGAAAAAATTTTACTTCTCTGTGTATTAATATTAAAGGGACATTGCCAAGTGATGTGGGCAAACCATTGGTGTGGAGTTTTTCTTAATATACACTTGTGCTGAAAAATTTTGAGAAGTTTGGTGTGTGTACTGCTGAATGAGAATGACTGATAATGTGGTGTGTCCCCAGCAGAAACATTTGAGATACCAAAAAAAGAGTGTAGGTATGGTCTTAGGTATATATAGAATGTAAACATTATGTAAACAGTTTTAAAGTAAAGATTGTGTTGATTTTATATTCTGAATGGTGTAAAAGTAAGGAATACATGTTTTAACATTTGGTTAGGGAGAAGTATGGAAAGTGATCCATTTGAGTCTTTACCGAAGAAGGATTTTATAAGTCATAAAGATCACCCAGTAGCATCCCCAGTATTAAAAGTTGACATTAATTCAATGTCAAATCTATAGAATTTTTTTTCTAGGGGTTAGATTAATTATTTTCAGTAGTATGCCAAAGACTGGGTTGAAATGTCACAGCTAAAGCCATTATCAGCTCTATTCCATTTAGCTTTAAAATGCTTGACAGGTGTTGTTTCCAAATCTAAAATTAGTTAATTGCAAAGAGGAGCAACAAAATGTGTAGATTTAAGTCGTCTTAATGTAACTCTAGAAATGTTCTACACTTAAAATACAATCATAAGAAAGTTAAAAATCATTGAAAATACAGGACTTGGAAACACTCTCTTTTTATCACTGGAACCTCTAATGCTGTAAGGAAAGAAATCATAGAGGCTATTATATTTGTATGGTGTGTGTGTGTGTGGGTGGAACTACTCTCTGTGAATCTGTGGTTAATACTTGTTGGGTACATTTCAGCAAGCTAGAGAACTACCATTGGCTCTGACATGAGTAGAATGAATGTACATTTTTACATATATTTACCTGCAAGTTTGTCTTTTGGTAATACTAAAGGTACATTGTTAGGGAAATAATTCTTCTTGTTGACTTGTGAGGTATGTGAACCATTTGGACATTTGTCAATTTTTTTCAATGTGCTTAATTTAGTATTGAATTATGCAGCATTCCCTATTTTTCTGTTTATTCTGTAATTAATATTTTTAGAACACATTATGTAGAGACATCCTCAACACTCATCATCCAATATACATTATCTCCTAATCCACAATGAATTAAGCAACCAATTTGGTAGAAGTAAAGACCTTGCTGTGGTATAGCTGCTTATGAAACAGATTTGATAGTTGTTCTAGTATGTGTAATATGAATTTTGTACTTATTGTGTGGATGAAGCAAGATGCGGACAAGTAAACTGCCAGTTCTTGGGATCTGGTGTTGCATTACCCGAAATTGCACGGAACACTGAAATCTAAGGAAAAATTTTTTGCCTGAAGAAATGTCATTCAATTATCTGTACTCTTTTATGACTTTTTTTTTACTGAAATTTGTTGAGGCAGAGGCTACTTCTTTCTGTAGTATATTACACATTGGAGTCAGCCATAAAAGCTGAGGTATTGAAGGTACTGCTTTAATGGATTAACCTTGGTTATCTGGAGAAGCATGCATGTTTTACATCTATAAATCTGAAACTAAAATATTTGGTCCACCTGAAGTGAGGAACAGTGTTACTATTTTAAAACAAAACAAAACCCCCCCCAAACCCTCTACTTGCTTCAAGACTAGTAGGAAACATAACAGTTCCAGACTTCCTGTCTTATATGGATTGTAGAATAGTTGAGACAAAATCAACTCTGGAGAATGCAAGTTATGATTTAATTGCCAGTATTAATATCTATGTATTACTTGATATGTGATGAAACAAAAAATACTTTTGTAGACAAAGCTTATGTAGCACCAATAGCCTGTCTAACATATATTAAATAACACAGATCTATTGAGAAAAATATGACTATTGTTAAAATTACTCTGAAAATTGACCCCCTCAGGGGAAAGCAACCATCTGAGATGATTAGTATAATTTTGTCACCCATCACTAGATCATTCTTTAAGTAAGCTTTACAGTCTTGTGTCTAAAAATGGCATGCTTTGAGAGAGGACTGGGAGTGAAAGTAGGTTTATTACTGACATAAGATGGAATCAGTTACTTTCTGTTTTCCACTGAAAATGTGATAAATGAAAATTTGTTGTTTTTACTAGAATATGAAAATCTTTAAAACCTTATCTTGCTTATATGCAGTGACTATTCAGGAATGAGTAGATACGCCCCAGGTACCAGAATATTAGCTGTTCTTCAAACTCATAAATTGCCATAATTATATCACAGGAACAAACCAAGATGCTATAAACCTTGAGGGTATTCAACTATTAGCCACCATCAACTTCATAATCTTAAACTATTCTCATTTGGTTTTTCTGGGATTATACAGTGACACTCCACACAAATGTCTGCATTCCCTGTGAAGAAATGAGTCTTGGCTCTCTGTGTGAAGACTCAAGTTTAAGTAGAAGTGCTGGCTTCTTAACTGTAGACTTATCTACCTCAGCCTTTTATTTGGTGGCACTCTCTCATGGCTTGACATGCTTGGTCTTCTCTTTCAGTTTGGAGATTTGTTTGGATGTTTTGGGGGGTTTTTTGGTGGATCCTTAAATGGGTAGTTTTGTCCTAGGTAGTCTAACCTCTGAAAGTAGGATCATTTTCTTTGCAGCGCTGTTGCCCTTGCTGGCAATGAAGTTCTTTGTGTGTGTGTGTATAAAAACATTATGTATGTGTGTGTAAATATATATCTATAAATATTGTATATGTGTGTGTATATATGTATATAAAAACATGGTATACTAATACAGCATCCAGGTTTTTAGCTAGGTTGTCTGCACTGGAAAAGAAGCCAGTACAACATTATTTAAAGGCATTTGATGAGTGCAGTTTGTCAATCTTTTTCTCAGTGAAACACCAGAGTAGTGATGTTTAAAATGCCTTTTCAGTCATTGCCATAGTATTTTGACATGCAGTTGTTATCTTCTGATATGGTTCCAGAAAAAAATTGCCCCTTGCCCCAGAGTCAGTAGCTGTGGCAGAGATAAATTGCCTAGGTGGTGTGTTCAATCTTTTTGAGGCTTTTCTCATCACTAGAGAAATATGAGGGGTTTTAAACTAGTTTGAGTTTTGTGTAAGATCATCTGAACTGTTGGCTTCCTAACAGAAGGTAGTCCATGTGGCCTAGGATGGCTTTGCTTCCCTTCTGTCTGTGGTCAAGGGTCCAAGTAAAACATAGGGAATTGCACTGATAAAAAGCAACCTTCCAGACTGAGGCCCGACTTTTCAACATCGGTGTAGAACTGGAAAAGTTATTCTGATTTGACAGTGCAGGGAACCCTCATATAACCTTGATACACATTTCACTCTTAAGAAGAGATAGCCTTTGTTGCTGCATTTCTTAATTGGAAGGTTAATGCACAGCCTCAGTAGTCAAAAGGTAACGAGCCTCCATGTGCTGTTTTACGTGTCTATGTGATTCTTTCATTAAACATTCTTTAAGCTGAGTGGCTCTCTTTCTTTCTGTTTTCTTTTGCCTATGTCTTACAGTAGCCATACTTTCTTCCTGTCTGTCTTGTCAGAGTAACCCAAACTTCAGTAGGACAAGTGGAGGAGTGGAAACTTGTGTAGCCACTCTGTATCTTGTGCAGTTTGAATTTTTGTTAACATAGATGTCCAAAACTACTGCTTGAAATTAAGCATGATCTGCATTTTGATCTGAATTTTATCCTATTTCTGTCACTGTGATTATCATGTCAGCACATCCTCCTTGTACAATATTCTGATCTATCTGTTGTCAATGCCCTCCAACACTGTATTCTCAGCCAACTGTATTTGTGCTACGATGACTATTATTCATTATTAAATTTAGTCCCAACTTGATCATCAAGAACTCCAGCAGCAGTCCCTCTCCAAACTGATACTTCTCTTCTTACACCACAGTTTATTCCCACCTCCCATGCAGGTAGGTAGTTTCTTTTACTTGATATAATATCTACCTTGCAATTTTTCCTTTGTATTTAGTCTGGGATCTATAAACCATTTTCTGTTTTGAGACTTGTTCTCAAGATTTTATTAGGTCAGGCTGGTTGATTGTTTGTTCCCCCCACTTTTCTCATGTTTGTTATTCTTCAGTCACCTGGTATAGCTACTCACATGATAGCTTCATCAAGTCTTGTTATTCAGTCTATGATATCCAATACTAGTTCTTTCAAAACTTTGGGCTGGATGCTATCACCATTTTTATTAGTCTGTGCTTAATGACATTTTCCATATTGAAGAATGTTTCATGTTGTTAGGTAGTTATAGAAGGATTATTCCTGAGCTCTGTTCTTTCCTGGCCATATAGTGGCCCCAATTACTCATTTTGGTTTTGAGATATTTATTCAGTTGAAGAATATTTTGTTTTTTGTGTTAATGAAAAGATCTTACTCAGCTTGATTTCTGTCAATTTTGATTTTCATCTCTATCCTTCAGAATACTAGTTTGTTAATCTTTGTTTACTTTGCTGATTTTGGTTGGGGTTAGAGGATAGGGATTAAAATTTTCTGGTTACTCTAAAAATTTGTTTTGTTTTGGCTTTTTGTTATCCTGGAGCCTTGCCCTACATGTTTCTTTCTCTCGCTGATGACACACATTCTGGACAGCTTTTGTACCTTGGGTAATCTATGAAATAAGTGAATCTTTCTCTCTGTAATGTTAGCTGAGACCTTGACTGAAGAATTTTACTTGGGTTTCAGTACTGTGCTTTGAGAAAGTCTGTGCCTTCTTAACAGAGTTAAAGGAGAACAAGAAAACTTAAAGGTCTGTGAAATGCAACTTCCAAGGAAGGCTCTAGTCTTATTTCTTATGACTCCTTGGGCTAAAGATCTTGACTGTCCCTGGACTCTGTGTAATGTTTTTCAGTCTGTATGCTGTGAGCAGAGATATTAGTGCAGTGTAACTGTTTAAGATGAACAGACCTGAGGACTGATTGAGGTCCCTCTTGTGGTTAAGGCTGAACATAAACGTTTCTAAAGAATTTTGAATTTTGTTTTCTGTTCAAATAATGTTGGCAAAATCACCAAGCTTCCTGAAATTTTTCATGCCATGTCTTGGTCCACGTGAAGTTCACTTGGCAAGTCAGTATTTGTGAAAAGCTCATAGCAAAGACTTCACTGAAATTCATGTTCATCAGGCTTACATATTTATTGCTCTTGAATATGATTCAACAAATTATTCATGTTTTAAGTGCTTTGTTGACTAAGAAAGGGTATACTTAGCTGCTTCTCCTCTTCTCAGCACATACGTGCTTTTCCTCCTCAGACCTCCCTTGTTCTCTAGATGCACAATTCTCCCTCCCTATTAACCTCTTCCTGTTGCTTATATTAGCTGCTTTCTCACACAGCTTCTCTTTGCTCCTTTGTAGAACACTGTACCACCCATTTCCTTCCTCCCAAAGTGTGTTTGGTATGCAGTCTTCAGAAACAATGGAAGGAGGCAGCACTTCAGTCTCAAAAAGCTTGAAAGGAGTGCACCCAGGCAGGGCAAATTCAGACTTCAATTCTTTGTCTGAATATACATAGCCCTTTTCTCAATTGTTCCCTGAAAGCTGGTCTGTTCAGGTTTCTATGTAGTACCCTATAGATATCCATTTACTTTGTTGCAATAGTTATGATCTGATGAATACAGAACTTCTTTTATTTGCTGAAGTCTTTGTCAGATACAAATCGACTGTGGCTTAGGAACAGTGGAGGTAGTTGGAGAGGAGGGGAAGGAAGGGAGGGGTGGTGGTTCTGACCAGACTTCTTAAATCTAAACAGTAATCTTACAAGATAGAGGGGTCTGTTTTGTAATTAAAAGGGTCTAGTCCATCTGACTGTTTTTTTTAAATCACATTTCTGCTGCTTTTAATCATATTTGACCAATGTGCCTTCTCTATGAAAACATGTTTCTTTCCAAAATAATGTTGGAGATCTGTTGTTTATGACCTGTACAGGGCTGAACTGCTTCCACTTTGTGTATTACGATGTTTGGTTGGTTGGGATGTCTCCATTCTGGCAGTTACTCTTCAAGCAGCTGGCTTTCCAGAGTGGTGAGCACAGGCAGCCTTTTTTGGTGTGGCTTTGTGTTTGGATCTTTTCCATTCTCTTTATGGGAACTGGCATATCATGGGTTTATTTGATATTTTTGAAGTCTCCCTGGATCTGCTGTAATTCATTGAAGATTGTTTCCACTTCCTGGTTGCTTATGCTGCAGAGGTACCTGGGTTAAGGAGTCAAATGGATGCATCCTACTTCTGTTCTTGTGACATGTAAGTGGGATGTAATGTTGCAATTTCAGTTAGTATGGAGTAGTTCACAGATTCTGATAGTTTATGAGTAGCTGAAATAATGTCTTTAGGCAGTTAGTATCACCCTTTTCCTTTAGGGGATTGGACAAAGGCTTGCAGAGGTCAGCAAATATCCTGTGGGTACTACTGCAGCCAATTTTAATTTCACTTTCCCAGGTATTTCTGGCAGGCATTTGAAGGTTGTGGCTATAGCTCCCTTGATGTCATCTTTGCATTAGGGACATAAAAATGTCATCACTTGTGGGCAAGGCTGCCTTAAAGTCCTATTTGTGCATCTGCTTGATACACTGTGCACAAATAGACACTGTGCACAAATATAACTTTCAAAATGTTGGTCCACTTGCAGAGAGTGAGTTACTCTATTCAGTCAAGTGATACTGTCTATAATTATCACTAAGGGGATGAGTTGGTTTAGTGTTTGTTTAAATTGCTTGGATCTATGCAGACATTGTCCTTACAACTACTGGTCTGGGGGTTAAGCGTCTAATTTCAGCAATTTTGCCTTTGTTTTCCAGGATTTGTTTTTTCTTTGAGTGCAATGAATTCTTCCTGAGGTAGGTGTTGTATACTCTGTGTCTTTTTAAATCTTTGCAGACCTCTAAGTTGCTGGGATGTCACACTACATTGTCTGCTCTTAGTACTTTTTTGGGTTTTTGGTTGTGTGGTTTTTTTTTACTCGCCTAACTATTGTTTGAATTTTTTGTTTCAGGTTTAGGGTCATTGAGATTTCTGAATTTACATGTTTTAACTGAAATCAGGATTATGTGGTGTTTTTGTAGTACCTGCAGTGTCAGTCTTTATTCCTTTCTTAGTTGTAAACTTGTCCCTGGTTGTAGTGCTGTCCTGATGATTGTGTCCTCGTAATTTTAATAGCTTGTCTGAAATTTCACTTTCTTATTCTGCATACTGCTAAAGAAATCATTGCAGCTGAATGCATTTGCTGCCTGCTGATGTGCTGATATTCTGTTCCTCTTTGCATCTGGTGCTAGTCCAAGTGTCACAAACAATTTATTTTTCTTGTTTTGAAGTGCACTAATGCTATATGCACAAGATGCACTTGACGTTTAAGTTGGGCTCATCTTGGGCATACTTTCATTTGCAGCAGTTAGTGTCTTTGGCCAACAAGCAGGACATTTTCTCTTGAGGATGCATCTCAGCATGCAGACAGATGGCTATGAAAGAAAACATTTATTTTCCTGTATCCTGAGAAATCCTAGCTTGAACTGTTAGAATTCTTAATTCTTCACGCAATTCACAGTTTTTCATTATGGTTTCTTATGGCAGCCTGTACTGTAATGTCTTATTTGCTGATTATTTTCTTAAAACAATCTTCCTTACTGCATAACAATACTGATTGTTCTGACAAGATATTCCTACAGGAATCATTTTTGTGGTTGGGAAACAGTAGCACAGATTTGCAACTGTTTCTGCTGTAGATAGCTACTAGGAATTCCTTAACCCTTACTTCCCATCTTTGCCAAATGGAGAAGTGTGTAACTGGGTATGTAGTTGGCATTCTCAACACTTTATACTGTGGGTGAAGAAAGAGGCTTATTTCTAATCAGCGGAAACCAATAATGCTATGTTTTTTAATAAGATTTCTATAAGCAAAAGTTATACTCCTTTCTATTAGTTGATCTACCTTTAATTCCCCCCTCCTGCTCCCTGATATTGCAGCTGTATTATCCAGTGTTTCAGTTCTAACACGGTCTCCATAAGATGTAGACCTGTATCATATTTTGTTCTAGTGAGCTATCCCAATGGCTACATGATTTGCTGCATACTTTTTCCACAGCAGAAAGTTCCAGTTTAGTTCGCTCTGGAGCAATCTGTGCTCTGTAGTTGAGAAGGTTCTGCCCTCAGTCCTTATGGGCGTTTGTGAAGTTTGCCTATTAGTGTGGGTCACTACAAACCAACATTGTGGTTGAAGCACAAACTTATGCAGATTTCTGATGCTCTGAAAGTGTGCATAAATAAAAAGGCACACAAAAATGACAGGGGAACAATGCAAATTGCTGAAAGCAGTCATGTTCCCCCTTCATCCAAATGAGCTACTTGACAGTTGTTCAAGTTTCTGTGGCATGATGGGCTGAAGGCTCTCTTGCAGGCTGTTCCGCTTTCAGTGCCTTGTTGAATCCCTGCCTGCCTCATGTCCTTGTGGAGACAAGGGCATAAAGCTGACTTAGCCGAGTGATCTATGGTGTTCTCTTGATTATTCACCTAGGATTGTCAAATAAATTGCTGTTGCTGCTGTTTGGGATTTGTAGGTTAATGTTTTATACATTATTTTACTGGTTTCCTTCTCCCTTCAACTGTATATCTTGCAGTCTTTGTAAATTTAGCCTATACCAATATTTGTTTCACGTATGAGCTTTCATTGCCTTGTAACAGCACAATCTGCCCTTCATTCCAATCTGTCCCCACTGTTTACCCTCACTTACTATATCAAATTTGGATGCTTAATTTAGATTGGACACCCTTTGAGAAAGGAAGTATGTATTTATAAAATAATATCAGTGGATAATTCTTGTTTCCCTAACATTTTTTTTTTTCCTTCTCAAAGCATGGTCTGCATTGCCAAGGTTAAAAAAAAACAAAAAAAACAAACAAAAAAAAAAACCCCAAAAAACCTACTCCTCTGCAGATTTCTTAAATTATAGATGCACACTTAAACAGTTTTAAAAACACTGCTTGTTCAGTGAAGGTCACCTTTCTTCATCTGAAATATCATTTTATAAATGAAATATGCTGGGATTTTAGAAACATGGAATTGGCCAGATGTACCCAATCAATATCTTTCACATATTTGCTAAAAATATGTACTTAATACTGCATGTTGATGACACAGCATTTATTCTTACTACAATGAATTGTGTTTTTCAAAGATGAGAGTCCAATTATATTTATTGACCTCTTCGTCCATACTTAAGGAAGAAAAATAGTGATGGAATGACTGAGACTGCTAGGGTTATAAAGCTCTGGACAATGTGAAAAAATGTAACACTTATTTCAATCTTCACCTTTTATCTGTCACAACAAATGACCTTAGCACTTCCAACCTTTTGTTACAAAATGGCATGTTTCATTCCAAGGAGAAAAAAGTACAAGGAAGGTAATTAGTCCAAACCACAAAATGGACATCACACTGATCTGATCTTCTCTCAGTAACTTTTTAGGTATACTCACATTCTGGCCAAACCACAAGTGTGCAGAGCATGGGTAATACGCACAAAAAAAGTTTTCACAGAATCATCTAGGTTGGAAAAGACCTTGAAGATTATCTACTCCAACCATTAACCTAACACTGACAGTTCCCAAGTACACCATATCCCTAAGCACTGTGTCGACCCTACTCTTAAACACCTCCAGGGATGGGAACTCCTCCACCTCCCTGGGCAGCCCATTCCAACACCTCACAACCCGTTCTGTAAAGAAATGCTTCCTAATATCCAGTCTAAACCTTCCCTGGTGCAACTTGAGGCCATTCCCTCTTGTCCTATCGCTTGTTACTTGGTTAAACAGACTCATCCCCACCTCTCTGCAACCTCCTTTCAGGTAGTTGTAGAGGGCGATGAGGTCTCCCCTCAGCCTCCTCTTCTCCAGACTAAACAACCCCAGTTCCCTCAGCCGCTCCTCGTACGACATGTGCTCCAGACCCTTCACCAGCTTCGTTGCCCTTCTCTGGACACGCTCCAGTAATTCAATGTCCTTTTTGTAGTGAGGGGCCCAAAACTGAACACAGTCATCGAGGTGTGGCCTCACCAGTGCCGAGTACAGGGGTAAGATCACTTCCCTGTCCCTGCTGGCCACGCTATTTCTGATACAAGCCAAGATACCATTGGCCTTCTTGGCCACCTGGGCACACTGCTGGCTCCTGTTCAGCCGGCTGTCAATCAACACCCCCAGGTCTCTCTCTGACTGGCAGCTCTCCAGCCACTCCTCCCCAAGCGTGTAGCGCTGCTGGGGGTTGTTGTGGCCCAAGTGCAGCACCCGGCATTTGGCCTTATTGAAACTCCTACAGTTGGCCTTAGCCCATCGCTCCAGCCTGTCCAGATCTCTCTGCAGAGCCTCCCTACCCTCGAGCAGATCAACACTCCCACCCAACTTGGTGTCATCTGCAAGCTCACTGAGGGTGCACTCGATCCCCTTGTCTAGATCATCAATAAAGATGTTAAACAGGAGTGGCCCCAAAACCGAGCCCTGGGGGACACCACTCGTGACCAGCCGCCAACTGGATTTAACTCCATTCACCACAACTCTTTGCTCCTGGCCATCCAACCAGTGTTTTACCCAGCAAAGCGTGTGCCCATCCAAGCCATGAGCAGTCAGTTTTGCCAGGAGAATGCCGTGGGAAACGGTGTCAAAGGCCTTGCTGAATTCAAGGTAGAGAACGTCCACAGCCTTTCCATCATCCAATAAGCAGGTCGCCCTGTCGTAGAAGGAGATCAGGTTTGTCAAGCAGGACCTGCCTTTCATAAACCCATGCTGACTGGGCCTGATCATCTGGTTGTCCTGCATGTGTTGTATGATGGTACTCAGGATGAGCTGCTCCATCAGCTTCCCGGGCACCGAAGTCAGGCTGACAGGCCTGTAATTTCCTGGATCACCCTTCCGACCCTTCTTATATATTGGTGTCACATTGGCCAATTTCCAATCTGTCGGGACCTCCCCGGTCAGCCAGGGCTGCTGGTAAATGATGGAAAGCAGCTTGGCGAGCACCCCAGCCAGCTCCTTCAGCACCCTCGGGTGTATCCCATCCGGTCCCATAGACTTGTGTGTGTCTATGTGATGCAGTAGGTCACTGACTATCTCCTCCTGGATTGTGGGGGGGTCGTTCTCCCAGTCTCTGTCTTCTGGCTGAAGAGGCTGGATTCCCTCAATACAACTAGTCTTGTTATTAAAGACTGAGGCAAAGAAGGCATTAAGCACCTCAGCCTTTTCCTCATCACTTCTTACCATGTTTCCTCCTGTGTCTAGCAGGGGATGGAGGCTCTCCCTGGTCTTTCTTTTGCTGTTGACATAGAAACATTTCTTCTTGTCCTTGAT
Organism: Strix aluco; assembly: GCF_031877795.1. NCBI lineage: Eukaryota > Metazoa > Chordata > Aves > Strigiformes > Strigidae > Strix > Strix aluco. The sequence continues at coordinate 46,665,634 of NC_133934.1, read as the reverse complement.
TGCTGAAGCCAGATTAATTTCTAGCTGGGCTTTAGACCTCCTGATTTCTGCCCTGCATAGCCTCACGGCATCTTTGTAATCATTGTGAGTGGCTAGCCCCTTCTTCCAAAGGCCGTAAACTCTCCTTTTCTCCTTGAGTTGCAGCCAAAGCTCCCTGTTCAGCCAGGGTGGTCTTCTCTGCCGTCGGCTTCTCTTACAGCACCTGGGGACAGCCTGCTCCTGAGCCATTAAGAATTCCTTCTTAAAGAGTATCCAGCCTTCCTGGACCCCTATACCCTTCAGGATCATCTCCCAAGGGATTCTGTCAAGCAGTTGCCTAAGCAAGTCAAAGTCAGCCCTTTTGAAGTCCAGGATGGCAGTTCTGCTGCTCCCTCTCCTGGCCTCTCTAAGTATAGAGGACTATTATTTCATGATCGCTGTGCCCTAGTTGGCCTCCAACCACCACATCATCCACCAGTCCTTCTCTGTTCACAAAGAGGAGGTCCAGCAGGGCACCTTCTCTGGTCGGTTGACTCACCAGCTGTGTTAGGAAGTTATCTCCCACACATTCCAGGAATCTCCGGGACTGGTCCCGCTCTGCTGTGTTGTATTTCCAGCAGATGTCTGGGAAGTTAAAGTCTCCCACAAGAACAAGGGCAAGCGATCGTGAGATTTCTCTTAAGTGCCTATAGAATATTTCACCCACCTCTCTGTCCTGGTTGGGTGGCCTATAGTAGACTCCTACTACAACATCTGCCCTGTTGGCCTTCCCCCTGATTCTAACATAAAAGACACTCCACCCTGTCTTCATTACACTTGTACTCAAAGCAATCATAACAGTCCCTAACATACAGCGCCATAAATCTCTCTTCATTGATTTAGGACTTCTGGTAATATTGTCGCTGCCTACCTGAAAAAACAAGAGAGTGTAGTAGTCTTTGGGCCTCACTAGAGTGGGGAGTTTTGCCGTGAGGTCCTTCACCCGGGCCTCAGGGACGCAGCAGACTTCCCTATGAAGCAGGTCTGGTCTGCATATTGGGCCTTCGACACCCCTCAGAATGGAGTCACCCACTACAGTGACTCTTCTGGGGTTCTTTTTAGAACTGGTTTTAATACCTGGTCTAGAGCGACCTGGCCTTGGTGGACCTTGGTCTTCCTCCTTGTTTGACTCATTTTCATCATCCTTCTCTGCTTCATTCAAAAGTTCCAGGGTCCCGTACCTGTTGTGAAGGGACACTATGGAAGGTGAGGGAGGTCAGGAGAGGATTTTCCTGCCTCCTTGAGCAGGGACCTGTTTCCAGCCTCCCCCATCTCTTAGGTCCCCTCCTTCTGCCTGGTAGCAAGAGGATGAGGGATTGCCTGCCTCTTCTGGAGCCTTCATTTGCTCCTGTTGCTTCTTGAATGCACTTCGTTTTGCAAGACAGCATGGCAGCAATTCTTTCACTGGCCATTAGTGCTAGAAATGTAAATCAGATGAGATTAGATCTCTTTAGTTTACAGATCTCATTTTTTGTCATAAATAATAAAAGTAATTCAAAGTAATACAAAGAACAAAGTACAATTCAGAGAAGAGGGTATAAATATACAATGAGAAAATTACTACTTAAAAATATCATGGGAATTAATACCTGAAGAACACAGTTCTGAAATCTTCTACTTTATGAATACAGATAATTTGATTTTAAAGATAACATATGTTTGTAAATTGACAGGCTGATTCTGCCTGCTGATCATTACTTTGAGCTCTTTTCAGGTCTCCCTTTCATCTAAGATGCAGTAAGTAAGAAACCATCTACGCCTACAACATATCTACAGATGAATAAAGTGCTGGGGCAAACAACATTTAAGGCAAGTTCAGCAAGTTTGGCATGTTTCTTGCCTCTTTTGACCATGATCTACACCAGAGAACCATAATCTACATCAGGTTGGATGGTTGTAGGGGGGTTGAACTATATCACCTTTAAAGGTTCTTTCTAACCCAAACTGTGATTCTTCTGTTCTGTGATTCTTCTGTTGTGATTCTTCTGTTCTGTGATTCTTCTGTTCTGTGATTCTTCTGTTCTGTGATTCTTCTGTTCTGTGATTCTTCTGTTCTGTGATTCTTCTGTTCTGTGATTCTTCTGTTCTGTGATTCTTCTGTTCTGTGATTCTTCTGTTCTGTGATTCTTCTGTTCTGTGATTCTTCTGTTCTGTGATTCTTCTGTTCTGTGATTCTTCTGTTCTGTGATTCTTCTGTTCTGTGATTCTTCTGTTCTGTGATTCTTCTGTTCTGTGATTCTTCTGTTCTGTGATTCTTCTGTTCTGTGATTCTTCTGTTCTGTGATTCTTCTGTTCTGTGATTCTTCTGTTCTGTGATTCTTCTGTTCTGTGATTCTTCTGTTCTGTGATTCTTCTGTTCTGTGATTCTTCTGTTCTGTGATAATCTACATGGACACAGAACATCAGGTTCTTACCTGTACCCAAAATATATGCTAGATTTCTAAGACATCTAGAAAACATCTGGAGAATAATATGGATGGGATAGCAAAGCACTGAGAAATTGTGTTCAAAAAAGTCACAAAGATGAGTGGAGAAATCAAGGCTCTATTTCTAAAATTCCTGATACCAGTTTGTGCCCGAATAATGCAATGTGCTCCAACAGAAGCATGCTAATATTATAAATAGACAATATAGTTGCATACAGTCAGAGTAGAAATAAGTAAGGGAAAGGCAAGATGAGGAGGAAGGCAGCTGATGGACTATGAGCAACAACAGCGTGACTGCTCTGAGGATGTCCCTGTGTGCCTACGGCTGAAGTGCAGCAATACTTCCCACGTGTGTTTTTTATAATAATAGTTCTAAAAAATGTCACCTTTCCATTTCTTTTCTGCAAAGCTTGCAGTTTAAGAGCTTGATACTTTGCTTATGTGGGCCTAAGTGTTTCAGGGAGAGCTACCAGATTTCAACACTAACCTGCGAAATGCTATTCTTAGTGACCTGTGTATGAGGAAAAGCTGAGGGATAAGTCTCTGCGTGTTCTAGAGACCTCCTGTGCTGACTGTGCAGTACTGCACTTCTGGGAAGGCCTGAAAAGGCCTTTTGATTTCTCTGCTTGCCAAAGTGTTGCACGTCTGGTTAAAAAATACTGAGATGATTTCTTAGCTTTTTTGTCCTTCCCTCCCCGCCCCAAGATGGTGCTGCAAAATCATGCCATTTTAAAGTAATAGTTTTGTAAAGAAAACTGAATCTCCTCCTAAAGTAAGAATAAGACTGGAAAAGCACATGGGTTTTAGAAAATGGTGTACTATCCACACGTGGTAACCACTTGTATATTGAAGAAGTATCATTTACTGTAAATTTCAGAGATGCTGGAATTGCAGGGGATTTTTGTTTGCGTTTTTTTTCTTTGTTCTTTCTGGGTTGGGTTTTTTTTGTTGTTTTTGTTTTTGTTTTTTTTTTTAAGTATGTGGTCATTATGAGCCCGCCCTGAGTTCTTGCAATGGTTAGCATGTCCAAGGAGAATGGAGGACTTGAGAATGTGATGCTCTAAACTGTGTAATCCTGCTGTTATCAATAAAGAACCCAATACCTTTATTATTCTATTTTCAGTAGCCTGCCTTCAAGCCCAAGTTCTGGGAGCACATGTATCCTGTTTAGATTTGGAGACTGTTACCTTGAAGACAAAGCCTGTGACTTGAGATGAGTGAGTGAAATTGCTCTTTGCAAGGATTTATAGGAACCTCTGTGTGTGTGTCTAAACCTTATTGCATCAAGAAGGTACTCCTATCCACTAGCTAATAAGTAAGCTCTAGAAGTGGGGTCTCTTTTCTGGAATGAAATATCAGTCTCTCCAAACTTAATTCAGTTACACTGACTGTCCATTATAAATTCATTAATGTGCAACAGCAGGCCATATGCAATTTGAACTTTTCAGTCATGGTAGGGATCTGTTGTTGGGTGTTGTTACTGCATCAGTATCAAAAGACAACCTAAAAATGGGACAGCAACTGAAAAGAACAGTGGGAAACAAAAGACTTGATTTTTATTTATTTTTTTTAATCCTTGCTTCCTGCATAGTTTTCTGACATTTGATTCCCAATAACCTTTCTCCTACAACTTTCTATACACTAGAACATCCCAGGGATACGGTCACATTTCAAAGAGATGAAAGCTCGATACGAGTACAATATTGTGCAGAAAATTTTGGTTATTCAGGAATGTACAGTAGTATCTTAAACACATCATTAGGGTTATCAAAATTTATGGATTTTCTTCAGTAATAACTATGAGCAGTTGCCTTCTGGAAAACATGCTATTAAGAAGCATGTTTCAAGCTGCTTTATTATAATATCAGAACTGGGAAGCAAAAATCTGGGCACTGGAGCTTTTTGGAAAAAACATGCACCAAATGCTGTGAGTCTTATTTAGAAAAACAAAATCATGCAAGCTGACAGCAGGGAGCTGTTTTCAAATTGATCTATCAGCAACAAGTGTGTCACTGAATGTTTTTTGGTGGTCAGCAGGCCATCCTGGGTGAGGGTTAGTATGCAGGCATTTGGCAAACAGGCCAATGTTCCCACTAGCTTTTCTCCCCAGCTGGTGTTCCACTTGACTACTTGGTCATTGCCTTTAGAAGAGAAAACTTAATTTGCGAATACTTTTCAGTAGTGGGAGACACATAGGAACAGTGACCTGTTAAGTGTTGCCAATATCAAGACAAAAAATACTTTGCTCTAGAAGGTACTAACAGCTATGGCTAAACAGACAACTTCAAAATCTGTCAAAAAACTATAATAGCTCTAAAGATCTCAAAATCAAGTGTAAATGTTGCTCAGCAGAATTGGAAAGCCTAGAGAGGAAACAAATTCAGCTCATGAGGGATTTAAACAAAAATTTTCCTTGTCAAATAATTGAAACCATTTGCATTTACACTTATTGCTGTATATAGATCTGCCTCTAAGCACCTGACATTTGGAATGGTTTTCTGCAGCTCTGTTTGCTATCTCCTTGTGCATGATGTTTTTGCCTTCGTACATGTTTTGTCTGTGTACACGTTCTTTCCTGCTAAAAGTATGGAGCATTTGCAAGGTGTAGCTTGTCTAAGTTTTCACAGTATCACAGAATAGGAGGTAAGAAGGGACCTCTGGAGGTCATCTGGTCAAAACTGCCTGCTCAAGCAGGGCCACCTACAGCCAGTTGCCCAGGGCCATGTCCAGACAGCTTTTGAATATCTTCAAGGAGGAAGACTCTACCACTTCTCTGGGCAACCTCTGCCAGTGCTTAGTCACCCTTATATTAAAAAGCACTTCCTCATGTTCACATGGAGCCTCCTGTGTTTCAGTTTGTGACAATTGCCTCTGCTCCTCTCACTGGGCACCAGTGAAAAGAGCCTGGCGCTCTCATCTTTACACCCTCCGTCCAGGTACTTGTACACATGGATAAGATCCACCCTGAGCCTTCTCTTCTCCAGGCTGAGCATAGAATCATAGATTCATAGAAAAAACAGCCACAGCTCTCTCAGCCCTTCTTCATAGGAAAGATGCTCCAGTCCCTTAATCATCTCAGTGGCCCTTCACTGGACTTTCTCCATTATGTCCATGTCTCTGTTGTACTGGGGAGCTCAGAACTGGACACAGCACTCCAGGTGTGACCACCTCAGTGCTGAGCAGAGGGGAAGAATCAGCTCCCTCAACCTGCTGGCAACACTCCTTCTAATGAAGCCCAGGAATCTGTTATCCTTCTTTACTCCAAGTACACATTGTTGGCTCACAGTCAACTTGGTGTCCACTGGGACCCTCAGGTCTTGTTCTGCAAAGCTGCTTCCCGCTTGGGTAGCCCCCAGCACATATTGGTGCATGGGGTTGTTCCTCCCCAGGTGCAGGACTTTGCACTTACCCTTATTGAACTTCATGAGGCTCCTGGCAGCCCATTTCTCCAGCCTGTCAAGGTCTCTCTGAATGGCAGCACAACGCTGGCATATCAGCCACTCAGGACTGGACCCAGTGTTGACCCCTGGGGTACACCATTAATTACTGCTCTTCAACTAGACTTCTATTGATTTCCACTCTCTGGGCCAGGCTGTTCAGCCAGTTTTCAATCCACCTCACTGCTCATCCAGACCATGCTTCAAGAGCTTCTCTATGACGATCTTATATGAGACAGTGTCAAAAGCCTCAGTGAAGTCCAGGTAAACAATATCCACTTCTCTCCACTCATAGTCATTTCATTGTAGAAGATTATCACATTGGTCAAGCATTACTTCCTCTGGTGAAGCCATGTTGACTACTCCTGTTCACTTTCTTGTCTCTAATCTGCCCGGAAATGCCTTCCAGGATTAGCTGTTCCATCACCTTCCCAGGGACTCAGGTGAGGCTGACCAGCCTGTAGTTCCCTGGGTCCTCTTTCTTGAAGACAGAAGAGACATTTGGTTTTCCTCCAGTCTTTGGGCACTTCTCCCAGTCACCATGATTGTCCTGGTTTAGCCAGGATAGGGTTAAGTTTCCCCAGCAGTGGGGGGGAAGCTCTAGCTGGGTTATTCAGATACCATGCAACATCACATCCTGGTGCCAAAGCGGGACAAGGGGTTACCGCGTGTACTGTAGGATTTGCTCTATTCTCACTGCTCTATTGGTAGATATTTTGCTCTGTTCATTGTTATTACTGTTATTCTTATTGTTATTGTTGCTGTTTGTTGTGTTGCTGGTGTACTGTTGTATTAAATCTCTCCTTATCTCAGTCTTGGGGCTTTGTATTTCATTCCCTTTGTGGGGGAGGGGCAGAGACCAGAGACTGGTCTCAGACCCCGGCAGGGGCTAAACCACCACAATGATCAGTTAAAGATTATCAAAAGTGGCCTTGTGATGTCATCTGCCTGCTCCCTCAGGACTTGTGGGTGCATCCCATCAGGGCCCATGGACTTCTGTAAATACAGTTTGCCTAAGTATTCGCTAATCTGATCCTCTTCCACCCAAGAGCACATCTTCCTTGCTCTTGGTCTCTGGGATCTGGGGTTCCTGAAAGCCTGGACTTGCTAGAAAAGGCTGAGGTGAAGAAGGCATTTGGTACCTCAGCCTTTTCCATGTCCTATGTCACCAAGAGCCCTGCTTCATTCAGCAGTGGGCCCACATTTTCCCATATGTCCATGTGCTAATCAAGATCATAAAAATATTCATGAGCAATATTTTCAAAGAATTTACCTTTGAAATAATTTACTATATCAACATGAGGGCCTTGCTACAAGCATTGTGTACAGGGAAAACTCTCTTCTGTTACTGTATTAACATAAGGGCCTTATTACAAGTGAAACAATCTCTTCTGTTTCACAATCTGTTACATTATAATCATGTTCTACATGATGTTATTGCTGTTGGGGATAGATCCAGCTGGTACTTATTATCTCAACAGATTCATTGTATAATAGGAAACTTCATGTACTTGTATCAGTTGACTATAACCTACTTGAAGAATAGAAAAATATAGTCTATTTTAGTGGGATAGCTATGCACTAAAATAAAAGTATAAAAAACGTTCTGAGAAAATGAGGGGTTTGGGTTTTGGTTTTTGTGTTTTGTTTGTTTTGGGGTTTGGGGGTTTTGTTTGTTTTTGTTGATTTTTTTTTTTTTTTTTTTTCTAATCTGGGTTTTTCTCCTCATTGGTATTCCTAGAAATTATTCATGAATTTCATTATCATACATTTTCTTTGAATTGTGAACTGATAATTGTTCAGATATATCCAAGGAATAGCTTTGTGAAATAACATCAGCCAAATTTCAAGTGTCTTCAGTACACATTGTATGTCTCTTCATGTGCACAGCTTGTGATGTATACATGGAAGCTGAGAATGCATGCAGCTGCAAAACTGTCACATGTAGGTTTAAAAAAATGCTGTATTTCTGTTTTGAAGTCATGTGTATTAGCAGATTCATACAGAAGCCTGAGGAAGCTTCTGGTTTCAAAGATATTCTTCCTATAGTAATCATTTTAATACTGGGTAGCGTAATAATACATTTTCAACTCTCATATGTGAAGTTATTAAATAAGTGAAGAGAAATTGGTCATTTTGAGAAGGACTTCAGTGCACCCTTTCTGCAGAGTTATCAGACATTTTAAATGGAAAACATTTGAGTTTGAGTTTCTTTTTCACTAGCAAGATTATCTTTGTCTGATTGTTTTTCTCTGCGTCCCCCTTCCCACACCCCAGTGCTCAGCTTCACAGTGTTACTTAAGCCAATCCAAACCTCTGAAATGGGCAGCCCCATCTTTGGCAAGCTGTTCCCACTTTGTGTTAGAACAGACATTTGAGATGCCAGATACAGAAACTGATACGGCTGGAAACAACTTCAGGGAAAAAAATGTAGTTGGATCAGTTTCCCATAGCAAGTGGTGACAGAATAAAAAGCAACATGTGGCCAGGAAGGCGAGTGGCACAGAGCATTTTGGCAACCAAAGCCTTCATTCATCCTGTAATTCCTTATCATCCCAGCTTCTGTTACCTTTGCATGGTGCTGGTTGATTCCTGATGTATGGAAATGTGAAGCACTTCAGTGGTCCTGCCACCTTGTACAGTTTTCTGCCCTGTCCTCAGGTCCAGGCAGTCAGTGCAGCCAGGTTTGCAGTGGAATGTAGGGTTTCTGTCTGTATTACAGACTCTTCTTGCTTCCAAGTCTTGTAAAATGCTGCTTTAGACACTGCCACACTGACACTGCAGCTAAGTCATTTATTACAATAGCTTTTTCTACAAATGATGTGACACTGCAAGTGGATTTTCAAAGAAGAGTGAGAGAGGAAGAGGATAATTTGGTGCTGGAGGCTTCAGAAGATTAAACATGATGTTTACTTTCTCCATTTAGACATTAAATGCAAATTCAGGTGATTTATGGTAACATTAGTCTAGATACTTTCCTTATATTTTAGCTGTGTTCTTTTCTTGTGTTTTACTTAAGCTGTCTGCATGTGCATATGAAAACATATTTGTATTCTGTGTATGTATTTAGCAAGAAAGTCTCAGTGAATTTGTGATTCCATCTATGGTGTTTGTCCAGGGCATAAACAGAAGTTACATTGTTGATACGAAGGCAAGTGGACCAGCTTCCTTTCAGCAGAGAGGAATTCCTGATGTCACTTACATAAGAATCTGAAGGGGGTGAGCAAATGGCTCATAAAAGTGACTTTCAACTCATTAAAATAAGATACAATCCCAACATAGATTGTGTGATGAAAATGATGCTAAATTTAATTAAACTCCCCCCCCAAGAAAACTCCAACCAAACAACAAAGCCCAACAACCTCAAACTCCAGTGATTCCTTTGTCTATCACAAAAAAAAAAAAAAATTCTTTGTCTAAATAAGTTTCTAAATCAGTTTGTGATCTGTGTATTAAAACGATCAGGTTCATTTTTAACAGAGGAAATATGTTGTAAAATACTCCTGTTTTCCCCCTTCATTTAGAGATACTAAAGTGTGCTGATTGGAGATTGCAAAGATTTCTTTGAATGCTGAACCGTTTACAGCATAATTCCATTCTCAGTTTCAGGTAGCTGGTTTCACGATGGTTAACTTTAGTTTCTCAGAACTTAAGAGCTAAAGCCTGGTTTCCAAAGAGGTAGAAGAATGCAGTCAATCATAACATTTCACATCATGTCAAAACCCCAAGATTTTGTCAGTAAAATGTTATGAGGAAATGCAAGGAAATAAAAGGTAGTATAAGGAAATGGGGGTTAGTGAAGAACATGCAGGCTATCTTTAGTGAAAACCCTCAAATACGAAAGAGGATATTAGCATTCAAACTTGTTCACTGCTCTGTATCAGACTTTTCTAAACTTGATATTGCAGGCAGCTTACTCAGGTGAAACTACATTGATTGCCAAACTGGGCATATTAACCTGATACGTTAGGTCTATTTATCTTTACAGAATAGTTTATAGAGAGGATCCACCTAAGATCTGCAATGCTCAGTACTGTACAACAGCTGTGCCACTTGCTTCTTGCCCCTAACTTAGAAAAGCTACATTTGGGCAGAGTTAGCAGGTAATATTCTGTGGGTACCTGGCAATGGGGATGATGGGGTCTTCGCAGTCCCTGTCTGAAAGTGAATATTTATTGGGATGATTGCAAAGGCAAGTTCATGTCTCCTGAGATCATGGGGGGGGGGGGGTTTGTGTGTGTGTTATAGAAAGTATTGAAGACACGTCTGCCATCAGATTGAATACAAATGCAATAGTTCTCAAGTGCCCATCTGACCCTGCACAGAAAGCTGCAGCAGCCACAGGCACCTACATGCCTTCAAGTCCAATGTAGAGGATCTGTGTTTTCTTTTGTTGGACCTAAAGAGATTCAGCTGGAGAATGTTGTTGCAGTTATGCTAGAGAGAGGCAGGTGATGACTAGATTTAGTATTTTACAGAAGTGCTATGGTGAGAATAGGCTACTTTTCTTACACATAACATATAGTTGCCTGAACTAGGAAAAGCGAAGAAGAATTTAACACTTTTAGCTGGGTTTGTGTATACTTGAAATTTATTCTTCTTCACTGGGGCCTTTGAGTTTTCAAAAGGTGAAGTAGCAATTGCTTTTTTGTGTCTCTGTGTGTGCACACAAGTATATATGTATATGCACATGTATGAGTTCTGTTTGATCTTAACTAACACATCTGTAATGTAACAGGTAATTCCATTCAGCCCTAAGAGGCTTGGGGTTTTTTATATTTGTATAAATAGATATGTTTTTAGGCAGAATGAGGCTTTGTTTTACTGCAACACAAATGAACCACAACATTACAAGCTCACTTTTAAGACCAGTTAATATAGTGTTAACAATTCTTCTTGGAATATGAAGCTTAGTAATGTTTGTAGTATAAACATAGAGCTAGAATTCAAGTCTGAAAATAATTTTATTTGGAAACAGTTCTGGCTCATTGTTTTCTATTGTTTTTGGATATCCCAAGGGAGAGAGGGCAGATTTTTGCTTTCAGAATTTGAAGAATAATGACATGTTATAGGAATGTGATGATGATTTAGAAAGCTGGTTTATTTTTGTTTCGGTTTCTCTAAGACTTTAGTAATTTTCTTTTCTCTAGCTGCTCTTACTGTTAAACAGCTGCTTTGTCTTGAGTGTGCTGGTGGTTAACAGTCTCCCCAGAGTGGTGGCTTGCAGTAATTGCACATTAGCTTCTTACCTAAGGAATCAGGTACACGGGAGAACCTCACATGCAGAGGACGCTACAGAATCACAGAATCATCTAGGTTGGAAAGGACCTCGAAGATCATCTAGTCCAACCGTTAACCTAACACTGACAGTTCTCAACTACACCATATCCCTAAGCGCTGTGTCAACCCGACTCTTAAACACCTCCAGGGATGGGGACTCCACCACCTCCCTGGGCAGCCCATTCCAATGATCCAAGTGTAGTTTAAGGATGCATATTCAAGGAGTGCGCTGTTTCATAGATTACAACTTCTGCAATCTAAATTTTACCTCTTTCTGTAACACTTCAAATGCACACTTAATATACATAAATCACACATTAAAAACCTTACACCTGTAAACTCCTCTAGATAACTTGGGGCATATAGTACAGTTTCTAGTACCATCTCTAGCTCCTTTTGCATTTAGTTCAAAACTGATCTCATATAGTTTTAGATTCTTTGTGATCTATATTACCTAATGGAGTGATAATATCACAGGTTCACATCCTACACAGAGGTGGTTTCTATGTATTATGCAACTTTCCTGAAAAATAAGGACATAACTAAACTCCAAATAGCCAGTGAGATTAGATTATTCAATATTAACATTACTGTTTACTTAGTAATTGCTTGGGTCTGCTCTCCATTCAGACAGCTGGTTCAACCCCCAGTTTTTTATGATATAAGCTTAGATGACTAACTTTTAGATGATTACATTCGGGATTTCTGTCTGGAAGAGCTTTTCCTCTTGGAGCTCAGTTCAGTTGTGCATGCATCAGTATTTATTGGAGGTGGCATAGGATATCCCATCTGGTCTCCAAAAGGGCATGGATCTATGATAGGTGTCTGGCACTGCAGTGAGCATGTGTAGACTATCCTTTGACACAAGGGAGGGGCAACTAAACTGAGTTCTAAAAACTTTTCCGTCCAAAATAACTACCTCAAATACCAGTTTTTTGGTGACATGAACCTCTTTCTTTTTCTAGTCTTTCCTGAAATTCTTCCTACCAGCCAAGAAACCTTTCCTGACTGATTTTTTTTTGTTATGTCTGTTCTGATATTTTAAATGAAGTTTTGATTTTAGAATACTCAAATACTGAATGCTACATTAGCTGAGCTTTGTTGCTACAATATTGCAACACTACAAGTTCTATTGTTCCCACAGGCTTTACTGCTTGAATATGTCCAAGGTGACCTAGAAACCTCTGATAACTGAGATAAGTGATCTGAACAGCCCAGGCCTTGTTGTGTTGGAAGGAATGATTGACTGCAGGGATCTAGTGTTTCTGCAGACAGAGACTGAGTTGACTTCATATGCAGGCTATGAGTATAGGGATATATTTTCCTGAGTTATGCAAGCATAGCATTCCATTGGTAAAAGTATTTACCATGAAAAATGGCATATGTATCCTTATGCTGTCATGAATCAGCACTGTCTGGCAGTGATTTAACTTAGATTTCCCTTTTGAAAAAGGATCTCTATCATGAAACTTTCAAATGCTTATTTTTTAGTATTTATTGAGTGGTAGCATCAAAAAGATCCTATTCAGAATGGACTCCTTTGTAGCTGGTATTGTTATAGAAATATATACATAAAAAGATAATGCTTGATTGAATGGGATTTTAGTATTGGATTTAAATTAATTAAATGAATTATATTAATGTTAATATATTAATTTAAATTAATTCAATTAATATCTCAGTATTGGATTTAAACAAAAGTTAGTGGGCAGAAGCACAAATGCATCTGAGTAGGAGGGAGTTCAGTGTTCAAGGGCTAAGCTGAGATTAGTGTGTTAGTGCATATCTGGCTGTGCTTTTTAAGTTCATCTGCTGACTATCCCAACCTACTGTACTTTGGTTTACATTCTGGAGCAGTCTCAAAGTTAGTGAACTGGATTCCTCTTAGATGAAACACTGGTAGCAGTGCTCCAAGAGCCACCGAATGTTCCTCAGACAGATGGGCATTCTGTTCATGGGGAAAAGAAGATGAGAGCTAGTCCAAAGTGAATAAATAGACAAACCTTAACCATGTCTGGTGTGGATGTCAGGTCCTCAGGATCAAGTAGTTTTCATTATAAATCTGCTCCTGTTTTTCCACGGTGCCTCCTGGTAGTCTACAACATCACGCTGCAAGATGCTGTCATGCTCCACTGGTAGGGTACAACTCCACAAATGTTGTCATGGCTGATAAAGAGTTACAGCAACGCTTGATAGGATGTGAACTCACCTGAAACTAGTTTTGGGTAAGTAGCCTGAAGCTTGAAATTGGAGTGGAAGGCAGGGAGGTATAGCGAGTGGGAGAGAGGACCCTTTTCAAATACTCTTTTCTAACTCAGCAGTGCCTCCTTGTCCCAAGTGAAAGCACTGTCGTGGGTTCAAAGTGGTGTATACAAGTTGGACAGAACCTTTCCCTTGGGAGATCATGTCAGATTAAAGTTTATAAATAACTGAAATAGTGCCTACAAGAAAAAAAAGAACTCTTTCTCCTGAGCTACAGCAATGTATTTTCATGAAACAAGTGTCTTTAGTTAATCAGCTTCTGCTCTTTCTACAAGCAAATTAGACATTGATTTTTTTGGGGGGGAAAGATCTTATATATACATTCAGCATTAAATTAGTGATGTTCCAATCCTAAATGTATTTTTACTGGATTCAAGAAAATTGATATGCACATGAATGACGTTCTGTGACATAATTACAACGTATTAATGCTATCTTCTGTGTTACTAGCAAGAATGTCATTAGCATAATAGGAAATTGTAGTTATGACTGAAGGCATAAGTCTACTATGGGTTTAGTTATCATAAGAAAAAGGAATATATCTGAAAGATGTGTTACACTTTCATTAAAGTTTAATCTTGTATCAAAAATAACAGGAGACTTCATGGTCTTGCAGTGTAAATTTTCTGCTCACAAGACAATTATTAAAAGGAAGATGACTATCCTTTTTTATTTCTTCTTGGTTAATAGTCATTAATAACATAAAATAACAACGTTAAGGGGACATGCCTCCATGGTATGCTAAAGTTTTCTGCAGTGTTTCAGTATAGTGTATAATATTTTCACGATGGCTAAAATGAAGGACCAACATGCTGAAATTCTACGAAAATAAGAATGAAAGCTTACAAGAGTGGCTGCTGTCAAATTCTGCTATAACAGTAACAATGAGATCAAATGTTAGATATCTGTATTTGCTGCAAAATCTAGCTCTCAGACCTTAAAGAGATGACAGGAAGCAGCAGTACTCTGTTGGTATGTGGTAGGTAAGTCAACAATTATTCACTGTACCTAAAAGCTGCTGCTGTTCTGTGGTCCCTGGACCTACCTGGAATACATCTGGAGTCATTATCAACCTTTCAATGTTTGCAAAACCAATAGGGACCAGCCATATGCATTTGGGTTCTCCCATATAATATGAAAATACAGTAATGGTAGGGACTGTTGCCTGTATGTGCCCCTAATGAGGCTGGTGGTGTAGAGCAGTCTATACTTTACAAACACGTCCATGAGGAATTAAGTATTCAGTGACATCACCTCAAGCATCTTTAATTTGTGAATCCTGTTCCACCATTAAATTCCATAATCCACTTCCTTTTCAGTACATATCCTTACAGTTGAAGCAAAGAATGTCTCACCACTACCAGCTGTTGACAGCTAAATTAACCAGCTAGTAACACTGTTCTGTCTGCCTTCACTGAAGAGGAAAAAGGCTAATTTGGTGAGTGATTTATGGTGTCTCACTTAAATGCTCTGAATTGCACAAGGAAGGACCTTCTTTCTCTTGACTACAGAAAGACTTTAGATCAGCTAAATTAGGTGTTTAGTTTAGGTAATATGAACTATTTTCTGTGCTCATAATGCTGCATTCAACTTACCTATTTCAGGTATCTACTAATTAGTGTCATATTTTCATACAGTCATACTTTTTTTCTCTTTATTTCCAATAGCTCCCTCCCCTACACTGGAAGATTGTTTCTCTCATGTCACCAGAAAAAGCTGATATCCACTGACTGAGCACTGAGTAACACTGGAACATGAAGAGAACAAACAAGGAAAGTCCAAGGATGGGAAAATGGGGCAGCTAAAACTTCTACTGTTGAGATTCACTAGAATCTGGTGGGAGACAATCTGAGGCATAGTTGTAACTAATTGTAATCACATAAAACCAAGATTGTTACATAGCTTTATTTTAACATCAGCTGGTTTTAAGCCATTTAGTCTTTTCAACTGTTAACAATCAAGTTTAGTCAGAAGCTGTGAATTACAAAGGCTCCAAAGTCCTGTTTGTAAAAAGTAAAAAATAAGAAATGTTTTGAAGGCTGAGTGACCTTTATCTCCCCCAAGGTAGAGAAATTATTTTTTCCAGTTACAGGACATGATTTGTAAGGGAAACATTCGAATTAGAGAAAATAGGTGGTTGTAAGGAGTTAACAAAAGGCTGCTGAAACAAAGTTCAGAGCTAGATTAGGTACCCATGAATCTGACAAAAAAAAACCCCAAACAAAAACACACAAGGTGGGTGTGATTGTTAAAGTGATAGTTGAGGAATTACATGAAATGATTAGGGAAACATAAGATACTGTGTATATTTGCAAGTATGAGTAAAGGAACTGTGGTTTTACTATCAAACTGTACTGAATGTAAATATTCCTGCTTGCATGTTCAGCAGGAGGCAGCCATGTATCTGTACAGACTGCCTGCCCTTGCCAAGGACAGTGTGGTGAATGATATTGAAAGATTATTTATATGGGGACTGCAAAATCTAATTGAAAGGCCAGAATTATATTAGGTTCAAGATGATTATGTCATTGCAAAAATTCATAAGACTTTCACACAAGTCAAAAATACAGACTAAGTCAAACAATATACCCAATGTTTGGTGCTACAGGAAAAAAAAGTTGCTGGCAATAAGGTAGGCAGATATGTTGTCTTGCACTGAAGGGAAAAAACCCCACAAATAACTAACTTGATGTGATATTGGGTTTATTTCCTTGAGATAAACTCACCAGAGAATGTTACAACTGAAGTGATCATGCTTAGTAATTTTTTTTTTTTTCTTGCCACATGTTACGTATTTTTCAGTTGCAACAACCTTTGACAATGGGACAGAGTTTGCTGAGACTGAATGTAGTAAATTGGTGGAAGATTGGAGGTTTAGACATGAAGTTGCTAGAGCCAATTATCTCCAGTATAACAGGGTATTGGGAAATGGTATCAGAATAATTAAGGTCATGCTAGAAAAGACAAGAGAATCACTGTGATCCACATTTAACAATGTTAAATTGCAGAGTAGTGTTAATGAAGCATGAGTTGTTATGTGCTAATAATTTGGTTGCTGCTTAGAAGGATGTCTGTTGTGATTTGCAGGCATATGAAGACCCAGATAAGAAAAAAAAACCAACCTAAAATGCCCTACCCTGTAAACCTAACAAAGCTTGTCATGATTTAGTGTGCATGGAATTCTCCCTATTTCATGAAAATAATGATGTGAATCAATCTACACCGTTCAATGAAGCACTGTGCAATTGCCAGGACGGTTTTAGAGAGGCCATCTCCCATAATTATGAAAGTTTGCATCCCCAGGTTAGAAATATGCAGTGTTTTTACTAACCCTCCCAGAAAGAAGAAAGAATAAAAGGTTATGAATCTTCTATTTATCTGAGAAAGGAGCAGTTACTGCAGAGGCTGGCTGTGCCCTCATCCTTTCTGCAGTCAGACTGAATCTGGAAAGACTTAAGCTAGCTCTGAGTAAATTGGTGTCTACCTGACTATGCAAAGATGCCTGCTTGATTTCTGGAAGCATCGTACCCACATTATGGTGGCTATTCCTGTGCTACTCAGCCATCATGACAAAGCCAGTTAGTCTGGGAGCATGCTGTGCGGATGTTACTGCATTGCTTCTGACGCTGGGGCTGGCTCAGGGATGCATGTCCTGCTCTGTTTTGTGCAGCACAGACGTGCCTTGTGTATAACTGCTGGGAAAGAAAGGCCAGAGCTGTCACAAGAAATAACGGTCAAAGTCATATGACTTTGGCATCCCAAGTAGCTACATGCTTTGGAGAAATAAGCAATGCTTATTGAACTTGAGATGGGAGGGAGTGAAGTGGATCAGACTTGGGCATTTTGTCTGAAAGGGCATCACCTTTGTCCGGGCAGCATTGACAGGGACAGATTAGAGCCAGTTCAGTTACTGAACCAGAGAATGTTGCAGCTAAGGTCTGGAGGAGAAGTCCCTGCTGTGACAGATAAGCCTGCTGTATATTTGTATTTCGAGGTGATATGTAAAAAGCACTCATCTCTCTTGGGTAATTAAATAACTCCTGTGTAAGGATTGCTGAATGGTCACATTCTGCAACCATTAATTTAACCTCAAGATATGCTACAGCTATTATGTAGTTTTAGACCAGTGAGGTTTATCAGCACTGCTACCTTTTAGATTTGCAGATGTGTCTAGCCTCACAGTTATCTATCTTTCTCTAAAGCCATTTTTGGAATAGCTGCATATATCTATCTATTTGTGTTTTTATCTGCATATGGACATACAATTATCTCAACCCTATTAATATATTTTACTCTGCCTTTCTAGGCTGTATAATTAAAGAGGTGTGAAGTGATACTGAAATGTGAGATAGCATCATAAAGATAAAACCCTGAGTATCACCTGTAATGGATTTGTGTGTGGTATGAAATAACTTTCTCTACAGTTGGAAGAGATGACTTTACTGTACCTACAGTTTTGGGGCAAAGACACAGCTGTAATTTGAAGGTATTTTATTTTTAGCTGGGTATCACACTTTCTAGAAATGTATTAGAGAAAGGTCAATGAAGCCACTGTGTAATTTCAGAGAGGTTCTTTTTACAATGCATTTCTGAGGAGACACTGAAATAAATATTTGCAATCCAGCTTGGTAATTGTAAGCACCACTGTATCACTCATCAAAATGTTCAGTTGTATGAGGCCTCTGTAAGAGCGTGTGTTATTGCAAGGCAGTTTATAGAGCAAACAATAGCTAGTGTCAATGTACAGTACTGCGCACTAAATCAATGAGAGGTGCTTTTGACTTCAGGTTTGCACAGGTTCACAAAAGAATTTGTTCACTTCAGTCTCAGCAGTTGGCTGTGAGATGTGTTAGCCTCCTGGTGAATGCATTCTCATTTCTTTGTTCTAGGACCTGTAGGTGCCTTGCTGACAGAGGATGCTATTGATTAAAATAACTGTGTGGTTTTTTTCTTCTTTTCGAGTGTTGTAGGGGTAAATTACTGAGCTGGTGTCTCCATTGAAAACCTTCAAATAATTCCAGTGTCCTTTATGAGGAAATACAGTTGGTTCAACATATTACACCACATTCCTTTATCTAATATTTTGTTGTAATGAGAGAGGACACTATTACCGATGGAAATAATTGTCTGGTACTGAAATCTTGTAGCACTTTTAGCAGGATAAAGTTAAAGCTCAAGCTATCCTGGGCAATACCAAATTTGGTACTGATCTCCCCAAAAGTCCCCACTAGCTATTAAAAACTAATAGTGCAAAATGTGTGAAACACCCCCCTTGCAAGATATAAGATAAAGATAAGTAATTTGGATAGTAAAACTCCAAACTTGCCTTGGAAGTTCATGAAGAAAATATTCCTAATTCCACCTCAAAGACATTTTAAAAAATAATTTTGTGAGTCTCTCGCCTTTGTGCTCATATGCAAAGATGACCACAAAGGATGGATAAAGGGGTTAAATAATAATTTCATCTTGACGTACCATTTAAAACAGGTCTCGTCTCTGTCTGCTGAGTTTCCTGCTCATTCCTTCGTCCCAGTTTCCCAACAAGTTTGTGGCTTTGCACCATCCCAGCTGTACCTATTGCAAACAGCTGGAGTGCAAGCACCCAAACTCCCACCCCGCAGATGGGAGCGAGATGGGTGTTGCTCTGAAGCCATGTCCCTGACACCAATCTTGCTGCAGCAGGGAGCGACTGGATGGTGTTTAGAGAGGTGGTGATGAGCAGATTGATGCAAGAGGGTGTTACACTGTGAGATGCACAAGGAAGAAACCAAGAAAGGAATTAGAGGAATTTTGAATTAGTGAGATTTGTCCAGGAGAGGAGTTGCCACCAAATTACCTTACAGCACGGCATGCTAACTAGGTTGTGGTGGAAAAGGGAGCCTGATGCCACCATCTCACCTACATTTATATGTGTGGAAAGAGAATTAAAATTGTCTGCAATTTTTTCCCCATTATTTTCCCTCCCTGGTAGTCAGTCCCAGCCACTGAGGTGTAAGAACAAATTCACTCAGGGAAACATCATTCCCTGAGGTGGACACAGTGGCAGCAATGGGCTGGGAGCTGTGAAGGTGAAGACCTGAGGGAAACAAGGCGCTGCCCCGGCGCCTGCCAGGGCTTTCCCTGGCCCAGGGCTGCCTCACCAGGAGGGCGCACCGGGCCGGTACCGACCTCTCCGACTGGCGGAGGTACTCAGGCACTGTTTGCTCTCCGGTGAGACAGGGCTGTGCCTCCGTCCAAAACTCTCAGGGCCTCGGACACCACATGGCACCCTTGCCTTCCTCCCGCTTCTGCCCGCCCCAGGCCTGCGCCAGGCGTTCCCGCCATCCAGCCATAACGGCCTGTTGCTCCTCAGAGGGGCAAGGGTACTTGTGTTTGGATCGATTTTTGAAACAAAAAAAATCGTTTGGTGGCTTTGCTGGTGTGCTGTAGATTACGCCGTGCCGTTGCTAGGTGGCAATGTGTCTTCAGGAAAGGCGGGCAGCGGCGGTGAGAGGAAACCTCCGCTGTGGCCTGGCAGGGCCTCAGCAGTGGCCCCCCCGCCCGGCTGCCCTCGGAGACTTCCGAGGTGACAGCCTCTCCCCGCTGTTCGTGGGGCGGGGGAGGAGCATCTGAATCAAACCATATATATATAAGTTTTTTTAATTGCTCAAAATGTTGTTTATTATATAATTGATTTTTTTTGGGGGGGGGGGGGCGGGGGCAGGAGGGAACAGAACACAAGTCCATGCTCTGCCTTAACTTAATTTAACACACAGGGCATAATATGGGTGTAGGTGCCAGGAGCAGGGTGCTGCAGGGCTACCCTGCTGCTGCCCCAGCCTCTCTGTACCAGGGGTGCTGCACATCGAGGTGGTTGGGAGCTAACAGGAAGGAGCTTGACGACACTTCAGTATAAAACTTTATACCTCTTAAAACGACTATTGGCAGGGATAGGCTACTACTTTAGAGGCTGAGTATTCATGGGTTTTGTGGGGGTTTTTTTGGTTTTGTTTTTGGTTTTTTTTTTTTTGCATTGAAATAGGAACATGCTGCAAGATGTGAACCAAAGATGTCTTGAATTCTGCCTGCAACCTCTGCATACTCAAGAGTGCGTAACCTTCAGAGTGCCTTTCCTTCTGGCTCTCCTCCTCTTTGTAAGAAGACCTTGTGTTACTCGGGTGAACGTAAATTAAGTTACCCTGTACTAATTGATGTGTGGAGCTAGCTTTTACTCAAGAGCAAGACACAGTCCTGGGTTCAGAAAGCTTTGTTCTGTATAAACAAAGGCCATTTGTTATAGATGGTATAATGTGTTCCAGCTTTATTTGTTCTGAACAAGATGTGCCAAGGATACATCCAGTATTTTTATATACTGGTAATTAGGGGTGGAAGGGAAAATTCTTTTCATCCATCTGATCCTGGTTGTTATTTACTCAGAAATGACAATTATTTTAAAGATAATTAATTATGAGCCAGTCATAGTACTCCAGTGCAGCTGGCTGGCGATGACTGATTCAAAAGCAGTAATTATTACAGGTTTGGAAAGAGAGCTGAAATGACCCAGATGGTTAGCCCAATTAAACTGATCCAAAAGTCACCAGAAATAGTGCTAATCCTCTATTTCTACTGGGTACAGCAGTGCATAAAGACCTGTGATAGCAGGGGACAGGTGCTAGTGAGTCAGGTTGAGGCAACTGAGAGCTGTACCATAAAGACATCCTGCCATAAGCCAGATGGATAGACTTTTGAAGCACAGAGGCCTGGGTGGTGAAAAGCTGAGAAGTTAAAACAGAGACACTGAATGAAATAGACCTCCTCTGCCAGTCTCTGGCTGTGTGGTTAGTGGCCCATACACAGTAAAGGGATGAAGCAAACTAAGAAAATAATCCGAGAAGGAAAATGAGGGCAAGAAGACCCTCATTCAGAGTTGAAGCTCTCTGGAAAATAATCAGGACAGAGTTTAAGCAGTGTTTTGGTTTCTATCATATATGCAAGCATTATATTCCAACAAAAAAAAAAAAAAAAGATTGTCTTAGCTAAAAGATAGTCTTAGATGTGACTAGTTTTGGAGTATTTAATACACTCTGGCAGTAATAGCTATACAAATGTGTTAGAGGAAGCTGCTTTTCTATGATAAAAAGAATTATGTGACAGAAATGTTTAAAAGAAATGAAAAAGGCAAAAAAGTGTGTTGATGTGAAAATGTGTTCATGACTGCTGAATCTGGTAATGTTGAGGCATTAGAATAATAGGTGAAAAAAATGCAGGAAGGACCATTATGATTGAAAAAATATGAGAGAAGGATCATAGGTGCTGTATGCTTTCTTCATCTAAAGAATGACATTAAGGAAGCTTTTAAAGTTTGGCAAGCTGTTTCCAAAAAATCAGGCTCCTCATGGGGAAGAGTTGTAGTAATATCAGAGAATGCACCAGTCAGGTGGCTACAAGGTTGCAGTGAATGTTGGTGTAGCATGTGTAATCTATGAGTTCATAATTATTTGACAGAAAAAGATGTCAAAATACTTGAGTGCCTACTGGAGGGTTATGTAGGTTCAGCCTGTGATCTTTTCTTAGCTCTGCTAAAATACATAATGGAGACAGTGAAGTGTAGTTCATCGTTTTTGACAGTTTGCTCAAATAAGAATTGAAAATAAAAAGTGGCTCCATAATTAAAAAAAATGGTGTCTGAGTCAGCAGGGAATTGCAGATGTACATGGAGGGAACTAAGACAAATCAGTTCAAACCCTGGTATGCTTTGGCATCGTGGGAGCTATCCTCAGTCCATAAAGGTAAGGCTAGAAGCACCTGCAACAGAAAATAAAGGGTATGAACAGCAGGAACGTCTTGAGAGGTGGCATATTCTAAAGTTACAGTTTCTGCAGGTTCCAGAAGGAAACAAGATTAAGCAATCTGAATTAGCTGAGTTGAGCAAGGGATAAGCAACAGAGCAGTTTAAATTTGGGGAATTAATTACCTTAGTATCACCTGATAATGGTGATGCCCATGTGATGGGGAGATCACAAGAAAATGAAAGGATCCACAAAGACACTTTAAACGTTGCTATTAGGCTTACATATATATGTATATTTATGGCATTTCAAATTGCATAACAGCTGGTGGTTAATTTGCATGGGAAGGTAAGACACAGTGAACTGTCCCCTTAGGAGTTTCTGGAACAAGCTGCTGATTGTTGTGTGACTACTTACATTGAACAGCATTGTGTTAGAAGTCTCATACCAAATGAAGCTGATCTCTCCTTGCCTTGGAGTTCTAAATTCTACAGCGTGCACAAGACAGACACGTATGCAACTGATGATAGTATCATGCCAGTCAGTCCTCTTTCAGGAAGACTAAATTCCAACATCTTAATGGCTCTTTGTAAAAGCTGAATGTGATTTAGATGAGGATGTCCAATAATTTGCAATATACTTACTATATTTTAAACAATGAAGTTGGACAGTCTTTCTTCAAATAAACTAATCTTATCCTTGTCCTCTATACTCATTGCTGTAGAGTGTAGAAAATCAGCAATTGCACTGTGCTGTTAATTTCATTTATTTCTCTACATATTTTACATTATAAATATTTAAAAAGGGTAATTACCTGAAAAGTCAAAGTTAACTGATATTTGTTGACAGGGTGTAATGACTTAAATTAGCATCTTGTCCACAGTGCTCCCCTTGAAATGAAAGCAGTTATAAAAGCCTAGTCATAAGTTTGCCTAGCCACTGTACAAATATTTTAGAAAATAAGGTCTTTGCTCCAGGAAATATCAGTTAAACAGATACTGAGCCAGCAAAGACACCAAATCAAATGGAAGAGATAGGGAAGGCCGTTAAGAGAAAGGATTAAGTTATTCATCTCTGAATGGCGTTTCCATTACTGTGAAACTACTTGGAATGAAATGGGCAAATAGCGCTGTCTGAAGAAAAAATAGCTGCAGTGTGGTGGTATCGTTTGCTTAGGTTATTATGAGATGACTTTGATTTGGAGGAAGGATGAAGAAGAGTTGGAAAGGAATTTTAATCAGTGTTAGTAGCAAAAAAGAAAGGACAGAATGTAAGTGATTCGTGCAGAGGAGCATACCCTGGGCAACAGGCACTTACACAGCTGGACAGACTGCGACTTAATTTCCTTGGGTGTTGATTCTTCTTCCTCTTTCCAGCCAGGCTGTGGGTATATCGATCAATGTTTGCACAGTGCCACACATGGCCTTCCAAAACCTCCCCCTCTATTGGTGAGTGAGATTGGCAGTACACTGCTCTGTTCTGAACTGAGCATGGGGGAACGAGGAGAGAGTTCATAGAAATGCAAAGGAGGGCAGTGTGGGACACCCCAAGACTCCTGCTTTTGATCAGATTGTGTGACCTAAGCATGGAGCCTGGATTTGCACAGGATCGTTGGAAGTTTATAATGAGTGTTATGGGTAGTGGGAGAACCAAACAACAGAGAAGGGAACTTGATTGGAGTTGTGCTGTATTGGAGATAATACAGTGGTTGGTGCTATGGTTTTTTATCTTCTCTGAGCCCTTGTGAAAGAAACTAGTTTGGCTTCAATTACCACAATGAGTTTTTCATAAAAATGAAGCAGGCGATGGTTTTGGAAGGACCTGGAAGCTTCCCAGCCTGAAAAAGGTGCACCCTGCTATCTTCTGCTGTTGTGAGGAAGAACGATACCCTGTGGGGGCAAAGAGAACTTGGGAACGCCAGATTGCTTTTCAGAAAACCCAGTGTTGTTCTTGATATTGGGAAAGATATCTTATTGCTATTTTCACTGTTTAGGAAAACTGGGAGAGCTTGTTTTTGGTTTACTTGGGTTTTTTGTTTGTCATGTTTGGTTTTTTGTGGTGGTTTTTTTTTTTTTTTTTTTTTTTTTTAAGTGATAGGGGTCCAGTTGCACAGAGGACAGAAATGTGTTTGATTTCCTTAGTACTTCCTACCGTTTCATGGCTTTTGAACTGCTCCTGTACCTTTACCCTGTTCAAGTGTGCATACCTGTCAAAGAGGTTGAGAAAGAAATGTATCAATTTCTTACTGGGAAGCAGGTATCCTGGTACCAAACAGGCACACTAGTTTCAGGATGCCGTGGAATGAGCTTTGAGACAGAAGTGCAATTTCTGCTCCCCTCCCCTGACATTAACAGTGTCAGAGGAAACTCAGAAAATTGCTCAGTTTGGTTTATTGCTCCTCTGTACTATTTCAGAACCCTCCAATGCTGTGGGGTTCTGTTACGTTCAGAGGCACTGCTGTCTTGAGCCAAAGATATTTAATTTTTTTAAAGAATAAATGGCATAAATTGAGTCTAATTGTCAAGTAAAGCAGTCAGCAGATCTTGCTGGCTCTGTGAGCAGGGTGGGAGAGCTGGGTCACAACAGATATGCCAGGTGAAGAAGGGTAATAAATAGTTGGCTGTTTGCTGCATGAATTGGAGAGGACAGAGAGGGACAGTGAATTTCAGAGAGAATATTTGGTACTCTCAGCCTAGGAAAAAAACAGAAGAAAAAAAAAAGGGGGGGGGATGTAGATCATAGACAAAAAATGCACACTTGCTATCACAGAGCATCCACATGACCCCATTCTGCAATTTAGGGAGAGCTTGTGGTAAGTATTGTTTGCTGCCTTAGGACTTTGACACAGAGTGCTCTGGTGGTTCACCATTATGCTCTCTATTATACTAGAAGTTGCTGAATTTTAATTTTTTTACTTTTTTAATTTAGCTGGTACCTTTTCTGTTCTGTTAAGTTCAGAATAGTTTCCTGAGATCTTGTGATTTTGTACATCCCTCGTAAACAGCAACAATATTGAAAGAAGCACACAATAAAATGGTGAAACGAATGCAGTAATATACATCCTTATTTGTAAATTCTATGTGCTACCATAAAGTACTGATGTCAAGCAGTATAATATTTTATCTATAAATACAGACAAGTCGTCCAAAACTAGTCAAGCAGGAATACAAACTGACTTTCATTCCCATGGCTGTGCTATACTGATAGTCCCTTGGAGTTTGTTTCCAGTCTACAAGTCAGTGTAATTTCTTGCACATTATGATTCCAAGTACTCTTTTTGCGCAGCAAATGTCCTGCTCTGTAATAGTATCTTCACTAATGCTAATTTAAAATTGTAATACAAACATTGCAGCAGGACAGACTCTTATACCCCAGATATAAAAAATTGAGTTTCATTACTGTGTTCAGCATTTGCTATGGGTGCCATTAAGGTACTTCAACTGGGTAACTAAGTATTGGATCAAATTTTGCCACCTAGAGAATAAATGTATGCATGTAATATATATGATGCACAAAACCCCCACGTTAATACTCAGACTGTTGGGAAGGAACAGAGCACCTCTTTATTTGCTTATTACTGGGCCAACTTTATGATGGTTCTTCAAAACGGGCATCTCAATGTAGTGTAAGGAAGGTGAAAGATGTATTTCTAGTTTATAAAGCCTTGTCCTTCAGATGGAACAGGTAATGGTTGTATATGTTGTACTAGTGGACTTGGTTTAGGAAACATAGTTATTGTAAAGTTAATGTAAAACAAAAGCAATGCCCATCTCGCCATCTGCAGAAGCACCAAACTTCTGTCATCACAGTGCTAAGGCAACTTGACAAGAATATAAGTACCTGAACTGCAGGCAAACTTGTGACTAGAAGTCATGTTGACCCCATGCTCAGTTGCCTCAGGGCCTTACTGTCTTCTTTCTTTAAATAGTGCTTCTGTTCCAGATCTTTGTTGCTCTCCACTGCTTCTTCCAATATGTGCACATACTTGATCAAGTTGGATACCAGTGTTTTGTCTCCAAGCGTCAAAGCGCTGTGACTTTCATTTCTGTTATTGGTAAAAGAATGAATGACTTCAAATTTCCCATTAAAAATATTTACCTTTAGTTCCATCTTGTTGCTCTGCAAGTCCAGTTTAACTAGCTGCTACTAAAGACACATTAACATTAAAACTGAAAATCTCTCCTTTTCCTTCTTATTGGTATGCTTGCTTGCTTTGGAAGTTTTTTATCTATACGTTTGGCTGAGATCTCTATGTAACGTTTGCTCCCATTTTCAAGCTAATTCGGGACATTTTCAGTTTCCAATAAACATGACTTATGCATATACGCTGTAAAGCCTTTTCTGCTCCTGTGTTTCTGCTGGTCTGTAGTTTGCTCTGATTTTTTTACTGTGTTGTGACAACATAACAGAATACTATATTACAGTGGTGTAATGTCACACATAATAACATGAAAACATGTAAAACCTGGAGCTTGACTTAACCACTATACTCACATCTTTAAATCCAAGCTTGATTTCTTTTCAGAAGATTAAATGATTAAAACATTTTGAATATTTCTAAAGGAAAATGCAAATAACTTTTTTAAAAGCAGCCTTTTCAAAAGATTCACACCTTTATGAATCAGACATTTTGCACTCTGGAGCAGTATATGAATAGATTAGGTTCTTGCTAGAACTGATTTACTAAGTTGGACTGTCAAGCACTGAATCAGACAGCATTTTGAAAATCTTAAGTCAGTATAGTGTTACCTGTATCAGACCTTGTGTTTATTTTCTTCTTCTGTCTTGTCTTTATTCCAAGTTAAAATCTCCAGAACCACTAAAGCTCAGACATACAGAATAATGTTAGTGAGACAGCAGATATCAAGACTGGGACTAGAGCAGACACTGAATGAATCCTGTGTTTGGGTAACAAGTTTCTTGCCTTTCTTACAGAGTGTGCTCTGCTAATTAATCACTTTGAATTGTGTCAAAAGCATAGGCATAAAAATACACATGTATGTGAAAAAGAAGACAGTGACAATTTTATAGTTAGGGATTTGTTTGAAAGCTGTCACTTTCAGGTTTAGACACCAGAAGGAAGCCCCTATTGCCTACCATATATTCAAAATAGGTATTCTTAATCTTTGCAAGTTCTCTCAGACTAGATTTACATTGTATGGAGTCCTCTTGCACACCCTGAAAAAATAATCACTATATCTTCTTTCCAGTGTAGGTTTTACCCGTTTACAGCCATTCTGTGACAGCTGTTGTAGGTTACCAGAGATTCATTCTCAGTTTTCTTTTTATTTTTGCTTTGCTATCACTAACCTTTTATACTGCCTGCCTTTGACTTTTTTCCAAGCGGTGGAGAACGTTGATATCTTCATATGGTCAGAAAAACCTGTTTGATCACTGTAAAGAGTATCCAAAGTGACACTCCCTCAAATATATGCATATATTTATATCTCTGTGTATGTGTAATATACATATTTAAGTGCCTGCCTTCTAAAGCTAGGTAATTCCAGCCCCAATGATACATATTTATGATGAGCAAACCTGATAAAAAAAGACTGGAAAAAAGGTGCTGGGGAAGAAACCCAACACAACAAAATCTGACCTTATTTAAAATTGTCTAAGAGAAGAAGTATTGCATGAACATATGCGGAGCATCAGCCCTCTGAAAAGAGATAAGGGTTTCAGAAGCTTCAGAGGATGGCAAAACACTCCAAGTGGCAGGCAAGAGTAAAGCAGGGCACAGCTGTATGTTAGGTGAAAACAAGCATCTCAACATCGGAGGTCATTCAGGCTTTTGCATGTTCCTTGTGTAGGAATGTTGTCATCACTTTCTTCATAAATCTTGTGAAAAAGCCCCTGTGATAGTGTTATGGTCCAGAGAATAAAGCTAGCAGTTTGGGATTGAGACAGCTGATTTTTTTGGTTCGGTGACTGAAATGACCAAAAAAAAAAAAAAAAAGTAGGGCAACTGCTGTCTCACAAGAGCTTAAAACCAAAATTTTTTCCCCTTGGTGAAAAGAGGCAACAACCCCAGAATAATTTATTTTCTCTTAAAGAATGATTCAGACTGTTCTGATTAAATGTAACCAACTTTGAAAGGGAAGACTGACTTTTTTTCAATCTTAAACTGGATTTTTTAAAATTATATTAAATATTTTTTGGTTATAAAGATATACTAAACTTGACATGAATTCACAAGGCCAAACAGTTGAAACTCCTCAGTTTTGTTATAGAAATGCAGAATTATCAAGTTTCAGTTGCTGCTTTTCAAGGCAGTAACAACATACCAGATGTCAGTCAAAGAAGCTGGAAGAAATTATAGCATCTGAAAAAGACCATTTAAAAACTACCTGTTTGGGCTGCCTACTGCTGTCATGGCAAATCTTTTGTTGCTTCAGTGAATTCCACTTGGATGGCTGTGTGCACTCATGTTGAAATACCCATTAAAATCAAGGGGG
The DNA here is from genome assembly GCF_031877795.1 of Strix aluco. NCBI lineage: Eukaryota > Metazoa > Chordata > Aves > Strigiformes > Strigidae > Strix > Strix aluco. The sequence goes on along the minus strand of NC_133934.1, from coordinate 46,636,988 downwards.
AGTCTGCAGAGGCTCAGGAGTTTTCAAGTGTAGAATTTACTGCTGCATTATTGACTAAACTACCCCTTTAAGGCAGGTATGGGTAAAGAACAGATCAGTCTCTGAAGGCACCAGATGCAAAAGGTCTCAATTCATGTTTTCACCTTATTTAATAAGGAATGTAATCCAGAATGAAAGACAGCAAAAAAACTAGTCATGATAGAAAGTTAGAATGTTGTGTCATGCTTCCTATTAGTGTGTTAGCTCTTCTTAGAACTTCAGGTTTACTCTTAATTTCTGATGCAGCCTTTTTCTGCATTGAACAAGAAGAGATGCCAAATTGTTGGCATTGAGATGAAAATGATTGATGCTTCTTGATATAAGCAGGATGATTGAAAGGATGAATTTTAATGCTGTAAAAATAACACCAATGTGTTTGCTCTTCTGACAGGCAAGATGATGTTTTCATTCAGCAACAAAAACGGTGAGCAAATGGTTAACGTTAATGGAATGGGAAAGCTATGCATTTAAGTAGGGGTCTGTACAAAATGGCTGCCTGCAGCCTTAACTGTTAATTAGCTCCAGTACTGGTTCAGCAACCACAGCCGTGTTTTGTGTGACCTCACTGGTGTGGCATCTGGGCAATTATCTTTGGGATAATGAGCCCCTTCATCCATAGCAGAACAACAACATCTCACTTGGTTTACGAAAGATCAGAGCCAATCTGCTGCTCATCAGGGTGCCTGCCATCCCGTTTGTATCACACCTTATTTCAAACCTAACCTTTCACATCCTACATTAATTGTTTTTAGATTAAAAATTAATGAATCAATTTTAACAGCATTGGGTGTGTGTGTATAATAAGCACAAAGTATCATCCAAGCAGTAATTTGGATCTTAAATATTCCTGTCTGAGTTTTGAAAAGAAAAACAATATTCCAGATCACTGGTTACAAATGATCGTAATCTTTTTTATCTGTGAAGAACTCTAATTAACAAAATGTATGGTCCTTCTTCCCCAACAGTACAGTTTTAATGAAAATAATTCTTGATAACTATTCACATAATGTACAAAAATTATAGAAACAGCCACCAAAAGACTGTACTTTTTTCTTATCTTTTTGTATTCCACACCATGGTGTAAGGCAAAGCTTTTAAAACATTTGACCCTTCACAGAGGTTTTTCTCTTATTTCAGTTCGTTCTTAAAGGGTAATGTGAAGACTTGCTTGATTCCACTGAAATAATTGAATATGTCGTGGCTAAATTTCTGTAAGACTACTCTTTCATGTTTATCGATGAGCTATAGAGCTTTTCCCCTTGCTTTGAAGAGTACTTATGAAGGTATATTGCAGTTTCACAAGGTGTGACAATCAGTGCAGGAACATGACATGAATTGCTAATGTTTTGAATTGCTCTGTTTCAACAAAGTATAAATAGGAAATACTTGTAGAAACTCGAGTTCTGTCTCCATTCCTTAGATTTTGCAGAGTTTATGTGAGTTCATCTTTATTCCCCCACTGATACAGTACCATTAGGCTTCTTCTGCAGCCTTTCATTAAACTGAAAGACAGAATTGTGGTTTAATTTTCCTCATGGTCTGAGGCAAGGGCGCTTCTTCTAGCTAAGAGTAGCTAACGATGCCCTTGAAATGGCGGATCGAAAGGTACCCATTGCCTAATATAAAGCAACAGCATCAAATTTTGTTCTGTTGTCCTCTTTTTTATATAAGCTAAACTAATAAATCATCGTGTTGTGAGACCTACAGAACACATCTTTGATGGCTCTCAAAATATCTTCCTTGTTTTTATTCATATGGCTATCTCAGATTTGCTTCTGTATTCATTCAGCTGTAACTCTCTGCTTATGGTTTTCCATGTCTTTGAACTGTTAGTTTTTCTTTCCTTTGGATCAAACTAATCAAATACACATAATTTGCATTGTAACCTGCAGACTTTTCATTATCACACTGGGAAGGTGGGAAACTGAGTGATTATCATGTATGGGATATTTACTTAAGAAAGCCAGGAGGAGATTTTTATGTTTTTATGTATAAAATATATACAATTCTAAGTTGCCCTGATCATCCTTCTGCATTACTTTTCAACCTTCATGAATACACTAAGTTGAAAAACCTATTATGGAGTTGAAATTATATAGGTAATTTAAAGGCAAGGTATTTAGCCTCAGAAGACCTGTCATTCCCCAACTCAACTGACTAGTTTGCATGGTGTGTTGTGAGGGATGACAGCAATGTTTTGGGAAAGGTATATGTCACACTGCACTCCCTGTGCCTCATCAACTAGCACTGATGCTGTCTGATGGCTCTTTCTCACCAGAACCTGTCTCCTTTTATTCTGGATACCTAGTGAATGCAACTTCTGTTGCTGTGCTTAAATAGCCATTTCCCTACATTAATTATCATCTGTGCAGTTCCTCTGTTGATCCATTCCTGTGTTCTGTTTGCCCTTTCAAGTGCTGCCACAGCTTTGATGAGGGAAAAATAAAAAAAATCTATTGTTACCTACAAATTCTCTTCCTTTTCAGTGGATAGGTAATTTAGTATATAGGCTCTTTTGCCATTAAAATCCCCCTTATGAATCTTCATGAGACATCACAAATGTGCAGAGTGCAACTACAATGGAGTACAGTTCAATCAGCAAAGGTTAATGAAGACAGCCTATTAGTATCCTGCTGGGTTTGTTGCTGAATGCATCATAGTAATACCTAGAGGCTTTGCTCTCAAGGGAGCCCCAGTACAGTAAGGCAGGGCATACACCATATGAGGACAGAGAAATAGAGAATGCTTGTAAATTCATAGACAAGGCTGACAAAAGTGTAATTGAGATGACAGACTTAAAAATAAAATTCAAACAGCATGCAAGGACCATTCACAGGGGTTCCTATCTTCTAATTTGCTAAGGTGGCTGTGGAAATGGGTAAGTTATTAAGCACATGGCTTGAAAATGGAGGCAGAGGAAATTCTGTGATTCGGTGAAAATGTGGTCCAAAAGAATGTCTCAAACTCTTTTGAATGATGGTGGGGTACTTTGCACTGTGACTGTCCCAGTCAAACCAGTATTATTCTAACTTTGCAGAGGAAGACTAGAGATAATGAAATTTCTTCTTGTGAAAGGGAGTGACTGGCTAAGGCTTATGATGATTGTAAGAAGTGGCAAAAGATGGATGCCTGAGTTGCAAAATAAATTCCCATCTCCCACATCACGCTTCTACATCAACAGTATCATCTTTCCTTGCATTATGTGTTGTTATAAATCCATGTGCAGTGTCTCCTATGAAAAAGGAAAATCTTCAGCACAGTTTTTTACCAGTTTTATACTTTTTCTGAATTTTCAAGGCATTATCCTTCTGTAATCAAACCCATTCTTTTGTAAATTCAAGCTAGCTCTTATGCATACAGGGTCTGAGTCAAATCTTTCAAGGCAATGACTTGCTGGGAAGTGCCCTGCCCCGACCCCCCCCCCCCCCCCCCCCCCCCCCAGTTTTCCTTTCAATTTTATTTGGAAAATATTTTGTTGCATCATTCCTGGTGTTTCTTTGCTCCTTTTATAACCACTATATTACTGTGTGGTTTTTTCACACTGAATAGAAATGTACTCAGCCATTCCTATCTTTTTTCTTCTCTTTATTTGCTAGTTCTTAGCCTGAAAAACATAATTTTCCTTTTTTTTTTTTTTTTTTAATCTAGTTAGATTACATTACATATATGGGTATAAATTGTAAAGGACATCTATTAGCCTAGAGCTTCCTATTTGTCTCTCACTTTAAATGATCTTGTGCTCCTGTGATATTGCAGAAGGAGAAATGATGGCTAGTGCTCACAGGGACACTTACAGAATGCCGATGTCAGAAATGTGTTCCCAGCTCTGCTGCTTGCTTGTTCTGAGACCTCTTGTGAGGCACTGTCATACTTCACTGAAGTTTTCCAATATGGGCTCTAAAAATTACTATCTCTAGTTGCCTATGGATAACATGTCATTGCTGAACACACATAGTTTCCTCACATTTTAAATAATTGCAGGCCTGCACTGCCTCCGGAAAATCGGGTTGTTTCCTCTAGTGCCAAGCTATGGATATAGACTCCTCATGTTGTGCATACATTTGACTTTGTAGGTCATCCACCATAGTTACTTAAACTGTCTTGATTTGATGCGTTTTTTGCCTGCATTTCTTTTTTCTCCTCAGAGCTCATGATTTTGCTTCAGGTCCCTTAAGTCATTATTATTGTTACATCCTATATTGATAGGGGAAAAAAAAAAAGACATTTCAGATGAGTCAGGCTGAAGTACTCCCCTCCTCCTTCTGTAATTATCAGGGAAAAGTGCTGTTCTTTGCTGCCAGGCTGAATTCAAGAGTTTGGGAGTAGGTCATGTCATCCAAAGGTCATTAAGGCCCAAGGTCTAGTTGCTTTTCATATACTAGTCTAGTAAGAGATGCTAAAGACCACAGCACAGAAGCCAAAGTTGCTCAAAGTATTCCAGTCATTGCAGATGGGCACATCTGAGGACAACATCTGAGGCTTTTGATTCTAGAGGTTGTTTGTGATCTGGAAGAGGAAGGCTGTTTTGGTACTGAAGTTATTTCTGAGGGGTCAGCTAGAGAGTAAGCTGCTTGCTGATAGCAAATGACATCTGTATCTTCTGTCTAAAATCTGTGGAGAATTTCCAGATTCTCTGTCCTGGTTACAAATGCCAGGTACAGGTCTTGCCTGTTTCTTTTTGGAGCTGCCTGGCAGCTGGTACTATTTTAAACAAGTCCTTTGCTTCTCTGAGTGCTGATATATGCACGGTGAAGTATTAGCATTTTATAACATTGTGAAGTGTTGCCAACTCAGGAGCTCCAACCTCACAAGTCAAGCAGCCAAATTATGAAGTGCAACTACTAATTTTGTTAAATTTGTATTGTTATTAAAACTTGAAGAGTTCTAGTTTCCAGGCCTCTCTGTGCTATGACAAGAAGGGCTAGAGACACACTGCTGAAAACCCCAAAGGAAAATCAGAAGTTCATCAGTAGCTGATCCCCTTCAGCTGGAGTGAGAGCAATAAAAATACCACAGATAGCATGGCCTGGTGATTCTGAAGATGCTATATCTTGCTGCAGGAGAGAGAGGTTTGAAGGAAATATTTTTTATTATGGTGCCAAAATTCTGGAGTGTGAAGGTCTCATGTTACAGCCACCTCCTGCCTAGCTGTGTAAAATGGACAGCTTGTGCCATGTGGCTTAAATGTGGGTCATTACCAAATGCTGTTGCAGAACGATTGATAGGAAAAATGCCCTCTTTCTCTGGAGAGATTCTTGAAGCAATAGCAGAGCTAAGAGGAACAGTCTGAGAAATGTGTTTAATCTAGCAAAAAGTCCTGTAATTTGCAGTATCTCTTTCTATGACGTAGCATGACAACAATTACTTTAAATGCTTGTGGCTATGCATGCTTTAACATGAGATTAGTGTTAACTCTCTTGTTACGTATTCTAGTTATATCAGGATGTGCTTAAAAAGCATGTTAAAAACAATACAAGCCATTCATGTAAATATTTGTCTTTCCTGTCAATGACTTTAAGCACAGAAAGTTCTGATATTTGAGAGATGATAAATACATTTGTAAAGAAACTGCTCAAGTCAATGGTTTGTCAACGATTGTTAATGCCATCTGCAAACAACCAATTAGATGAAGATGGAGAAAATAAAAATTGGTTTAACCATTAGATAGTTTTTGTCCATGACTAAAAGTCTAAGCTGTATCCTGAGTTTACTGGAAAGTTACCTTTATTTAATTTTCAAGTAAGTAAACATTTACTAAATATTGTAAAATTCAGTAAACCATTTTCTGCTTAAGAAGTCACATGCAACTTCATGAGTTTAGCAGGCTCGAAAGTTGCTCTCTTTTGAGGCAAGTTGCAGCTATGTGGAACAATACATATAATGATGGCTGTAGTTTTTCAGATTAGTTCCTTCTGTATCCTCTTCTTTGGTCCTCAGTGTCAAAGAAGGTTGAATAGCTTTTCACTGCTTCCTTTCCCTGCAGTGAAGATCAGCAATTCTTTAGTTTTTATCACATATCAACATGCAGAAGTTTAAGAACTCATCTTTCCCTACCTTGTCTACTGAATAACTCCTATCCAGCTGATGCACTTCAAATCACAGGGGTTTTTGGTCTATGTGGAGTGCTGATCCTTGCTGAACATTATGCTAGTTAGGTCTAATAGCATTTATAGTATAGTCAAGCTTCAGCAAGACCATCAGGTTTTACATACAATTTCTGTCTGTTTGCAGAGACCAGACAGACTCAGGCTTGTGGCTGTGTAATGCACTGCTGGATGTTTCTTGTATGACCTCATGTTCTCTAGTCAAGAATTTAAAATTAATACTATAAAAAGCAACTAAAACATATCCACATGGTTCCTCTAAATTTAACAGGGTGTAATACAAAATAATGCATGTGTGCAAGAGCATGAGTTATGATGCCTGTGGGAACCATAAATTTGCATTTCCTGACGTTTGAGTGTTAAAGTGGGTTTTAAATTCCTAGTCATACTAGCATTAATATAGTTTAGTGCAGCAAATACCTTTCCTGGCCCTTGCCCATTTTTCTTCCAGACCACACCACCAGCTTCACTGTTTTTGGGGGGTGAAATAAACAAAACTCTTAGTATATGCTTAGAATCAGCTGATTCTTGCTCTACCTGAGTTAACAAGTCCAGGTCATACTCTAGATAAAATAACCCTTAGTATTTTGCTTAGTTTGCACAGCTGGAATAAAGAAGGTGAGAGATCTATTCAGCTGTGGGTGCTTGTTAAACAGTGGGGAATGCAGAAACTTCTAAATAGAACAAATCATGCTTGCAGGCAGGAAACTTGAAAGAATGAGTTTAACTAGAGTACTACTGCTTCTATTTAGCACAGAGGGGTTTTCACAGTGCTGTAATAGCAATTTAAAGGTTAATGCAGACCTGAAAATGAGAGGTGGTTTCAAACTTAACGTGGTTTCCTCTCTGTGAATATATTAGTGGCAATTCTGAACAGTAATTGTGTCAGCAGTGAGGAAGCTGTGTTATTCTCAAAGGCTCTATCTGAAATATATTTAAAATTCAGAAATCTGATGAGAAGATGGTAGGCATGGCCTAGAATACTGCTTCTGGAAGAGTCTGGATTTTTGATCTTGATACTGATGAGCATATTTCCTTGTTTACTTCCTTGAGCTAAAATGAAGAAATTTGATGTTTGAAACCATAGTGATGGGAAGCAATATCTTCTGCTTTCATGAATCCCTTAACAGTCTCTAAACCATTAGCGTAGGGATATAAAAGGGAGACTTAACGAATGAGCTGTTACTGCCTGACCCATTTCCTTTCTGAAATACTGGCAGATGCAGCTGTAGAGTTCCCCATTGAAATTCTTATCCTGGCACTGCATCAAAAGAGTGTAAAAAATATTCAGCATTCTTAATAAATCTAAGGGCATTCAAATTTCTGTTAGTTTTTTTTTTTTCTTCCCATTTTGTATATCATGCTACTCATTTCAAGGTAGAAAGATTACATTTTGTCCTGTAAATATTTATATTTGGCCATCTAATCACAGGTGGTCACAGTAGTTAGAGGCAGAAATTCTAGCCCAAAGTCAGCTATTATGTCCCTAGTTCAGAATATTTTTTAATATGGATAGAGATTTGTAGCTACAGAAAGATAATGCAATGCAGAGTATTCTGTGGTAGTATTTTGTATGTTGAATAATAGATTCAGTAATTCTGGTAACCATTTATTCTGTTAAGTCTGTTTCATTTTATTGTGTCTTCCTAATTTTGCTGCTCCTAGCACTTGTGCTTACTGGACTGGTGCAGAATTGATGAAATGCCTATCATTCAGGTGGCTGATAATCACATTTGTTAGGATCCATGATCATATAGTGCAGACACACAATTACACAAGAGATAATACCTTCAATTCTATGTACTTTCATTTTATTATGGAGTTACTGTTGCTACTCCACTAGTTACTGCTAAGCTCCATTTTTCACTTTAATTCTGTCTATTAGTTTTATGTAACTAAAGCAGCACCTTACCTAGGTTCACAGTACTTCTGATTGTGTATAGATTCAATGTTTTTGATAATTTAAGTTCAACTCTTGGCTTTACTTAAGCTTCAGAAATTCAGGAACCTCTGTAACAAACCTTTTTTTTGTTGTATTATGCTTCATAGTTTTGTATTGTTTCCTGCAGTTTCACTATGAAAAACTGAATGCACAGGTGTTTCTTGTTTCTTAAGAAATGAGGCTTATGTGATGTGCAGCTGTCAAGCTTATCACTAATATTTTTTTGAACTCATTGTCTGGCAGAGGGTAGAGATCTTAAAGGTCTGAAAGGTCTACAAGCTTGTGTAAATTAGTGGTTGGATAGAAGAGGGACATCCAAATCAGCGTCAATTACACAGTGACAGTGGTGCCGGCCAGCTGAGAGATGCAGCAGCCGGCTGGCTGGATGTCTGGCCTGATCAGTCAGGGCAGGCCGTGCTCTGAACTGGCCCCAGCACCCAGTGCCTCTTTCACAGGCAGGAGACTGAGGGAGCGAAGGAGATGCCATGAAAGAGGAGGAGGGGTTAGAGGGTGGCACCTCATACAGAGGTCTTTGTAAAATATGAAGGATTGTTATACATATATATGCAATTGCTTTCCTTATATTAGGTCAATAACTGCAGTTATTTTCAAATAAATCCATGATGACAGCAAAGGTAGTTTAATCAGCCACCAGCTTGAGTGATTCTGTTGGTAGAAATAGGTTGAGGGGGAGACTAAGCCTGAGTTGGTCATACTGATAGATTACCTGGGCCCATGCTTTCCTCTGTAAAGGCCCCCATATGGCTGCATGTTGGCTTCATGTATTTCTGGAACTATTGCTTTAGCAAAATTAAATTTGTAATCAGATTCATGTCAACAGATGTCATCACTGAAGGGTTTGGGCAAGTGTGTCACTTGCCATTCCTTTTATCCAAATTTCACTGTATTCTCCACTTTGTATATCTTTGTAAGATTTCTTTTTGTCTAGGAAAATGGATGATTTGTCAAAGTCCAGATTGTTGTGATATTACTACTGTTACGTATTGTAACTATTTACAATAAAAAAATAGCAGAAATAATGTGAATTGTTGTGGATTCCAGATATGCTTTACAGAAAAATCTTCAGCTAGTACAATTTTAAGTTAATGGAGTCATAAAACTATGTAGCTGCTAAGATCATCTATCATAGTTGCTGACAAAGTTTATTATGCTCTATTTTTGATGGTACAATATGCTATTACATTTCCCCTTTGTGTGTATGCCTCTGCCTGTATAGTATGCTAAACAATTCATTGTAGAATATTCTACAACCTGAGAAACTTTGGGGATGAAGCTTGGTATTAGTAGTTTTGAATTACACTGCATGGAGTTTTCTGTGTAATTCTTAAGTGTGCTAAAATATTGTCACATGCTGAATTTGATGTCTATGTTATGTTATATAGGGACTAAAGGACTAGAGAGTTTATTATGTAGTAGTGGGTAGTTTTGTGTGCTGGTAGATTGTACGGTATGTTGTAATGTGCAAATTGTTCTGAGGGCTAAACAGTGACCGTTCCTTCTATTGGGATGGATCTGATTAATTCCTGGGACAGCTGCAGTTATGAAGGGGTTGATATAGTGTGCGGTTTCAACCTAGCTTGGTTTGCAGCTGCCTTATGTCCTCTTCTACTTTGACAAGAATTGTGATGTGCAGGCTTGCAGCACAGGCAGGTTGCCCAGTATCCAGATTGCTCTGTGTACCACTAATGGGATTTTCACCTTGCTAGACTGGGGAAATAGTTATGGCAAATAGTTTCTGAAATTAGAAATACCCTGGGGCAAAAAAAGAAAAGATATCCTAGGCTGTTTCAGTTATATTTTTTGCAGTTTGGGAACACTCACCAATACATTTTCATCTTTTTGTAGGGTGCAGATGGTGCTATGCAGCCATATGGTCCATCCCTGACAATGGCTTTTAAAGCTGTTTGTTTGCCAGCAGAAAGAGGAAATGGAAATGTATGCAGAGTCATCATTTGAAGAAATGGTGTTTCCTGCTCACTGAGGTTCATGTGGAAGCAGGAAGAGAATGTATGCCAGCATGCATGCATCCTCAATAAATAAGCATATTCATATAGCATATTTAATTGCTGAAGATGTTGAGTCAATCAAGGTAACTGATTTGCTTACTTGTGTCTTATTCTGTGTCTATGAGAAGAGCAAAGATTGGTGGATAAGAATTTTTTAACAAATAGGATATGGTCTCCACTGCAAGAACAACTTGACAGTATGAAAAGGGACATTTATATAGACCTTTGCTGAACTTTTTACACTGCAGCAGTGATTTGACTCAGCTGCTTGGGGAGGTTTTGATTTAAACTTAGCATTAAAATCACATTGATCAAGGTTCTGACTGCAGTCACATTTATGAAACAAACACCATTCCGAACTGAGGAATTCTTACTTTATACTTTGCTATGTAACTTCAAATTTATGTCCTTCCTGGGATTTGTGAACTTAAATGATGTTAAAAATTCCGAAACATCCTTTTTTTCTTTTTTCTGTAATCAAAGGTGATTTCAATATTTTCTTTACAGATTTCCTTGTCCTAGATCCAAATTCTGTTGCTCTACAGATAGTGAGGTTAAGGAGGGAGTCACTAGGAAACAGATAGTACTTCCCGGAAGCATCTAACACCTGCTGATAATTTGATCATACAGAAGAAAGCTGAGCTTGCTTGTAGTCTTAGAGAAATGTAGTATAGTTGTTCAGAAATGTTTACTTCTTGTGAGATTTTTAGGTTAACTGACTTTTAAAAATGTTTATAAAAGCCTATCACAGGTCTAATACTTTTTGGTAGTCACAGAAATTTAAAGAAAAAACCAAGACATTTAAAAGCTGTATTCAGTTGCACTTTAATGTCCTTTTTCATAGAGAATTTAAATGATTCTATTTAATAATATTCTGTCTTAAGTTAGGCTCATTTAAAGGTCATTGTTGCAATACACATTATAATGCAGTCTCATGAAAAATGATCTTTGGACTCTGCCAAAATCTTCCCCTTCCCACCTCCAACAGTTACTAGAGACATTAATGTAAAAGTTGTGGTGGGCTCTATGTGTGTGTTTTGAGCTGGGTGAGTGACTACAGCAGCAAAACATTTTGAGAGATAAATCTGCATTTAAATAAAATTATTGAAATAGGTGAGAAGTAATAAACCAGAATTTCCACTATGAAGATATGTGTAGGAAGTTAATACAGATATGAGAAATTGATAATGTCATACTATTATTGTCCATTTATCTATAACAAGGTTTTGCCTGTATATCTGATATTACTTACCATTTTAGACTCAGTGTTCTGAGAACAGCTGCAGCACCAGTATTCAATTAAAATTAATTTTGAGATATAAAATGCTTAAACTTAATTCCTTTAAAAAAGAGTTATCTGCATTTTCATGTACTGTGCTTTTTGTTCTATAAAGGAATCTCTGAATTCTCCATTTTTAGAAAAAGTTTGTGTTTTAATACAGGTGAATGCCAGCAGTGAGGTGAGTGTTCTAAGAGAACATGGATTTTGCACAACCGTGTGTTGTAGACTAATTGACAAACAACTGAAGATTATATTTTTTCTGAATTTAGTAGTCAGAATCACAGTAAGTACTCTTTGACAATTGTAGAGATAGCACATAGCTCAAATCTAATTGCTTGCAGGCATTTTTTATTTACTGAAAATGACATTTGTGAAGTAATAGAAATGACTTGCAAATTTGGAGGGCATTTGGCCAGTAGTTCTTTCAAGGGAATAAACAAAGGAATAGATTTGGAGTAATTGGAATCTTTCATTTTAGCATTTTTTCAAAGTAAGGGTTCTTGTTTTTTCATCATATGCAGCTATTCAGAAAAATGGGGAAAATTATAATAAAAATAGACAGTTGTGGAAAAACCAGTCTTTTCTATCAATCCTTCCCTTTTTAATAAATTATCAGAATGTAGCAAGCTTCTGAAGGTGAAGAAAATTAAAACATGTGTTTGCTACTCAGTTCACATAGCTAAAAAAAAATAAATACACTAAAACCTTTACCCAACTGTTTCTAATGTCATCACTGTTATTCCATGTTCTGCTTAAATGCTGTGTTAATATTATTGTATATTCTCACTCTGGTGACCAATTTCAGTCCTCACTTTAGTAATTGGTAACATTCTGTGGAAAGAGAGAGTGAGAGAGAGATGAAAGACATGTATAAATTGGGGTGATTAAAATAATGGATTTCTCAGAGCATGTTCTCATTCCTGTTCTTGGTTTGTTGGAACACAGCTCTCTTCCTTATTGATGATGATAATATTACTTACTGGTGAAGTGAACATGTTTTTAAAATGTAAAAGAATGTCTTGGTTTGTTGGAACACAGCTCTCTTCCTTATTGATGGTGATAATATTACTTACTGGTGAAGTGAGCGTGTTTTTAAAATGTAAAAGAATGTGCTTAAAAGTTTCAAAGCACTAGGGAAAGATCTAGACTGTAACTTAGTGAAGTATGCCACACAGGTTTATTTGTGTACTCTGATTTTGCCTCCTCCTGAATATCTCTTTAATAACTGTCTTCTGTGAAGATCCCCCAAAAGCCAGAATGAAAGGAGAAGGAGATAATTTATCTGACTTCTCTGACCAAGAATTTTACTACTAAATATGCTATGTTCAGTCAGATTTAGAAAACAGTACGCATATTCCTGAGTGAATCATCTACTGCCAAGATATAAATAAAAACATAAATCAAATGTATTTGTTTAGTAGTTACTATTCCCATCAGAATATGATCAGAATCTCTTACTGATACCAAAATTTGTTTACAGCTGTCTGTATTCTGAATTATATTTTTTTTTACTAGCAGAAACTGCTCATTCATGAAGTCAAATTAGTTTATGAAAATATTGATTACAGCATTGAAATGCAACCTGATAAAATGATGAACTTAACATGGTATTAACAGAAGAATGATGAATAAATACTTTGCTAATTGATCTATTAGTCTTGACTTATTTTAATCTTATGAATGAAAGAGTTTAAAATAACCCTGGTTTTATAAGGTTTTTTCTAAAATAGTCAGAATGGTGGAGAGCTGATTTCCACAGACTCTTACAGAAAGACTCAACCTTAAGCCTCATACAGGTGAATATCAAATCCTTAGTCATTGCATGTGATGATTTTCACACTAAAAGTCCATCAGTACTTCAAAATAATTGAATTTATTTATGTCTCTTCCCAAGAGATGTATCAAGGATGGTCTGAAGTAAGCAGCATGGTGAATCTGCCATGTTTGTACCGACCATGTCAGGCATGGTATTGATATTTACTGAAATTAAATTTTAGGTTAGCAGCCTTAAAACATTTAAAATTTCCTTTTCACTTCAGCATACTGCTTTTACTTTGTCTCTTATCTAGCTTGATGTGTGGGATCCAGAGAGCTGAAGACCGAGGAAAAAATACATTGATCTTGTAGTTTACAGTTTATCGGAAGTAGTAGTACAGCAATAGCAGAGAGCATAGCTGAAAGAGAAAGTGTTTAGACCATAGGAGTTAGTCTGAAGAAGAGGGGGAAGATAGGGAAAAAGAAATAACAGTTGACTTCTGTGGGTCATGTCATATTGTAAGAACAGCAGAAACTACTTTTCAAAGGAAAAAAACCCAAACAATCCAGCCCTAGTGAACAAAATAAAACTTCCCTGGAGTTTGTAGTAATATGTTGGTAAACACTAGAGTTCAGAGGTAATCTCAGAGTATTTAATTGAGGCATCAAATTTGAGAGTTATTCACTGAAAATTCCCTGAACAATTGTGAAGTAAAAATGGTACTTGTTTACTATTAATGCATTCTAAATTCTGCTGAAATAAGCATTTCCTATTTGGTTATTAAGAAATGTTAACCTCACAAGATAAAAGGTAACAGATTAAGAAGTTATAATAGGAGATCAACACAAATCAGTAACAAAATTTTTAGTTCAACACTCAAACTTTTGAGATGTTTTTTATACCTAGATTTAGCTCTGAATTTGGAAATGGAATTAATTTGTCTATGTCCCATTAGGACGGTACATCTTCACTGAAGTGGTTGAGGCCAGACCTCTCAGAACTTGGAAAGTTTTCCTGAATGCCTATGGGACAGGACATCTAGTCCACAGGGAAATGAATATGAACAATTGAAAATGGCCAGTAACATTTTAGGTATGTGAATTAAAATCATCTGTTTGAAGTTTCTTAACTTTAGACATGCTGATAATCAGAGTTTTTTAAATTAGATTCTTTTCCTCATTAAGTCATCTTTTATGATTGCTTGGAAAAATATATTACACAGGCAATATTAAAAAAGAAAAAAAAAAAGGAAAAAGTTGAATACTCGCTTTATCCTAAGTATGCCTGTCTGCTTTGCAGTTTCCTAATGCTAATATTAAATGCACAAAGAGACTAGCAGAAAAGGCTCTGTTCCAGTCTTTAGCTGTAGTGACGTGAAATGTTACTGTAGGTTCAAGGAAAGTAGATTTTAAAGAAAGACCAGGCTTGTGTTTGTGAGGTGATTGTCCTATGCTGTCTAAATAAAATTTGGAGTTCTGTATGTCCAACAGTTAGACAAATTTGGAATTCTGATCAAAGCTCCTTCCTGTCTAAATTACAGAAATTGCACCTGTCATCATATTGTCTTGTAATGATGCAAGAAAAATGGAAATATTTCAAAGTGTGTTTGGAAATTTATTTAGCAGAAGTAGATGGAAATGAAAGCAAGGTGGAGTAGTGGTGTCTCTCCCTGATATGTGCTTTAGAAAAGAATTAACTGAATATTTACAATAACTGCATGAAGATCAAAAAAACCAATGTAAAATATTGAATATAATTAACAGTTCCCAAAAACGTTGCCTTTTGAGGAAATGTCATGTGAAAATTGCAGGTTCTTCATATGGAGGGAGAAAAAAAAAAGATTCAGTATGTACTGGAATAGAGAAGAACATAGGATCATGGGGCTTTTGGAATCTGTTGGATTTGCTAACATAGGGGAGGAGAATCTGCAGAATTCAAAACTGCTGTTGAGGGAGTGGCTGACCTCTTGAAGAAGGCTGGTAATGAAGAAGACAGGAGAACTGAGGTAGCAAAGGAGGAAAGATACTGACCGAATTATGTGGAGTGGTGCTTTAGGTGAAGCTAAAGTAATCTCTGCGTCTATACAAAGGGCAACTACTGTTTTTAAGTGAACAATTAAAGCCTGGTTTGATTCAGCACAGGTTTTCATTAATGCCAGTGGGATGCAGGGAGATGAAGATAAGGAAAGCAAGTTTTATCTGATAACTGAATAGTGTTGTTATTTGATTGTCATATTCAATGACATGAGAATGGAGAATATGCTGTTGAGACACTTTCCGTGTTTTATTTTCTTTTCTTTACCTGTCTCTCAGCTTTATGTTTCTCTTCTGTTTTTTTTTTTTTGTCTGCATTAATGTATTTCAAAGTAACTCCTTCTCATCCCATAGAAACATGAATGAACATAGATAATGTCATCATTAAGTTGTGTTAACTCAAATAATAGAAGGACAGAAAGGAGGCGTAACATTTACCTGAATTTTTAGACTCCAGGACCTTATTTGCAGGTGTAGATAATAGAAAGTAAAGACAGAACTCTCTCTCATACATACTCTACTGGCTTATATTTAGCTTATGTTTGTAGTACAGCAGCATTTGTGCGGGAATGAGTTTCACATTCTTAAAAAAAAAAAAATACAGCACAGAATCAGATTAATCCCCACAGGTCTGATAAAGTAATTGGATTAGGTGAATGTTCGGTAATGCTCTTCAAATGTTTACCCTCTTTCAGGAATATTTGCAAAAGTGGAAGTAAAAATTGTAATCTATGTAAGAGTACTGTGAGTCAAGGATCAGTGAAGAGCTATTCAAAATGAATTTAAAGAACTGAAGAAATAGTATAATACAAAAGGGTACATCCACCAAAAAAACTCTCTCTGGCTGTGAATGAGGTATGTTATCATTTAAACTTGACTTCAGGTGGCTGTCATTTCATAGAGAGGTCTGGCACTAAATAGTACAAAACCACAGGTGTTGCAGATGAAAGTAATGGGCTACACAAGAACTAATATACCAGGGACAGGAAAGCATATATTGCCCCAAAGACAATATTATTCAGTGTTAGAAAGAAGCCCTTACCTCTTGAATGTCCCCAAAGTGTAGAAAGGTTGTACCATGGAGTTGAAATCAGTGGTTTAAGCTCAGTGTTTTTCATTACCCTAGGAAATGAATGAACAAAAAGTCAGACCTATGGCATGTATTTGACTCTGGCTTCAAATTTTTCTATGAATGATATCAGGATATCAGAAGGGATAGTCTGGGTAACTGCTTGCTCTTTGGGACATATTAGAAGTTGGCTATCTTTTCAAGTTATCCTGAACATTGATAAACAACTAAATGGGTACATTTCTATTTACTGGGAGCCAAAAGAATTCTGCACTGCAAATACATTTAGGCTCCAGAGACTTTTAATAAATCTATAAAAAGAAAACTTTTCAAATTTGCAGTCAGAAAGGGCTCCTCAAAAATATTAATTTGTTTAAGAATTAGGTGTCTACTCAATGTTTTCATAGTCTGAACTAACAGAAACATAGTCTACTGTTCAGTAATCACAGGTTAAAACTAGGCCTTGTGGGAGTCAATATGAATTCTGCCATCAGTGTCAAGGGAGACAGGATTTGCATATTAATTTCTGGATGTGTGTGCATTATATTAATGAATAGCTAGAGTACAACACTCTGCCTGTATCTGCAAATCTGCATTTCATGCTTCTACATGAAAATAGGTATAAAATCGCATATTCTATACTATGGAGTCTATAGCCTCGGATATGAAAAATTTGTGTCCTAAATATGTCTATTGACAAATATCCAGATTCACTGAGAAGAATCTTAGATGCAGAAATTTACTGCTGGCTATATACAGTATGTGTGCATATCAATTGCAATGACACAATAAAGAATGTTATAGATTTTCAGAGGAGTAGTGTGATATCAAGTTTAAAAGGTGCTTGATGAATATAAACTACCAATGAAAACTGTAGGGAAGAAAAAGTAAACTGGGTCTCTATGCATTAGAAGAATGGTGTTAAGAGCATTAAACTTGATGGAGGTTTAAACTAGCTGCATTAATGTTTACATTTTACAATGTATATAATACAGCACCATTTTAAGGGATAGTGAATAGCCCACTGAAAATTTCTCAAGTTTTCCTGTAAGGGCATGAATTCAGAGAGAACATGGATAACTAAACTTTTTTTTGGTAAGCAGCAGCGGTAGATGACCATTCATACTTTTAAATTAGATAATTTTTCTGTGTGTTCCCTTTTCCTGTGTGTTCCCTTTTTGTTCACATACCATGTACATTTAGGTGATTGAGTTTTATTGGCATGGCAGTTTGCAAAAAGTGAGCTTCAAAGTCATGTGCATGATGATGAAAGGAAAATGGATTTTAAATTTACATGCATAAAGTAATCTCACCAAAAGTGTTTGCACATTCATCTACTCAAGAAAAAGGTCTAATGGTGATGTCCATTTGTGTTTGCTCACAATGAATGAAGTGCACAATAATTTGTGAGGTCTTGAAAATTACCCTGAGAACTAAGGCATTTCTCAGAAGATTTTTATCAGTTGTGTTCCTGTTTTGGGTTAAGTGACTGCAGAGATCTTGTCAATTGGTACAAAATCATTAGAAGGCTCCAGTAACTGGATAAGCTGGGAGAACATTTTACTGTAACTTTAATTTAGACATTATTTTCACTGACCTTTAAAAATACTTTTATTATTCTGTGTCCCTTTTTCTCAGCTGCCTTCTCCCAGCTTCTTCCTACGATCCATCCCAAAGTCACTTGGTACTATCTAAAAGGAATACATTTTCTGCCTAAGGGGATAAAAATTAAGAACCATTCAAACTTTCTCAGAATAGCCTATATTTTATACAGGATATTTTTAAAGAGTAAAATTGTACTGCAGTTCTACAAAGCCTTTGGAACCTATGCATAGTGATGTTGATTTGCAGTATTCATGTACCCTTCATGTGAATCTGATGAACAGAATTTAATTCCAGCATCTGTTTAAAGGTCTTGATCAGTTCAGGTTGAGTTGTTTTATTGGCTCAGGACCAGACAGAAGGAAATTCTCATTTTGGGGTAATCTTTATTCCTTTTTGAATGGAACTTCATTTTCTCTTATGTAGTGCTCTCTGGAGCTTTGTTCAGGGTGGTTTTTAAAAGATTGAGTGATGGGTCTCCTGGTGGGAAGCTGCAAGATCTTTTATAAAAAGCCTTGACTGCTACCGATGTATGAGGGAATAGGATATGAGTTAATGTATGTCTTTAATTGGAAATTTTGGGATACGGTCTAAATTCTAATGACTGGATCATTTTATTTCTCAATGAAAGCCAAAACAATGCTGTTATTGGGATATTGAGCTATTAAAAAATGAAAACTGTCTGGGTACAGAAGGTGTTTCTTCCATTAATTGATTTACAATTCTCTCTGTGACACTGAAATCCAAAGTTGAATTTATAAGTAATCTGATCTAAATATTAAAATATTCTCTCTTCCACATGCCAAATGGTAATGAGCAGCCTGCAGTCACACAAGTTATGTTTCCCTTATTTAATTGCCCCCAAAGTTAAATAAAAAAAGGTTTTTTTCTGGTTTTCTCTGTTATTCAGTGAAAACCATGAAAAATATAGCAGTTCCACTGGGCCAATACACAGAGATTTCATATTCAGTCTTTAATACCACATTTATATTCTCTTTCTAGATTGCTCTATTTCTTCTTCCATTTTATCTGTATAGAAATTAAATGCTGTAGCACAAATTCATGTTGCAGAGAAAAGTCTTTATTACTGAAGGTGAATTGTTTCCTTCCTTGCAAGAGTTTTGTTTTATTTTGCTAATGAAAAAGTTGGTTGTTGAGTTACAGAGTTAAACTAGAGCATGTAATTTCAAACTTTGTCCTTTACAGTCTATTAACCTAGCTTCTGTTTCTCCACATTTTTCATTTTCACATATGGATCCATTATATTGTGCTTAACTGAAAATAGTCTTAGAGTCAAAACATTTCATGTTTCTTTGGCTTGCAAGTTAGCTTTGTTCATCTTTTTTTTTTTTTTTTTTTTTTAAAAAAGTCTTTGCCAAGCTAGGTGTCAAAATTGTGGAAGAATTGTAGTATAAAGAATCCTAATAACATGTAACTATGTTCAGCTTGAGCATGGTTGACAGCACAACTATGCAGTGCCTATGCCAGTTTAGAAGACAGTGATTCCCAAGGAGAAATCCCTTTGTCCTTCGATGAGGTGAGCCTGCTGATCAAAGGTTTGCACACACCTGAAATGTAATTGAACTTTACACGTACTCTGGCAGAAAAGACAGTATGTGCACCCCACTTGCTATCCATTCTGCCATCATGCTCTATTTTGTCTTCTGTTGATACAAGTAGTTTTGAGTTTGTATATCAAGCCAAGTTATGGAAACGGTAGAGGTCTCAGACTCCTTCAGAGTGTTTTCCTCTAATTAAAGATATTTTAGAACATATAGCTCTAATACTTCATCCAGTTTTTGGTGTATCAGCAAGAACTCCATCTTGTATTGTAGGCAAAAAGTTCTATAGTAGATAGACCCCAAGTTACAGGGTCAGGAGAAAATGTATGAAGCACTCCTTGGCCAAAGGTGTGCTAAATTGGCCTTTTTTCATCACTTTGCAATTAAAAGCAGTAAAACAGTGTTTTCTTTAATGATTATACTTTCTTTTTGTATGTCTTCAGAAAGCTATAACCCGTGTGGTGATACTTATCCTCCGTCTGATGGTGGAAGAGATAGAAGTCGGGGGTAGGGAGAATCTGATTTATGTAGAATTTGGGTTTATGTAGTGACTTGCAAACCAGCTTGCAAGATGCATGCAATGCCAAAATTTTGCATTCAGATCCATAGCTTCAGTCGTCATAATGTTTCTTTGGGATTGATATAACTCCTTTTTATAACACAGTATAACCAAACATCAGTATTAAGCACTTCCATTCAGTCTGATGAATAGAACTAATTTAACTTTAATTAAGTCCAAAGTGACTTAACTAAAAACGTTACTGGCAGATGAAAAGCATGTAAGCAAACTGCTATCTTTTCTTCCTTTATTCAGACAGTTTTTGTTCTCCTTCAGTGGTTCTTTCTGTGATGTATTGAAAAGAAACGTTTCTGGTACCCAAATAACAGAGTATTTCACTAGACTCATGTTTCTTGCATAGAAGAAAGTGACAACCACAAGAAAACTAAGTCGCAGCACGTTGTTTAAGGGGGCATACAAGCAAAATGTCTTTTCTTATTGGGGATGGTATATTTTTTCCCCAAATATATGTTTCTTCTGCCCTCATATGTATAATTCAATTTATCATAAGCTTCAATTTACTCTTTGGTAGCTCTTTTAAAAAAGTCAGTTCAAGCTATTTCTGTGTACAGGTGAAATTTTACTGTATTCTGTCTTAAGGTTATCAATATTTACCAACCCTAATTACATAGGAATTTTTTCTTTACTGGTGAATTACAGGTAGGGTAGTACATAAGAAAATTCCGTAGTTAGTTTAAAAAAAAAAAAAAAAGCTAAGATAAGAAGGACTTGTCATTACAAGACTTCTCAAGCATGTATTTCCTATCTCCAAATACATAATATTGCTTTTGACAACACTTCCTACCCAGCTTTTTGTGAAATTCAACCATTTGGTAAAACTTATGCTTTCTTCAGAAAGTCAGAATTTGTCCAGAGCAAGTGACTGACTCAGAACTGACATAAATATATAAAATCAGATATTTTGGGTTTACTGTATACCACTGCATGAATTCCCTTTTGATTTTTCTCTTCTTTGCCATGCTGGTTTTTAAATCAAGAGTTATCAGTGCTCTGTTATGAATACTCTGGATATGAAAAATTATATTATAAACATCATCCTATCTAAAAGTAATAATTCTAATTTCAAGAATGTTTGATTAAAAAATGTTAATCTGCTGTGAAGGAGGTAAATTAGTATTTAGTCACTGAAAACATGAAGCTCTCAGAGGTTCTTTCCCTTGCATATCTTTCTGTAATCTTGGTTAGGAATGAAGGCCTAGGATAATATCTCATCTAATGAAACAAGGTCTTAATCATCAAACTACATACATGAGTTTTGTTAAGGCACACAATTCTGTACAGATACAAGAAAATAAATGCAAAAGAATAATAATTTATAAATCTTTAGTAGCTTCAGTAAAAAAAAAAATAAAGAAACAAACAAAACCCCCTGGCTTTCACTGTACATTCTAATTTGCTGGTTTCTACACTGGGAACCACACTTCATCACAAGTTAGTGTTGTTCTATGAATATTTTATTGATTGGCTAATTCAGTCTTCCTCATTAGACAAGAGGATGAACAGAGAGACACCCTTTAACGCAAGCAGAAGGTGACCACCCTCAGTGGCTCTCACCACCAGCAGCATACATTCCTTTCAAAATTAAGGAAGTCAGAACCAGCTCAGGTAAATTACACTGTTTGCTTTAGACTAAATGAGGCAAAATAAACTGAAGAGCTGATACAAATGTAAGATTTTTTTTTCTCACATTTTAGTAATTATTTAGTAAGCTGATATCAAACCATGTGTTTGCAGTAAGCCGTATAATAAGCATCATTTGTATCTTCTTGCTAGTACTTGTTCAGTGATGTCTTCCTTCAAATCACACAATGTATTCGTTTAACCTGGAGAAGATTAGGCAAAGAATATGATCTAGTTTCTGTCTTCAAGTGCCTAATAGGGGTATATAATGAAGAGAAAACCAGACTCTTCTCTGATATAAGCAGTGAAAGGCTGAGAACCAAAGGGAAATTTTCAGCACAGGAAGTCCTTATTAGATGTAAGGAAATGAAGGAGGTCAAACACTGAAACAGGTTGTCCTGAAAGGTGGTGGAATCTCCATCCTTGGAGATATTCCAGATTCAGCTGGACAAGGTCCTGAGAGATCTAATCTGACTTTGGAGTTGGACCTAATTTGATAATGTGTATGTGTCTGTAGATTGGATTACATGACCTCCAAAGATCCTGTCCAGCTTAAATTTTTCTGTAATTATATGATACAGCTGAAGTGGGAAATTCGTAGTAAAGTGGTAATGCCAGATGATTTTAAATTTAGATTGCAATAATGAGTATCCATACAGTCACCTGAATGCCAGATGTCCTACAGTGTTCCAGTGGGGTAGTTTGCAAAGCAACAGTCATCACATTTTGAATAAGCATTGCAGAAAGAATGGATATTTACTTTGGAATTTTTCCAGCGGAAGCAAAAAAAAGTAAAATCTGATTCCAGAAATTGGGAGACAAGTATAAAGCTTCATTTCTATGTAACCATGTACGTGTAACCATGTGCATGTAATCTGAGTGAGCTTGGCCAAACAAAAATAGCATTTTCAAGCTGATACATATTTACAAGATCTTCAAGTAAATAAATCCATTTCAAACTGATGTGAAGTCTGTTTGAGTGCTCTTCTGATAGGCAATCCAGGTTTACAAACACCAGTTATCTCTCCTGTGGATGATCTATGCAAAAAGAAAAATCCGTGATGTAGAAGTGAGTCTGAAAGCTCCTTAAAAACCCTTGATTTTTCTCAGAGCTCAAACTGATTATATACCTTTGCTAGCTCAATAGAGTCTGTAGGGGATTAAAAGAAATCTTTAAATGGTTGTGTGATATATATTACTGGACAGAAGAATAGCAATACCTTTTTCTGTCTACTGTACATCTTTCCCTCATATTGTTTCTTCTTTCCAACCACAGAATACTTCCTCTTCCTACCCAACCCATCAAGCTTTTTCTGTCAGTCAGGTATGAATTTCAGCTCTCACTGTGGGATTGTGATCCCTTTTTTTTGGTGACAACAACCATAGCTTTCACCAGAAATGGGAATTATTTGTCCTTTTTGGTGTCCCTTTTCATCTCACTCAGTGTTATGGCTCTCTGACAGTTTTATATAGCCAAAACATTTTATTAAGCTTTTATCTGGGTGTTCAGCAATTTTTCTTCAAGGATTATGCAAAAGTTACTGCCAGATTCTATTTTGTGGACATATTTGAGAATTTTACATTATTTTTCATGGGAGCAACAAGCTTAACACCTAAGGAAATTCAAGTGTTATCCTGCATTAGCTTTCGAAACGTAATAAATTGTTGCATATTTGGTTACATATCAAATCAAGAAGGCAGAAAAAGTTTGCATGCATGTATGTTCAGCAGAGTGATGGAAACAGTGAAGCTAAGCAAAAGCTAGATCCTTTAGCTGGTCAATGTTTATTTGCAGCCTGATGGTGAAAGCAGAGGGAATGGCATAAAAAGCAATTTTAGGACTGTCTGGTTTAAACCCAGCCTGCAGCCAAACAGTGAGCTGCTCACTCACCCTCCCCCACCCCAGGGGATGGGGGAGAGAATTGGAGGGGTAAAGTTAAGAAGACTGGTATGTTGAGATAAAAACAATTTAATAATTGAACTAAAATAAAATAATAATGATGTTGATAATAGAATATACAGATGAGTAATGCACAGTGTAATTGCTCACCACCCCCCTACTGATGCCCAGCCCATTCCTGCCTAGCAATCCTGGAGGAGAGAACATCCTGAAAACGCAATCGGGGAAGAGAGCCCACCAACTTCTTGACCAACCCTCATCTATACACTGAGTATGATTTTGTATGATATGGAATATTCCATCGACCAGCTTGAGTCTGTTGCTCTGGCTGTGCTCTCTCCCAGCTTCTTTTGCACCTGCACACTAGCAAGACATGGGAAGTTGAAAAGTCCTTGATTTCTTAGCAAAAACTAAAACCATCAGTATATTATCAACGTTTTTCTCATACCAAATCTCATACTGAACCCAAACCACAGCACTGTTCTAGCTACTAAGAAGAAAAGTTAGCTCTACTCCAGCCAAAACCAGGACAAGAATAAGAACGATTATATTGTTCAATGTTGAATTTAGCTGAAGGACAGGAGGGCCAAGTGAATTAGTCCTTTGAGCACTATATTAGGAAATCTATGAAGAAACCTCAAATTTCAAACAATACCAATGTCTTGGAGTTGTTCTTAGTCTTAATATATTTGGTGAAGATAAGAATTAAACTTTCCTTTTTTTTTTTTTTTTTTTTAAAGGATCAGATTAAATATTAATGACAAAAATTCCATTGACATCTGGGATGATCCTTGGGCTGGGATTTTACACACCTTGTCTTCTACAAAGATGTCTTGGAAAAAGCATGAATGAAAAAGCATTCTAAAAATTTGAGTGAATTTGTTATTGATGTGAATGAATGTGCACTTAGAATGAAGTAAGCTAGCAGACTATATATTTAAAAAAAAAAGTAAAATCAATTCATGTTCATTTATTTGCTTACTTACAACTCAGATATGAAATGCAATCTGAGAATAAATTGATATTTCATTTTTGCTTAGAAAAGCTGAATTGAAATAAGTGGTACTCCAGCTGAGTTCTGCATGGTACGTTGACTTTTCCAATTCCAGAAGAAATTAGTTATCCAAGTTTTCTTTGAAAAAACTGCTGTCTAAACCAGGAAGCTGTCTTAGTCTCTTGTTCAACTCAACCCTAAAATAAGTAGTCATTCTTTAAAACACCTCATTAGAGACCGGAAGTGTAAATAACTATTTATTCCAGTTCTCTGGAGGAAAATGCATCTAGTTTAGGCATTGATTCAGCCCTGAAAATTATTTGACTGTACTTATAAAAGACAGTCTGACCAAAAAAAAAAAAGGGGGGGGGAGGGGGGAAAAGGAAGGAATTAAACTGACAGGGACTTTTCAGCATCAATATAGTGAGAAATAAGTTAGAGGACTTAAACTGTAACTTGTCCTGAGGGAAATGAGGCTTTGACATGAAACATCTTCTATTAATGTTAACATCCTAAAGGACACAGTCTGCAAGAACAACGCAGGATGGAGAAGCATGTCAACAAATATACAAACATCACCAAGCTACCCATCATCTAACTGTGCTACACAGAAACTGTACTGGTGGCAACACCTTCTAACTGCCTTAGATGGGGGAAGGAAAAGGCAGTTTTATCAATATTTAGGATTTTGTTTTCTTCTACAGGAATGAATCTTGCCCAGACTTTCAGATATTAAAAATATGTTTTCTGCAAAAGCAGTGGACAAGGGAAGTGGTAACTCCTACTGAACCATCACGGCATGCTTGGTTAGTGAAAACATAGGAGCACTGATGACCAGTTAAGTTCAGCACATGAATGTTTAAACCCTTTGATCAGTGCAGCTACATGGAAGCACGAAATTCATTTGCCTGAAGCCACAACAACAGTAAATACCACTTAAAAGTAAAAGTAAAACACTTAAGAGATTACCACACAGTTGGTCTCTGATAACCTATGCCAAGGCCTCTAGGAGTCTGGTTATCATGTCAGGCTGTGGTTGTGGTTTCACCATGACACCATCACAGTTGTGAAAGGGAGCTGCCCAGGGCTTGGCTGCTGCATGGTCCTGTCTTGTGCAGTCCTTTAGCCAGCTGAAGGGTTTCACCTCAGCCACATAATCCTGACATCTTTTCTCTTCCCCTTCTGCACAGGAAATGATGAAATGATTACTGGAGCCTCAAGATACCTTTAGGAACTGGAAGTCTACCTTCCCATCTCAAACCAATTATTGCTGATATGCAGTTGTTGTACAGAGAAAACCTACTTTTTTTCTCTTCTGCTGAAATCCCAGGTCACTTTTCCAGTATTGGCAGACTTGCAGCGAACAGGTTCAAGATTTGTCTCAAATCCATCTCTTGGTTCACCTGCTCTTCTCCCTTCTCTTTCTATATGTAAGCAATCATTATGTCTGGATAATATTTAAACACATTATTCACTGATGATAATTTATTCAATAACATTTGTATTTGTTTGGTTTTCCAGTTGATCTGACACTGAATACAGTATTCTGCAAAACTAGCTGGAAGGCTGAATTCTACCTCTCACTGAGCATTTATAGCCTTCCTTTCTGTAAATTAGACCCTCACAAAAATGAAATAATACTAACAGTGGGTAAGAATCATAGAATCATAGAATGGTTTGAGTTGGAAGGGACCTTAAAGATCAAGTAGTTCCAACTGCCCTGCCATGGGCAGGGAAAACTTCCACTAGAATGGCAGAATAGAGACTAAATAGCTGTATTCCTTTCTCAGTGTTGCTCCAGAAGTGCTGAATTACTGACCTTGGGATGTGACTGATCAGAATGCAGGAAGTCATATTACTGCAGAGGAAACAGATAATAATCACATTTTTATTAGAAGTATGTGTATCTATCGTCTCAGTTTCGTATTGTGATGTACTGGTGGAGTTAATTTGTTTCCTGGGACAGATGAGTAAACATGTCAGCTGTGCCAGGAGGAGGAATTACTTTGATGAACGTGCCTGTCTGTCAGAGATTAGTCTGTGCTGCTGGTTGAATAGTTAGTATGAGTACCTGTTTCAACTCGTGTACCCATTTCAACGAAACTTAGCTGGGTTAGTAGATCTTTTATAACTCGGCTCAGGTTGTGACTGTGGCCTTAGAGGTGGCAATGGTAACACGGACAAATTTGGTTCAAAATGCCGAGGG
The DNA here is from genome assembly GCF_031877795.1 of Strix aluco. Classification (NCBI taxonomy): domain Eukaryota; kingdom Metazoa; phylum Chordata; class Aves; order Strigiformes; family Strigidae; genus Strix; species Strix aluco. Next base: position 46,610,272 of record NC_133934.1, on the reverse strand, counting down.
CTGTCACTATCATCTGATTATGGATATACTAGAACTACAGTAGTAGGACATAATTTTTAATGTTGGCAACTAATGACTGATGCAGAAGGGAGACCAGCACATGGTAAAAAAGGCACAGAGAGAACTTGAAACAAAGAGAGCCACCATAATGTGGGGAAAAAGCCTACCCTCCTAAACACGATAGAAGAGAAGAAATGCTTGATAACCTGGGCCAGAGAGGCATGCAGGGTTGCTGGTGAACACTGATGATGCGGCATCCTTTTCCCTTTTAATTCAAGAAACCTAAACAAAGTGTGCTACTTGGTTAACAAAGATCATTTAACATAGCTCCCAGGAAAGATAAATCTGCAGGGTTCCTTTGGAGTTGGATGAAGTGTGATTGCTATGATAAGAAACATGAATACTGAACCTGGTAGGACAAATTTTGGCATTGTGGAGTTCTATGGCTTAACTTTGTGTTCATAATGTACATTGTATCTACAGCAGATTAAGTTCTTATCCAAATTGAATTTGAACAGTTAAAAATCTCAAACCTGGAGTCATGCTGACAGCATTTTGAACGTGCTGATACTCCAGGTCAAGAGCACATCATGTTAAAGCAGAAGCTTTTGCCAATGTACTTAAACATCAGCTTGTTTAAGTTTGTTCCATGTGTGCTTGTGAGTCAGGTTGTTTTTTCTGTGAATTTTGTTTCCCTGCTGCAGTGCTTTACCCTCACACAGTGCTTATTTCTGAACCATATCTCAACCATTTTAGTTTCCCACATGACAAAGCACTGATACTCAAACATTAAAAATCCTAAATAATTCCCTTGTCTAATGACTGTGTGAGTGAAAGCTGTCCCTTTTCTCTCAAATATATCAGCCTGTCTATGAAAAAGGGAGCAGGGATAACACTTTATGATGATTACAAAGGTTATTGAAAAACTTCCATTCTTCATTCCAACCTCTCACCTCAGTTACTGCTGACTGCAAAGTCATTGACCTTTTGTACTCAGCAGTCTCCTAACACATGAGTTAGCAAAAAAGCAAAGAGGCAGAGCTGGGAAACACTATTTTTCTGTTTCAACAACTCGCTACAAGTTGTAGAATGTATTTACTGGAAGTTTGTAAACGATTAGCAGTAACTACCATGGTTTTGCTGCCTAGTGTTAATTTCTGTGAATGAAGATGACCCAAAGTGCAAACGCAACTCTGTACACACCTGTTCTATTTAATACTTCCCTTTGACAAAGCTGACTTCACTAACCTACTGTGTACTTTTGAACTTATCTCTGTACCCATACCCTGTGTGATTATAGCTCACTATCTGAAATTTAGGGATAATTTTTCCTTTGTTAAATCTTTTCCAGAATGCATGATAAAAATATGTTTGAGTCAAGTACTGAAATCTTTGAAGTAAGAAGGGTGCACCTTAGTTGATGGTTTTTCTCTCCTGTTCTTTCTAGCTTTTCAACACCAGTTATGTCAACACAAGTAAATTGTAGTGGGTCATTCGCTTCCTTGTTTGTTGGTTTGATTAAAAAGAATGGGGAAGGAATTATAAGGGAAGGCATTTGCAATCTAAACTGTTGAAGTGTTTTCTTAATAAAAAAATCTGTAGAAGATGAGGTACCTAGTGGCTTTACACTTACAGATGAAATACAGAAATTCCAAAGCCTTAAAGCAGCTAATAGGAACTTTGGTTTTAATCTGCTTGTTTTGGAGGGACTGCTGTACTTCAGGTATTTTGAGGTTGAGTGTCGCTCAGTTTTTAAAATGAGAAGTGAGGTTCTCTAATCTTAAACGCTGTAACTAATGGTATAGTTCTAATGAATTGTGATCCATGTTACTGCAGTGAAATATTTACAACAGTTGGAAATCTCAGTCAGATTATAGGGTATTTACCAGATGGATTTTATGAAAAAGCAAACCAAAGATGGGGACTAGGAAAGGTTTATTTGTGGGAATGCTGCCAGTGATACCCTGGAGATTGGCCATAATTCAGGCAACTGTATTGTTTGCCATCCTGGGGATCCATGGTTGCTAGGTGCAACTATCATTGCCAAATGTTTGGAATTCTCCAAAATAGGCCTGTATTAAAAAAAAAATAAATATGCAGCTACATAGAGATCAAAATAGAATTTATAATAATAAAAAAGGTAGTGATGCCAGGCATGATTTGCAATATAACAGTATCAATTACTATTCTAATGATGGGAAACCGTTCTTAAAGCATGCAAGCAGATCAGCAGGAGTGGAGACTTTTCACTCTAAGATTTCTGCATGTTGTTTGGTGTCTTGTTGCTTTTCCTGCCTTCAGTCACAGAGGTGTCTATTTTGTGGAAGATACTAGTCAACTGTCAGATAATCATACTCTGAGTTGAATAAAGGAGGGGGAAACAGTTAAAGGGACAGTTACTGGAATATCCTTAATACATTTTGAGCTGTTGATAGCATTATTTGTCTGTCATTCTCTTTTTAATTTTCATGAAATATTGAGCAGATAAACACTTAAGAACTTGGGACTTTTATTCCACCTAATCTATCCTAATGTATTGTCTCCACAACTTTGTCAGTAAAAATGGTGCAGAAGCCTTATAGAGACCCACCTTTCTAGTGGCTTTGTAAAAGGACTTAAATAGAACAGAGATTAAAAAGACAAAAGCATAGGAAAGAAAGTTACAAATCCTTTTAGAACTTTTTCATTTGTGTTTGAGCAGAGAAGTGGTCATGGGCCATAGTGATTTACTGTATTGAAGTGCTGCTTTTTTTATAGTTTGGATTTATTCATATTTGGGTATGAGCAGAGGCTGATTCTCTAACTTTCTCAAAGCGTAAAGAGGAGTAACTGCACTATGTACTTAGTTAAATTATATTGATGTAAAACTTCTATGAAAAGAAGATTGGCCTTGTGGTTGGGAAGATTTCATACTGAGAAAGTTAGTGGTAAAATTTATCCCTGAATTTGCATGAGCTGTGATATTCTCATATATACGTATAATTTTTTTATCATTGAGAAAGTTATGAGATAATGGAAAATTATGTAGCAGATGAAGAACAGCATTCCATCATTTTTCTGATCATGCCATGCCTATGAATAAAATTGACCACACTGTCCAAACTGGATGAATAGGACAGTGAATTAAGGATAAAGAAAGAACAAAGAAAAAAAAAGCTTCTATTAAGTCACTTTTGTTCTTCTGTTGTTAGCTCTCCATCAGCTCTGATAAAACCTAGACTAGCAAAACTACTAAGGTAGTTACTATATTTGGGTAATGGCACAGACAGCAGAGACCATTGAAAATTGCTGGTGACTCATGTTTTTTTCTGTCATTGACTGTAGGTAAGAGCCTGCTTCCTAATGAAGTGAGATAGCAGCAGAAAAATTTGTATGATTTATTCTAAGCAGTTGATATGCACGTGCACGTCACTGTTCATTCCTATGGAACTGTAAGTCAAGTCAAAGTTCCAAATGAAAGAATTTATACTTCAGATGGGGGAAAATACATGAGCAAAGCACATGCAGAGACTTTGTATGCTTTGACCTTTCAGCTGCCCACCAGGTTCAAATGCTAGTTACCACAAGAAATGCATCAGTCCTGGTTTCCTTTGTACTTTCTACTTGTACAGATCATGGAATCAGAAGTATTTGTTTACCCAAGCTGTTCTGGTAGACTTTTCTTCTTCACATCAGTATCACATACTTTAATTAATTGGTTGAAGCATGAATTTTGTCCTCAGCCTTCTTCACTCCTGTTATGGAGCACTTATTAAAACAGACTCCTTGGCATTTTTGCTTTTTGGTATATGAAATTCAATACACTGACATTTAATCACTTCAAGATTTCCACCTCAATTTTTCTAATGCTAGTAGACTAACATCAGAGCAAAGGTACACTGTGCAATTTGGCTTACAAATGAAGTACTGGAAAGTCTGATGAATCAGAGTCCTTAAGCACATAGTTAATTTGAGCTGATGCCCTCTTGACTTCAGGAGGAGTACACTCTTTTCTTAAATGTTTGATCAGGTCAATAAAAAAAACATCAAATGCTGGCTTTTTATGCATCGCTTTCTGATTAGAGCTTTGGAAGACAGATGACTGGTATGTGATTACCGAGTAACTTTCATGTAATTTTAAAAGGAGCTCCACTACTCCCACTTATGCTTAGAACTGGAATTTTTTCAAGATCACATAAACTATTAGAGACAGAGCATGAACCAAAGGGACGAAGTTAGGATCTGATCTGTTTGAGGTGTGGGAAAATAATCTTTTGCTGATAGGGACCTTGATGGGACACTGAGAGAGGAAGAGATAGAAAAGGACAGATTTAAGTGTCTGCAAGGAGCAACTGGAAAAGAAACACAGAGAGATTTAGAAAATGAGAATTCCAAGTATAGTATTTCAGCTTTCCAGCATAGTTGAGAAGTTGCTGTATAGATAATTACTGAAGAACAATACTGCAGCTTACAAATATATTTATTGCTTACAAATCTGGGAGAAACTGGATGCCTAGGAAATTCCTAGAACAAATAAAAAGTGGTCTGGTGCACTTCAGAAATTTGTCTGGATCTGTTTGACAAAAATGAATAGTTGGTGGAAATACCTGAACCAGATTAATATTTAAGAGTGTATTAGGTAATGCACTTAGGAGTCTACTGTAAGGGAAGTTCATGTTCTCTGGAATGTCTTTTCCCACTTCATCATCAGTTACTCTGCAGTCTAGAGAACACCCAATATAATGATCTCTCAGGAAATAAATTGCTGTTTAATTTCTAGCACTTAGATGTCCTACTCACCAGATATCATGTTCTTAACTGTAAAGAAAAAAAACCCAACCTGTAATTAATTTTTAAGGGGTCTTCATGCTTTCCACATAGAGAAATGTTAGGGCACTTCTGTGATATGCATTGTTTTCTTTTATCCAGATTTGTTTGAGTTTCTTATGGAATACCAAGATCACTGGTGATGTTCACTAAGCTCGTGGAGTAAAGTGTGTTGCTTCTTTTCACAACACTGTGTTAAATCCTTACTGTGTTAAGCCTTGTGTTAAAAGTGACTTTTTTCTGTAACAAATTCTAAGAATGAAGAAAGAGTTTCAGTATTTGCAGGATTTTTCTCACAGAACTACTAATAGTTTTTATTTAATTTCTAGTGGGGACTTAGAGTACTTGTCAAACCTTGCAGCAAAAGGAACACATCCTCCAAATTCCATTTTCTTTCATCTTATTTGAAAGAAAGCTGAAGAAATTACTTTCATCCAATACAATGTAAACATGCTTGCCAGGCTTTTACTGAAAGAAGTGTTTTTATTGTAAGGAGACAATTTGAAATTGTAACCGAGAGATTCTAAAGGTCTTATGACTTACCATCTTCTATGGTTTTGTCCTCTAGCATATGGGTGGAGATCTGGGCTATTTTTTAATCAGAGGTAAGCAGGAGGGCATGGATCACCTTCAACAAATAAATTACCTATTTTATTCGTCTAAGAAAAAATTGCTTTCTTCTTTGTTACTCCCATCATAAGTTATCCTGTTTTCTTGTAATTATTACTGACTAATGAGCAGCATTCTGACAAAGATCCACAATAATGTTTAATTAAACATCTGTCAAATGTAGGCAGTACTAGTTAAAACTCTTTATTCAATAAACGAGCACTTCAGCATTCAGTTCAGAAGTGCTTGAACTTTTTATTTAACATCTACTTTCTTTAGTATATTAGGCTTTAACCTCTGTGTTTAGATTGGTCTGTACCCTCCACAGCTGAGTATAAAGTGTATGTCAATGCAGGAACTGTGTGACAAAACTAAACAATTTTATGCTATGAAAATGCCTAGATGTAATGTTAGTGTTCCTTTGCAGCAAAGCATCCTCTCTGATGATTAGGAACTCCATCAGAAAGAAAGTCTAAATTATTATATGGGTGGTTAGGAGAAGTTAAAAGCAAAAGAAGGAAGCCTTTTCTGGCAGAAAGGGAAGACAATCATGTATTCTTACTGCCACAAAATTTCCTCAACGTAAAGTGTCAAAGGACTCCAATGGGTTAAAGCAAAATGATAGGAAAGCTCTTGGAAAACAACCGTTGTTATATTTTTTGTGGAATGAACTGATTTATTTTGGTTTTTTTTATTTTTTAAGAGAAAATAGAAGTATTCTGGAATACTTGGATTATGAATGACAGAGTAAGTATATGCTATAAGCGAGATTAAGCCAGCTAAAACTGATTGATGTAACAGCAGTTCTTTATTGTGAAAAATAGAATAAAAGAAAGTCCTTTATTTGAGGATATAGCCTCCAAATCTTAGCAATGGTCTACTCAAGGCAATCTAGTCTTCAAACATTTGAATTGAAGGGTTTGTTTGACTACAGTTGTCTGTATGAGACAGAGAGGTAGAAAATAGAAGGGGGGAGGAGAAGCACTCCTAGAGTTATCGCAGAATAAGTGACAGGCACAACCTTTAGAAAAAGTCCAGATTTTAAGTGATGTGATGAAAAAATTGTTACATATTTTTCATTGCGTTCAAAGAAATAATCTTGAGCCAGTTTAAACAAAATATCAAGCAAAGAAAATGATGTGTTGTGCAAGGGGTTCTACTTTAACAGAATGTTCCCAGAGGTGTGAAGCATAGGATCCGAAGGAGATCAGGAGGGAAGCAGTGCTGCCTCATGGGCATTACCTCACCTTCTCTTTATGGAGAGGCAGCACTTTGGGTCTAGGGAAGGGGAGGACTCACTGCAGTCTAGCCTCTGGTCTGAAGGCTGAAACAGCACAGCCTCTCCCCAGCTCTGTTATGAGGGCCAAAACTGTAATGCAGGTTCAAGTTTCCCCACCCCTTAGGCTAGAGAAACTCCTAAACATCTTAATTTAGTTTTCTAAAAATGTATCTAGACTGCTGTCCTTTTTTCTGGCAATAATGACCATATTTTGTCCTGTTAAAGAACAGGGAACTTAATTGATAACTATGGAATAAATTTATTAATGCTTTTAATAATTTTGTCACCATCCTTGGTGTTCTTATTTTGCTTCAATTTTTTAGTGGCAATGAACTTTTTATAGAGTAAGGAAAAGTTTATGTAACATCAATGCCATATTTCATCGCATGCTGTGAGTACTCTAATGTGGTTTACACTGATACTACTGAAGAGGGAGCTGAGAAGCTGATGGTGACATACAGAACTTTTCACCAATAACAGTGAGTTAATAATCTGCTGAAATGCTCAAATTATTTGTTTCAGGGTGCTTTCATGTGTATAATAATAAACGAAGACATTTCAACATCAACTCCAAAAAGGAGTCTAATGGCAAAGCATAAGGGTATTCAGTGCTTAGAACCTAAAAAAGGAAAGTCAGAAAGTAGATTGTTTTTTTTAAAGATGGTCTGAAACAAGACCTATTCTCCCTTCAAAGTTGTTTAAGCTAATTCCTAAAGTCTATAGGCAGGAATTTCAAAGTGTAAGGTGAGCACAGCTTCCCTTCTGCCTTATGGAAAGAGAGCGCTAGAGCCCTTGACTTAAGATCAACATCATAACCCTGCTGTTGTGGATCAGAGGTACTGTCACTCTCAAGAGCATTTCTACTGCAAGGGAAATAACAGAACTATTTAAATGACTTTACATGTGCTATATGAAGAGCAGCATTTGGGGAGTACTGATATAATTCAAGGTGTGAACAACTGGGACAATGTCTATGTTGGGTTTCACAAACGTGTTTGTGTAAGACATTTTTCTATATTTAGATTTGTACTTCTGCTTGCCTAAAAGCAGAAATTTAAGTGAAAGTTATCTATGATGATTCAAACTAATCCATTAAAATGGTGGTATCACAAGGGCAGATGGGATTTGGAAACAGCATAGAGCTAACATAAAGTCAGACTGCCTGCAGGGAGCAATATGAATGCCAGGAGGTAGGCTTGGGGTTATCCTCAGAAAAGGAAGACTGTTGAAATGATGGAAGGCTATGGGCAAGAATTACTCTTACAGCAAGGCAATCCCACTGGAAGTTGTGGAGGGTATTTCTTGTGTATGATTCCTAAGAAATACTCAGCTCATTCTATGTTATGAAAAAAGAGAATCAGGTAAAGAAAGATAAGATACATGCAAAGTATTCTTGTATTTGACTCTTGACTTTTCAGGTGTGAGTTACTTTTAACTGACTGCTGCTTTAGACCCCAGGATGCAATCCTTTGCCCTGTCGAGACCCAAGTGGGCCTGTATGTAGTATTGAGAGTATCAGCGAGCAACAAGCTGGAGACTGATTGAACCTGAGCAAATTGCAGAATTCCACATATCTCAATACCAGGAGGTATAAAGGTCTGAGGGTAGGGACACACCACCGCAGCTGGTTCCACCCATGCTGACCCCATGTCGAGATAGTTATAACTAAACAAATCCTGATCACCCTGGGTCTTCCAACAAAGTCTTCACACAGTGGTGGGTGTTGTATGTGGCAATAAATATTTCTTAGTTTCTGTTCTCATTTGTTGAGAGATACGTTCGTGGTGCTAGTGAATTCCAGATGATACAAAAGCAAGATGAGAGAAGCATATACTGGAATTTGCATGCTGCTTAGGAGAAAAAGCAGGAGATGTAGCAAAACATCCCTGAAATGCAACTCTAAAAATGATATTCTCAATTGACATTTAAGAACATATGCTGCACGCTCTTGTGGAGAACATGAAAAAACAACCCAAAAACTCAAACAGTGCAGACCCACCATAAGGATAGAATTTCTTTCTGACTCTGGTGATGATTACCATTCCTTTTGGATACATGGTTTGGATAAGTCCCACGTGTATATGTAACTTCTTAAATATATGTAGCCATCTATGAAAGCTTGTAAAGAGGAATAAGAATTCTTATTACAAGGAACTCCTTAATATAATTATACAATTTTATATATCAACTTATTAGTCTTCATCTTGAAAAAATAGAATTTTCTTGGTGCTTTCATTACTTTATCTGGAAGACTTTTCCTGAACTTGTTGTAAAGATGTATTTATAGCTGATTTATTACTATTTGATCTCATGCTGATAATATTGCTCCATTTAGTTCTCTCTAAACATTCTAATCATCTTTCTTAGCAGTTATTCCAGTTAAGGTTCATCTTCATTAAAACTGGTTGACCAGAACAGTACACAATATTCCTAATCAGGTTTTTTGTTTCCTCTAACAACAAATGTCTTTCCTCATGCATTTGTAAATTCATTAGCCCTTTCATAGCTTCAGCAATCACTGTTCATAGCCATCTTCCAGTAGACTACTTCCAGTAGACTACATCTTCCAATATACCTGCTTTTTTTTCACTTTTCAACCTATATGATCACCCATAATTAATGAGCCAGGAATTCTTAACAGATGTCCCCAAGTGCATGAATATACTCTTTCTACAATTAAATTATATCTCATTCTACCAGTCAAATCAATACAGTAATTAAATACTTTTATAAGATGATTTGGTCTTTGTAATAATGACAATACTGCACAACCTTACATTGTCTGCTAATTTAATCTATATTTTTCCTTAAGATCTTTAAATAACTTATTAAACGGGATTGATAAGACACTTAGTAAACTCTTCTCATTCTGTGGTTACCTAGTCAGTATAAGCTGTTGTTGATCCCTCTAAACACATCCTTAGCTGCTTCAGAAACCTTGTATTAGCATCTGTCTTCTCCACCTTTAGCAAACCTTTTCTGCAGGGATATTGCATCAAATGCCTTATTTAAATCTCTGATAAATAATATTCTAATAAAGCAGATAACTTTTGAAAAGAGAAAAAGAGATATTAGATTGTTTTGAAATGATCTACTGTTGATAAAGCCACATTATCATTAATTATCATTAATTGCACAATTCTGGGTCTTTTTTTTTTTTTTTTTTTTTAATTAGGTCAGTTTAATAAGTCTAGTGGTTCCAGAATTGTTTTTTGTTCCTGTTCTTTTGTTTCTATGTTTACTGTTCTCCAGTCATAAGATACTGCCTCCAAAAATCCTAGCAGTTGGACTTGCAGTTTCATTTGACAGTTTCATATTTATGTATTCCAACATGGAGATTATCCAGCCCATCTTACTTTTGCTTTATGAGGTATTAAGAATGTTAACATTTATTTCTCTCTCATGTGTCATAATTTCTCATGCTCTACCTTCACTTTTACTCCTTAATCCACTAATGTCCTCATCATTAACTATATAGGAAATGGAGACAAGGTATGAATTTAAAATGTGGATCAGATCTACATTAATGTTAATCTCTATTAAATAATAAATTATATATTTACAGCACTAACGTTTTTGTTCCCCATCCTTCTTTAGTTTTGTTTATAAAGAATTATTGTTGATTGTTTCAATGGTAATTATAAAGTCTACCTCAAAAAATCTCAGACATTTTCCTTCTTTCTACGTCGTCTGCATTCTGAGGAACAGTGCTCTTTGTTCTTGGTAGATTTGCATGTGTACAAAAGCAGCTTATTCACTGAAGGAAGCCCATAAGCTTTTTCTATTAGCTTTTTTTTTCTTGCTTGCAGTGTGAATTCTAAATAGTGTCTGCCATTTGATTTAAAGTGATTTCTTACTTTCTATGTTTTAAAAGCTCTGCATTCCTGAATTCACTCTGTATGGTTTCTTTAGTTCCTTTCTAAAATCCCAAACATTAGTCACAGGCAGACTTGTTGTCTGTCTTGCAGTTTGATAAAGACTGATTCAGCTCATGATCACTCAATCCAAGACTGTTTTCTATGAAAAGCTGTTCTGTAAGATCTCATTTCTTGCTAAACCTATGTCCAAAACAACATTAATTTTCATTGGTTCACTGGATATTTATTAAAGAAATCTCTCTTATAGCAAGTTCAAGACTATCTAAGCCCTCAGCTCTTAGTGATGGCATTTATATTGTATCCAAGTTTGGGAGATTAGTCTCCCACATTCAGACAATCACTACTGTTTATTTCTCATAATCTTTTAGAGATTTCTCTTCATATTCTATCCCAAGCTTAATGATTCTGTAACAGTACTCCAAAGCTCTCTCTTCTGAGGCTTTTCAACTTTCATCCTAAAGAGACTGTGCTTTTTCACTACAGGATTACTTTTCAATTTATGGTCCACAGGCCCAGGGGATTTCGGTGCTTACTACTTTAGGGTGAATAAAAGGTAACCAAGAAAGGCAAGTTTAGTATCAATAGGCCTAAATACCTGTATTGTCTCTAGACAGCTTCATGCCTCCCTATTAATTGTCATACATTTCTATAACACGCAGAGCTACCAAATCACCTCCAGTTTTATTGCTGTCCTTCTTGAATAACTGAAAGTTTTAGCTCTTTTACTCAAATCACAAATAACTTTTTGGCCTGTTTCCATTCCTGCAATATCCAGTTACATTTTATGCTTGATGTTAGACTTCCTAGAACCAGTTGAACATATTTTACTCAAAAAGTAATTCAGTGAAGAATGGACACTTTTTTCTTTATGAAACCAAATTAGGAAATGTTTGGGGTTTTTTGTAAGCTTTCAACATTTTGTCCAGTCCTCCAAAATACAGGTTGGAACCAACATAATATAATAATAATATAATACTAAAACTTGAGTATTTTGTAACTTTTGGTTTTTTCTCAGAAGCATAAAATATTCTATTTAAAATGAAAGTAGTTCTAATGTAAACATTTTTGTGTTGGGCAATACATTTCTGAAATAGCTCTTGACCAAACTTCCCTTCAGAAGTTGTGCTTTGCTTCATTACCTGATCACTAAGTAGTAAACTGACATTAAATGCTTCTGACATTAATGTAAGTCCTTTTCGAGGAGAAGAAACTAAACAAAAATACAAAAGGCTACAAAGCATCAAAGTCTTCTCTGTGACAGCTGTGCTTTTAAGGTTTAGGAAACAATAGCAGAGCTAGATGAGGTTAGGAAATTATAATAATTAACAGAAAAATAAAAAAAGCAACAATCCTTCAAGCAGCCAGAACTAATTAGTGAAGACATTTTAAAATCCTGTTATTGAGGAGGCTGATTTAGAATAAATATCACTTCCTTTCCCCACAAGAAGAGAGAAAATGTTACCTGTCATACTTTATTAGGATTATCAGGAGTATATTGCTGTTGAGCCATCAGTCAGGACTGCAATAACTCTCCGTACACTGGTCAGCAATTACTGCCAGCATCCAAGTATGAAAAGCTGAGTGGAGAGAGCTGCCTGTTTCACTGGATACTTTCTTTCCATATGATTTGCTACCCTAGGTGCTATAAAGCACCTTGTTCTCAGAATTTCCTAGGGTGTTCCAAAGGCACCTTGTGGCTCTACCCAAAGACAAACAAATAAGCCAATGAATGGAACTGGGTGGAAAAGACAGTTTTCTACTGCCTGATGCAATCTACAAGTAGGTTCCTAGACATAAAATAATCAACAGGCTTCTCAGGAATTAGAATATTTTTTTAAAGTCAATGTTTATCATAATATTAATATTATGATGTTAATATTTACAAATAGTCTTATTGAGCAACTGACTTCACTAGTGTTATTTTGAAGCTAATATTAAATACACTACTATTTTAGAACCATGGATGAACTAATTATGATCTAGCACTTGCTTTCTGTTGTAGGATCCAGGCGTTTCACTTTCAGATCTTCTTGTCTGATGATAATTTTCTGTATTTGTTATTCTTCTGTCTGGAACTGTTATTGACTTAAGAGTGCTTTGCAAAAGATTTGCTCAAGAAATGAAAGATTAATGGCCATGAGCCCAAGTGAGTTATTCCATCTTTTTCCTTACAGGTTTTAATCTTGATATAAAGTATAATTTGAATATTAGTCTTAGGTGCCTGATCAGCAGAAATACTAATGCACAGTGCTAATGCTTTCACTGTGAGCTCTTTCTAGTTTAGAGAGCCAAAGCTTGAAAGAGATATCTGTATTTAGCTTTTAGTAAAACTGAAAATAGCATTCCTCATTTACAGGTGGGAAAATGATGTGCAAAAATTTATAAATTACCAAACGATAAATTTGAGTCCTACCTAAAAATAGAATGTCCGTTCCTGCTTTTATGAACAAGAAACAATATTTCCTTATTTGTCCTGACTCCTGACTAGCAATGTTGGGGTGCCATTTTTATAAAAGGTAGTGTAAGAGCTATAAAAACTGTATGTTGTTTGCACAAGGAATATGTGAATTGATATCAGAGTGCAAATGTGTATGGAAGCAGGACCATATTTAAAAGCTTTCTTTAAAAATAAAAGTGAATATCTGATTTCAATATTTAGAATGTGGGTGAAATTTTCAAAAGTGCAATATGATTGTTCACATTGAAAATGGCATTAGTTATTAGCTATTGTAGTGTTACTTGTTAGCTATTAGATACAAGATGTTCATCAATATGAGAGATTTATTCTGAAATTTCTTATCTGTTTTAGAGGATCTCATCTATTGTGATTTGACAGGTGAATTGCTCTGCAATCCAAACAAAGAGGAGCCAAAGACTAAAGTCTGAGCTGGTCCACAGAAGAAATCATTTATTAGAAAATACTTGCAGATTTTGAGGTGAGAAAAAGTTTCACATCTTGACATTATGACAGATTAAATGATTGAACATGGCTGCCTGGCTTGCAGAAAACTTTCTGCTTTCTGACTTCATTGATACCAATTGGTTTAATCAAGAGGAGCAGGAGACCTCATGTTAATAAATTCACTGGTTGCTGTAAGTGTTTACTGGTTTGTTGTTTTTTTTTTTTTTTTTTTTTACATCCAAGATTATGTGCTGATGTGTGTGGCTTATTGCTGGAACAACTGTATCTAGGATGAGAAACACAGTTCAGTAACTTGTCTTCTGAAGAAAACATGTTTTAAGAACTGGCATTCAGATAAGGTGCAGTTCAAGTCTCAAAAGTGGTCAGAAATAGAACCACCACTCCAGATCTTAATAACTATCTTTGCACAGTGTCAGAAGGGGTATTGCATGTATGTGGGATTTTATAGGCCCTTAAATGAGACTGAAATATGTTAATGAGAGAGCTTGTGTTTCTCTTGAATTTTGGGAGGAGGAGGGAATGAGGCTTTTCCAGCATTTTGTATATATTCTAGTTTTTCTTTTAGCAAGTGCTATCTCTCCCTAGAAATCCCATGGTGAGAGCTTTATGTCCATGCATGCTGAAAGAGATTAAGTATCTCCAGCACGCTTGTGTGCAGAATGTGTCCTTTGGAGTCAATTATAATTAAGAAAGGAGTAAATAGTGTGAATTGTTTTGAACTGTTAAATTATTTTTTTTCAAAGAAGCTTTCTCCTTCTTTTCACCTCTCCTTGCTCTCCAGATAGTCTGAAAATCTCAAGCATTCACAGAATGCAAACCCCAAGGTTTAATGTGCTGTGGGAAAGAGCTGCATTACACTTCCAGCTGCACAACAGTTGTTTGATATGCCTGTAAACTCATCCAGTTGGGAGAATATGCAAACATCCTGCAACATAGCTGACCAACTGCAGCTAAACACAGCTTGGATTTTGACTGTTTCAGTTAAACAAGATGATCAATATTTTATTAGATATGAATAAAATCTGAGTATTAAATTCAAGCAAATGGTGGCCTGCTGGCAGTTTGTCCTGAGCACCCACTCTTTGTGTATTACTGAACAAACTGTTCTGTGAGAATTATTCAGCAAGCTCTTTGCAGACTACAGGAATGTTCAAATCTTTCCTGCTCTTGACTGCTACAAGATAGCCTGACTTTCTGGCTTCATATAAAACTGCTCCACAGTTAGTGAGATGCAGATGATGGCAGATCTCAGACATACATAGCTCTGAAGTTATTGTATGCCCATATTGCAATACTTGTGTATTTTGGAGGCTTCAGACCAACTCCAAAGGAGGATTTGTGAAACTTTTGAAGCAGTATTTTTGTAATTCACTGTTGGATCCTACTGGAGTGTGTGACAGACTCAAAATAACTTTTGCAGTGCCAAGAGCTGCTTGTTTTTTGGTTCAGCTGGAGCTTCTCCAAAATGTCTACTACCTCTATGGCAACTGGGAACTACGCTTGGAAAATATTCAGCAAACTGCAGTTTGTTATTGTTTTTTCTGCCAAAAAAATCAAGATCTGTTGAAACCCTGACAGATGTACCTTGTCATGGAGAAAATACTCCAAAGAAAAAACAAATAGCCATTAATCTTGATAGTACATTACTCTCTAATGACTAGTTACATTTTATACATCAGTTTTTACCGCCTAGATATTTCTGTCATAGTTTCCCTGTGCAGTCACCAGGAGTTCATTTCTCTTTGCAAATCAGTCTTGAATCTTCATATCTTGTCTTTTAGTCCAAAATTACTATTGAATGTTATAGGAATCTAAGGGACATTTGTCTGAATAAGAAAAACAATATGAGGATCACTTTGGAAATAATAATGGACCTGAAATAACTAGGGAAATGGTTGATAGCAAATGGCCGATGATGAAAAGGATCTTACAATGAGTAGCAGTTGTATTTCTATGTCACTGTTAGCTTTCACACATTCATGTGGTGTCTGAGAGCAAATAATTTCATTAACATTTGGAGTTACCATTACTAAATACTGTTCTTTAAGAGTTTATTGGGAAATTTTCCTTTGATGTAATAGCTTCATGGCATATAGGTTAGCTTGACTGATTTTTATGCAGCTATGGAAATTGAACCAATTTCATGATCCATACTGATAACAAACTGAATTCATGTTATCTTCCTGCTTCTCTGAAGTGCACTGAGTCACAGAGAAAGTGTTGCTCTGAAATACTGGCATGTCTTTGGATTGAATGCCAGAAATATGAGCAAAACTTTCATGCCAATTAACATTATTTGGTTGTCAGATATGCAAGGATGAGGTAAGCAGACACTACTGCCATTTCTGCTGTCTTAGGAAAAGTTGTTGTAGGAAAAGGATCGTGAGCCTTATAGATTTGGGGTCTAGATCTAACAAAGCTCAATCTTTGTCTTATTTGAAAGATAATTTTCCATTCTACTTCTTTGCTCCTTCCTTCTTTTCACTTATTCTTGGCTTTGCAGTTCTGCCCTTCCCTCATGCCAGCTTTGGTTCCTGTCAGACATTTATGGGAGCCAACTGAGTTCCATAAGCCAGCAGAAAACACCCCCTGCCCCCTGCTTTTTTTTGAGCTAGTTTTCTGCCAGATTAATGCTTCGAATTCTCTTACATAGAAGGCCCAACAGATTCCAGGGCTGGTTCAAAGCTGATACAAGTGCACAGCAGTTGGGGTGGTGCAGAGGGAGGAAGCAGTGGGGTCAGTGCCAAGTGGAGATAGTGAGCTGCTGGATATTAGTATCATCCAGTTCTATGTGTTTTTTTGAGAAACAGGAGTAAGAAACAGCCTCCTTATGTGCTTCCAGTAGCCCAAGAACAGCTAAACACCTCTAATGGCTGGCAGCAGCTCCATTCCTCCAAAGTCAGGGAATAAGTATAAATACTTTAAAACAGGATTTCTGGCTAGTTCTCTCTTCAGCTCTAGAGGCACATAACTGTTGCCAAATCAGGATGCCACTCAATGAATTTGAGAAACGCTTTTATAAAATAGAATAACTTTTCCAGTGACTGTCTCAGTATCTGATACTACAGCTGAGGCAGTTTCAGTTGAGTTCAGTCCTTAAAATAACGTATAATATGGTGGTGCGCCATTAGGTCTGTTAACTTTGATGTAGAAGGTAAGCCCCAGGAGGAAAAGTTGATGATAATGCCTGGTATTAAGATATATTGGTAAACAGATAATCCTGCAATTGAAATTCCTCTTCATGATACCAATACTGTCTATGTCAGAGAATATAATGACCTCATACTTTTGACCCAAACAGTCAATTTTAGGGAGGTTTACTAGTTCTTCCCAAGAGGGGAATAAACTGATAATGGAATCATATTTCTTTCACATAATCCTGATCATTTCAAAGAAGGAAAACTCTGTTTCCCTGAGCACAGTGTGAACCAGTGAAAAATAATTTCCTTTTCATAGTTCAGAACATCTATCCAGCTGGTACTTTATCCAGATTTTTTCCTAACTGTTTGGTATTTGAATATTATGGTTTTCTTGTTCCTTTTTTTCTTTGTAGCTATATGGTTTGTCTTCTGTGTCTCATGTTTTAAGAGGTCCCAAAGAGCACTCCTATGTTTTCTAACCTGCTCATCCAGAAAGTTACGGACAGCTGTATTGCCTTCTGCAGACAGAAAGTGAAACTGGCAAGAGCCTTTCAACTTGGAGACTGAAAAACCAGGTAGTAAGTGCAGTCACAGTTCACTCTTGGGAGGGTAAGAAGGTGAGCAAAACCTTGGTCTCGGTCTTGCTGGTAGCTCAGGCACATACAAATTGGAAGTATCTGATAAGGAAAGCAGAGATTTAAAGTCATCAGCAGCCTGCCTGAAGACACTAAGTAAATGTGAATACAGTTCTCCTGACAGCAATGAGGTGTCTGTCATTTCAAGTTCCTAGTGGAAAAACAACAGTTTCTCAGGTATTTTTAATGCTGTGAAAAACACAGATTTCATGAGGAGGATATTTTTTACCAGAGTATCATGCAGATTGGGTGTTCCTAGCCAGTGATAAAGTTAGTTAGTATTCAAGAATACTATCACAAAGTGGCTGCAGTTCAGTCACAGCCATCATTCCTGCCTTGTGCTTAGGTCTCTTCTCATGAAGGCTGTTTTCCTCCCTGTTCAGTCTGCTTTGTATTTCTTCTTCTCTCTAGGACAGAATTTGAGCTGAGTTACATCCATGTCTTCCATTTTTCATGAGCACTAAAAAGGATCAAACTGAGTGACTAATAAATAAGCTTAATGTCACATGCAGAATGGATGCGGCTCCTGTGTAAAAACAGCATTGAGCTTTCTTGTACTTGTCCCAATATAATGATTGTGTCCTGGAAAAAACAAGTTGGTCTCTGAAAACTGCTGCAAGTTCTTGCCTTCCCAATGTCCTGTAGGTGGGATGGAAAAGTTGAAGAAAACTTCTGTTGATTGTCTTGGGACTTTATAAGCGGGGAAGAGAGGTTGGGGATGAATGGAGTAGCTGAGACATTTCAGAATGACCTTCCTAGTAATTCTATTCTTGTTTAGTATCCAGTATCCTCTGAGTAACCTCTGTGACAGTTTTAGGGAAAATCCTAAGTAAACTGGTTGGAGCACGCCTAATGAGAATGCTGTGTATCAATGCAGTCCTTTGTCTTTTCAGTTTGTAGGAGCTTTGAGGATCACTCTCGTTCTAGACAGACTCTTTAGAGAACTTAACTGCTAAACTCTTTGAAAATCTCTGCTGGACATATGCAAGTGACAGTTTTTTTCATGGTCATAGAACCTGGCCAAATGTGGATGAACTCAAGTCTTTCAAAAGGTAAACAGTGGTTAATGTGACTCCCTAGCAAATTTGAAGCTCCCCCTTGGAGCACCAGAATTTATTAGTGCAACAGCCAATCTAATATGTTTTTAGGTGGACCTCACCCCCTGCACCCCAAGCTCTCTCATGTGTTTACAAAGTTTGTTTAGCTACATCTAAACAGAATTGCTGAGTATTAAAACAAAACTCCCCCAAATCCATCAGTCTGTGCAGACACCCAGCATGGACAATTTCAGCCAAAATGATGATGACAATGAAAGTTATGGAAATAAATGAAGACAGGGAATTTTACTGTCCAAATGCCTCTTGTGCTACCTGTGAAGAGCTTCATGTTGCAGGAACCAGTACAAATTGGAACAGATGCATACAGATGGTGGAAGGAACTTCTTTCAGTCTGGTTCCTTCTACTGTCACAACTCTCAGCAAGCTTTGTTATCCTTATGCTGCCAAATAATTTCTTTTGATATACACAAACCAAAAAACCCAGGAGCTAAAACCCAAGTAATCTAAAGACTGAATATTTTTCTTTCCAAATGTGTGCAACTTTCAAATAGTTTTAAGACTACAGCATTTATTACAGGGACTTTTTATAACAGATGGAAGAGAACTGAGGGAAGATTTTGATCCAGATATTCCTTTTGAAATAATTCAGTCTTCTCTCCCCTACTTTTGGCTCTCATTAAATTAACTTGATGATAGGATCCAGCTCTAACCCAGGAGATCCCAAGCTCTGCCTGTTTGCTCAAGCACTACAAGAAGTGGCAGCAACAGCTGTGGGAATTTTGGCAGCATTAGCAGCTGTGTACCAGGCCAAAAGTATGAGACTACCAGAGTCTGTTCCCTTTCCTCCTTCTCTAGGTCTAAAAGGAGGTTTGTAAACCTTTCTTCTCCCTGATTACTGTGCTATTCCCAAACTGAAAACCTGAATCTCCTGGCCATAGATATGTTCTTTGTGACAGAAAACCTGTCATCCCTTTAACACTTCTGTCTATCCCACTTGGCTTGACTGTGGGGTAGAGGCATCACATCTGGGGTGAATCACCTCATAGGAACATTAGGCACTGCAGTTTGGGAATCTCTACTGTAAGCAAAACTCTCAATGGCCATTATTTTACACTGATGTAAACCAAATTTAACTTGGGCTGTGTAAAATTTCATAATTAAAGATGGGAAATATTTGTTGCATGAAGAATGAATGGTAATGACAAAAATAAATATTAAACATGTCTACAGTTGCTTCATAGCTGTGTGTTTAAATTGTTTTCTCAGTGCAACATTCAAACGCTCAAAAAGCCAACAAGCATTTCAGTGGAGTAATAGTGAAAAAAATATAATTCTGGAGACCTAGTTGAAATATTTTGTGTTCCTTTTTTAATGACCAAAAGATAAGAGCTGTGTATATACTGGTTTTGTACTGTCCAACTGTACATCGTCGATGTAGTTTTATTGTTGATGCTTTTTTACTTTTATATACTAAAATATATGTACTTATATTTATCGTAGATTTTTGTTGCCTTTGAAAGAGATCACTGTAATGCAGGAAGTCACAGCCTTTGGGCTTAGTTACAGCATTCTCAGTGGTACAAAGACCTGGATATTTGACTGTTAACTCATACCCATTATCCATAAAGTGTTGATTTACTTCGTTGCCTGCTTAACAAACTTGAGATTAATCTACTTTTCAAAAAACTCAGTACAGGATATCTGCATTTTGAGCAGAACTAGGAAGGGTTTTTTACGAGGATAAGAAAGGGAATATCTGAATTGCCTCTAGGTGGCGGTGAGGCATTGTTTCTTGACATTCACTAAACTGGCCGTTAAACTCCCTGCAAAGAGAGGCGTTCATAGTTACAGTCTGATCTTTCTTCAGTTTTCAAACCATTTAGGATACATCTTGAAATCCTAAACACTGTATTGGGATAGGATATACATGGCTGCAGATCAGTTAGTCCTGGAATTACAGACAAATGTACTGTGCGTCATGTGCTCTGTGAATCAGCAGATCTCTGATGCACGCTTTTGTGTGACCAGAGGATGCTCGGCCAGCCTGGCTTGTGCTCAGTGACTGTTGCACACTTGCGCACACACACACACACACACAGAGCTGAAGGGCTGTGCAGCATACACATGGTAGGTTTAAACACTCTGAATGTACAATGTGGTCGACTGCACATTTATGTGAACTGTGATCACTGGTAACATTGGTGGGTACACAACAGATCTTCCTTTCCCCAGAAACCAATGGCATCAAACTGTGTTTTCTTTAAATTTCTGCATCTTTTGCATGCTGAGGTGGCTGCACACTAGCACAAATTGCTTCAAGGTGTTTGTACAGCTGTTTGGGCTTGGTGCAATGATGGTATATGTGATATTCTGTTCAGTTCAATGACTACTTCTATCACTTGAGCATGAGCAATGGACCACACTAAATGCTGCTAATAAAGAGATTACAGGGCCTCTAGTAAGTCCTTGCTGGCTGACAGTATTAATTGTAATGCTGAGGAGATGGAGATTGGCTCTGCAATTTTAATTCAAGCTCTGATTTAACAATGTGTTTAAATCTATTACTTTTAACATATGCTTGTGTTGACTGCGTTTTAGCAGTATAGTCACTAACTTTCTTACACTTCCACTGGAGAATGTTTTCTCTTTTATGAACGTCCTTAATTCCAACCTAGGAAAGTGCTTTTTGTGCGTACACGAGGAAAGCATGTCCTTAAATACTTTACAAATTGGGGTATATATCACCAGCTCTGTGGATTAAGAGCAAGAAGCACAATTTTGAGCTGTATGGGTTCCACAATGTTCACCAGAAAAACATTTAAAAAAGCGTTCTTGTCATGAGCAAAGCACATGTCTTTCTGAATATCGTAATTTTCCTATTCTGGGTAACAATGCAAATGAGATTTTTTTTAAACATGTGACACTTTTAACTATATGTTCTGCATGTCTAGGACTAATGAATACCCCTAATAGCTCATCAATAAAAGGATAACATTAGAGTCATGGTGGGTCTCAGTAGCGTGAGAGTTGAATGTGACAGTAGAAATGTTTTGTGGATTGTGCTAAACAAAATAAAATGTGGAATGAGTAAACAATTTTAGACTGAGAAACAAATATATTTGGTGGAGTTTCCAATACAATATGTTTTGGCATTAAAATTGAAAATGACTCTGGATACATCTCTTTTAGAAAACACTGTTGTGATTAAAGACTTAGCAACTTGATGGATGTGAATGATTAAGTCGCATAAATTGAGATACTGCAACTGGGATTGCTGCATTAATAGGAATGAGATTATTTTAGTGTTAAATCATACTGCTATACATTTAAAAGTACTTACTGGGAATAAATGCGTATTGTATAATAGTTCTTTGTCTTCTGCTCTCAGCACTATCACACTACATCACAAATAGGAGCATTGGTAGATTCTGACAGTCACACACAAGAAGCAGTTTTTGGAGGCAGGTTTAATAGATTACATAATTGCCATGACTTTAATGAACTACCATGACTCTTGCTCCTGATATTAATGGAAAAAAAATAGGAGCTGGCACAGAATTTTGTTACCAAAGATGACATACAAGATAATATTAATGAAAGGTTTTTGATAGAAGTCAGTGTTTCATTGAAACTTCACTTTGAAAAGAATTTTATCCATCTTTAAGGTAATTACCATTTTCAGGACATACTCTAATTTCATACTGACACTCTGATTTCATAAGTTTGTCTCTGACTAGACAGAATTATCCTAAGACTGAACAAACACTGTTAAAGATGTATCCCAAATGCTGCCTTCCCTAAATGTAAAATTTGTAAACTAAGCCCTCTGAAATTGCCAACAGAAACAAGTATATCTATTTCCTTTATCCTTTTCTTAAATACTTATGAAGGAAAATAATAAAATATGCAGATGCTGATAGACCATCGCTTTGATTCATCTACAAAGACAATGGTTTCAGAAAAGCTCAGGTCATAAACCAGGTTCCATTATAAACCTACTGTGATTTGAAGATGTTCCACATACTGAGATATATATGATTCTATAATCAAATTCCTAAGTTCTTCAAGAAATTTCTGTAAAACCTACTTGTTTTGATTAGTTTTAGATTATTTTGCACCATTCTGAATAGGTTACACTTCTGTCTCAATGTATGAGGAATAATGCTGGTTTGCTGTGTGTGAAGTTTTCAGAGGATGACAGTGGCTTTGTGAATCTCCTAAGGAAGCTCTGTGCACACTGTCAGCTGGTGTTCCTGTGAGAGACAGAATCCTGCAAGTCTCCCTACATGGAGCTCAGTTACAGACTGAAGCCAAACTTTCCTTACAGAAATACATCTAACAAGTCTAATGTCACCTAAAACTGTTCATTAGCTCAAATCACAGGTGTTTTTTTAACATGACTTTATGCTACAGTTGGCTGTGTCTGTGCCCAACCTATTCAATAGCGTGTGTGCTCCTGAGCTTAGACCTTCTTAACATTGTCCCTCAACTACTAAGTGGTAACACTTACTATAACAAGTGTTACTGAATTATTATATGCTTCTTTAAGGATAAGTGAACTGTTTTAAAAGAAGAAAAAAATGCTCTGTACATTTAAGCTGAGGCTTGTGAGAGGGATTTAAATGAGAACCCTCTCAGAAATCCCTTTCCACTCAATGGGATTGTCAGTCAAAGTTGATGAAATGCTTGTCAATGCTGGTTTAATTTAATATGCACTGATCTCCTTAGTTGTTCCAATCTTTCCTTGTATACACTTATATGCACATGAACAGGTAGATAGTAGTGTAAAATTAAGATATTGGTTAAAAGTTTTAATTGCATGTATTGTCTTCAAAATATGCTGTTTCAAGGATATGGGTTAATTCTGATGACATCTGAGTATTTCTGAGACTTCAGAGTTCTTTTGTTACTTTTGACCAGACAAAAAGAAAGAGAATGGGAGGAAAAGAAATATTGAATAAAACCAAAACAGTCTCCAAATCTGAATTCTTCTATTTGGACTTTGGACCCTGGGACATACTGCAATAATATTTGAAAGTATTTGGTTTTGTCCCAGTAAAGGACAAAAATATATTTCAAAACTTAAGCTGAGATGTGATGCAATTGTCTAATTAAAACTAGCTTTAGATCTTTTTATTTAAATTTGAGTCTGCATTTTGATGTTATTCCCTTCAATGTCAGGAATTGGATGCTTAATGCTTGCAGCTTGCACCAAGAGGTACTTTTTTTTTCTTCTCTGAGAATTCAGCAAAACTGATGACTGATGGTTAGTAGTTTCCTACTTTGATAAACATTCAATGATGAAACATTCAAATGGTTCTACTGGAAGTCTCTGTTCCTGACCCTTCAGCCTTTCATTGCTTTTTGCTCCTTATTATCAAGGCCTAGGTTCATGAGCAAGATCAACTGCTTTGTGTTGTTACTTTTTTTTTTTTTCCTTTGGTACTTCTCAGACTGACAAATGTGAATGTTTATTTTTTAAAAAATAAAATAGATAGTTCTGAATTAGATAAATTTTAAATCCTTTTGGATTTTGAGGATGAGTAATGTGACATTAGCTTTGTATTTTTCCAGACAAAACATAGTCTTATTGTTATTCTAGCTAGAAAGAGCCTGCATTCAACACTCCTTGAAGGAGTGTTCATTCTTCCAAAGTAATCCAAGTAGAGCTGATCTTACGAGATCAGATGAAGTTGTAAGATTTTGACAAATATTTAATCTAAATCAGAATCTCACGTATGGCCTCAAGTCCTAACATCTAAAATCAATGTTGTTATAAGAACAGTCTTTCCATCTTTTTTTTTTTTTGTTTATTATATACTGAATAAATTATTGGTGAAATAGCATAATTATATATGTAATCCTCCACTTTATAATCTATCACCTTAATATGAAAAGAAAAAAAATATTTCATAAGAAGTGATAAGTAAATAATGATAGCGTTCCCAAGCTCATTCACCTGTATTTTGTCTGTGAGTTTACTGGCGGCCAGTCACTACGGCACACCCAGACAATCAACAGATTTGCATTTGGTTATTGCCTTGCTGTATGCATCGTGCTTTGTCTTACAACTGAGACACAAATGGGTCCCTTCTGGATTTATGAAAGTGAACAGCTTTACCATATAAACCAAATCTATCTTCCTACTAGTGGCTAACAAAGGAGCATCTCTGCAAAGATTGTCTCAAGTGGATGTTGCAGTTTGATTTCACTATTTGAATTGCTCAGTAATTTCCTTCAGAAGTATCTGTGCATGTTAACTTCCTAGCTACCACCCTGGGCACCTGGCTGTGCTACAGCTGGTTATTTGTAAGGAAATTCTCCAATGAATAAATTACCAGAAACATTATTATTATAGAAAGGAAAATACAACCCTTGCATTTTCCTTCAACATTTGTATTCTGCTGTGAGCCTTGAAATTGCCATTCTAAAATCAGGATGAGAGTCTAGGTAAGAGTCTGGAGTGAGAGTCAGGTTAATTAGCAATACTTTCCTTCCATAGTTACAAAGAATCCAGCTGACAATGTGGATATGTAGAAAACACAGAAAAAGCTCTGGAATCTATTAATTGTAAATTTATATTAAAAATTTAAATGTTTTACACCAGTTATTTTTTTGTTACTAGTTGATTTATGATAACTGGACATGTAGGATTTTAGCCTATAACCTCACGGTGGTGTGCTTTATAAGTCTGTCAAGGTTTATTTAAACCATGTTGTATCTCACATCTAAGGGGAGGGACTCTTTATCAGGTAGTGTAGGGATAGGATGAGGGGTAATGGTTTTAAACTGAAAGAGGGAAGATTTAGTTTAGATATAAGGAAGAAATTCTTTACTGTGAGGGTGTTGAGACACAGGAACAGGTTGCCCAGAGAAGCTGTGGATGCTCCCTCCCTGGAAGTGTTCAAGGCCAGGTTGGATGGGGCTTTGAGCAACCTGGTCTAGCAGAAAGTGTCCCTGCCCATGGCAGGGGGTTGAAACTAGATGATCTTTAAGGTTCCTTCCAACGCAAACTGTTTTATGATTCTATGAAATATATTTAAAATTGTGTGTGTTCATGCCTTTCAGGTACGTCTACTATCATAGAGGCTGAGAAACAGGGTAAATTAACCCTTACTGACCATAGTGCTGACAAGCTAGACTGATCATTTAAAAATTAGTTTAGGCATTTCTATATTGCGGGGAAATTGCCAAATCTTACTGAGAAGGATTTAAAACCTTTCCTCCTTCCTCCTCCTCCTCTTCATTGGCAATAGCTGCTTCAGTAGCTCTGACTCAGTCTTATGACTCTGCAGTTCCCCTCCTGCCTCCCCTCTGCCTGCAGCTGACTTTGGCTGTCTCAGTTCTGGATATTCCCTTTGTTCTCATTTTGCACTCTTTGAAGTTCCTTTCTTTTTTTTATACTTTGCCTAGGGATGAGACAAATGCAATCTCAAGTTACCTGCATGAGCATAAGGCAGGTATTTCTCACTAGTGCTGGGTTTTCCACAGTAGCTGGAAGTGTTGCATGTCCAGCTTTTATTGGCCTTTGTACCTGCACTCCCATACATACAGCCTCCTTTGAAAACACTACCGAGAATTTATATGCTCACCTACTATGCTGTCATCAACAAATCCCTGAAGGACTGTTTCTCATGGACAAAGGATGGAGCCCATATCAGGCTTCTCCAGTGGTAAAAGTGTTCTCATTCAAACACTTTCCTGCTTGCCTCAGGTTGACCGTCCATTAATCGTGCCACTGAGATTCTGTGTGGAGTCACACTCCAGAGCAATTTGATGTAAACAACAAACGACCCACACCATTAAGTCGTCTCACTGCATAATGGCAGGTGCATGACTTGGATCTGGAGAGAGCAGGTATTTTCTTAAAATTGCTTTGGTGTTGGAGAAATTACAACATAGGACCATATCCTAAGATGTTTCTGAGCATAAAAATACTGCCTGTAATTGCTGTAGAGAAAAGTGCTAGGAATAAGTTAAATTCTCTCTCTACCCCAGTATGTAAAGGTAATATATTATTTCAGGAGAAACTTGAGGACTTTTTATTTGAATTATGCCAGAGCATCCTGGCCTGACACATGTTTTTATTAATGTATTTCTGGTGTTGGGGAATAAAATTAGATTACCTAAAGATTCTTCTGTTTGCTAGATCTGTTTAGAATGATAACACAGACTCCATGCAAGACACATGATGACATAATATATGTCTGAAATGATGTAGTGTTTTCACAAATCACAAGATGAAGGGATAGCTTATCTTGAGATTTTAGCACTTGCTACTGCAGTATGAATTATATGGTGTAATCTTTACTTCCATTCTGAAAATTGTCTGCAGTCACATATATTCAATTTAGGGGAAAAGCACATAAAGTAAATTAGGTTAAAAGAACTCCCAACTCTGCATTTTGTAATGCTGATTTAATAGAAAGCAGCCCAAAAAGAATACAATAATGATAGGGCATAAATGTTAGCATTATGTATAAATAAATGTCAGGCATAAGTTTTCTTCTAAATTTGCCATAAGAACTGAGTTAGGATGGATGTCCCTTGTGACTATAAATACAGAGTATCTGACAAAGGCCTGGCAAACAAGAAGTTTATCAGAAAGCAGATGATAGGAAATAATGTAAAATTCAACACAGATCTCTCTTGAGTAATTCTCCTTCCCCTGCCCCCCTCCCCAGCTTGGTGCAGCTGAGATCGATTGTAATAATGAACATTTTAAGTTACCTTGGAGGCAGAGGGCTGGGAACTGAAGAAAGGCTGCACCCCCATGCTTCCGAGGAGCATGGGGAAAGCTCGGTAAAGAAACTCAGGGGAGAAGAAAGACCAGATGATGCATGAGATAAATTGCAGGACATATGATTAACCTGAGTAACATATTCAGAAATTTAAGATTTCTCTGTTCAAGTAAAGATTTCATTTTTTTCTATCCTAATAAGATACATGAAGAAGTTAAGGGTTACAGTTACTTGATACAAGCTAGAGAAACCTCTTACATGTTAATTTTCCTTCTCTTTCCTTCATCTTTGGAGTTTCAGTGTAGTGACATTTTTGAGATGATTATGAGGTGTAAAACCATAAATAACTCATTTAACCGTTAAATGTGAGAGACTGGTACACTATGATTTTCTGATTGAATGATGATAACGATTGTACAGGAGACAGTTTTGACAATAGTCTGGTAAACAGAAAAGTATTATATTATTGTTCATTATCTCATGAATTGAAGGTACTTGTTAACTGTAGCCCACGGTTTTTCTTTGAATTAATGTTTAGCTAGACTTAACCAAATATACGTTCTGGCTACAGTTATTGTATTAAGCAAAGAATAAATTATACTTTTAAATTACAGTAAACCAAGATGAATAGAAACATCAATAATTTAATTTTCAGGTGTCTTAAAGATGTCTGTGAAATATATGATCTGACCTCTTCTGCAATCTGATTTGTATTTTTAGGCAATTTTAGAGAAGAGAAGATCACATAGTGATACCAATTGCTCTATCCAATAGTGAATTAACCCATGGAGATCTGGCTTTGTGAAGGATGGCTACTTTTGAGGTTGAGAAAACTAAACTCTGATAATTTCATATTTACACAATACATCCTCTTAGGTTTGCGGTCAAAACCATTAGCAAAAATTGTAGTGTTTGTGGTTTTTATATGTAGTGGTGATATCTTCTGCTGCAGATTTCATCTTGGAGCAGGAGGAGAGAGATGTCCTACAGGGGAGAGAGGAGCCAGTGACAAGGGTCAGCACCATGGGTGCAGTCAGCATTGTTCAAATCACTCGTTTTGGTAATTGGACATGAGGGTCCTGATAGCAGCTCTGGACGCTGCAGCCTCTCCCCTGTCCTGCTGACTGCACAGTATTTCTAGCTGTAATGGTATTAATAGACCAAGAAAGAAAAATATTATAATGGTATGTTTGTCCAAATTCACAATTGCCATGTTTCCATAGATGTGCCACTTGATTCTCACAAGAAAGGAAAAGTTGAAGAGGGGGTGGTGGTGGAGTGTCTGACCTGATGGCTGGGTGGTGGAAGGCTTGAGAACGCCTATAAAAATGTCTGCTTCTGAGTGCTGCTCACATCTGTGAAATTTTTAGATGTTCCAAATTAGCTGAGTGTGAAATATGATTCTGAGGTGATTTGAATTTTGTGGACCACAACAAAATATGGCCAATAAAATGGTAATATTAGTAAGAAAAAAAGTTACAAAATGGTTGTTAAAAGCATAACTCAACCCAAAAAGTAGTTCTTACAAACCCATGATTGTCTTGTACATGGTTTTCAACTGTAATATCTCAGAATAACTTACTCCAAATATTTTTAATATACTGAAAGAAATAAATTATTTCATTGTAACCTTGAAATTTTTTGTCAAACCTATGGCTGTTATTAGGCTAATGGAATGAAAATGGAAATGTTGTAATATGCCACACATTCCAATTTCATTGCTAACCATTACTAAAAGGAGCCCAACAGAAACTGAAAGGGTTTGGTAGCTGCTTGGATTTGCCTTTGCTAATGCAACCAGTTTTGCAATGAGTGGATCTATCACACAGCAACAGGAAAATGAAAAATTTTTCTTTGGTTGGAAAATATGATTACAAAATTAGAAAAAATTGGCAGGAGCAGGTGTTACACCTGAAAGTATTTTTTAGAACTAAGTTGTGGTTGGTTTTGGATTTTTTTTTTCTTTTTTCTTGGAGGGGATGTGGAAGCAGGACTTCAGATTCTTAATATTTCAAGTTGGCATCATCCTGTTAAATTGCTTTGTGAGAGCTGGAAGTGTGCTGGCTGATGAATACATACTCTGTAGTGTGTGTTACCGTGCATATAAAATGGTTTATTGAGCAAAATAAACAATTCTCTGCAGGTTCTGACAGACAATTCTACATTTATCTGCAGTGTCATAACTGACAGCTATGACCAGGCAAGTAAAGTCTACCTATGCATTTGCAATGTATTCTCTCTATTTCATATAACTTAACCCTAAATACCTCTTTAGTAGTGCACACCTGTCACTTGTTTTGTTAGTTGTAATTTTTTGATACTCTTAATCATATGGTATTTTCCTGCCTCCTCAGACCAAAATAATGATTTCTTTTTCATAAAGTGTATATACAGTGTATTTCAAAATAATATTCAACTGTAAAGCTTAGGCTTTCCTAGGCCTTCTGCTTATCTTTCTAATATCTCATATAAAGCTGTTACTTCCTAATTAGAATACACATAATTTTCCTATCCATTATTTTCAGTTAGAAGAGTACTCAGGTAGTGTGTGCTGTTTAGTTGTTGCTTTAAAAGGAACAAAATTTATGTAATTTATTTTCAGCATACAATTTTCTTATTTTCTAAATGAAAAAGTGGCGCTTAAAGTAACACCACAGCGGTCCTAACTTTTTAAAAATTTTATTCTCATTTGAAAATTTGTTTTGCACCTGCTAAGTACATAGTTTTATTCAATCCTTGCCACTGATTTTGTCTTTTATTTACTTGTACCAAGATGCATAGGAGAAAAGAGTGGAGATAGCAGAGCCATTAAAACTTAATCGAATATGTCAAACTGACTTCTAAAATTTAAAATTATCTTGTTTTTCTGGTACATGGTTTTTAACAGTATAAGATTTCTGCACTCTTAGAGACTCTTCCAGCATCCTTCGTTAGTATGAAGTATACTGAAAATAAAATGAATAGAATCTCTACTTCAATGATAGCTATGCGGTTATGTGCTCATTATTTTTGAAATCTGAACAAAGTCAATATTCAGCTAGAGATGAGAGGTTGATCAAAATCAAGTTAGTCTTTTTAAAGTATCCAGTAAAAACAATATATATGGTCTCTTGACAGCTACTTGGGAATTTTGTGTTAATGAATAAAATTCAGAAGTTAAGAAGAAATGCACAAGGCTGAGTGTGCTTAAGCTGTTGCAATGTTTCTATTGGTGCTGACCACCTTCAGCATTCCCGAAAGGAGAAAACTCTTAAAAAAGCTTATTGTATGACTGGTAGATTTCAAAACACTTTGAAAAGGGAAAAGTGAGCTTATTCCCAATCTACAGCAAGATAATTCATAATCAGGCAAGTTCCCTGCTTTGTAAATGACCTCTTTGCAGAAGCCCATGGAAAAGGTCATTGAGTTAAAGAGAAACCTGGAGTCTGTGCTGAAGAGGAACATTGTGCAGAAGCACAGACAAAATGATGTATTTTCCCCTGTTATCTTTGAGGTAGCTGTGTAATGATATCCTGGGTTCGTGTCAACAGAAAAATGCCAGCAGGAGGCTGGGTCACTGTTCTATATATATATATATTTTTTTTTATGGTGTTAGGAAGAAAAGACTTCATACTACAAATATTAAGTAACTGAGGGAGACAGCTTATTTTTTGGTAAGTTTACAGTGCACTATGTTTTTCTACCAGCAAGATATTAAAGTTTTATCATTTCCATTTGACAACCTCCTCAGCACCCTTGTGCATTAAAATCCAACTCTACTTCCCTAATAAAACTGTTAATTTATGACTGTTGTGAACCTCTATCTCATGGATCAGTATTGATTTTTCTCAACCTGCTTCTCACTACATTTGCTAAAATAAACAATCTGATTTTAGAAAAAATCTTTGTATTTAAATTGATCAAGAAGTTGCTTGAGCCTTATTGCTGTATTTTGAGAATATGAAGACTCCTGTGATGATTTAAACAGACTCAGGCTTGCCTAAGGCAATGTGTAATAGTTTTTATGGTTTTCAGTCAAAGAATTCAACATGAGGAGTAAGAAGATTTCATTTATTCTAGTCACTTAAGAGAACAATTAACTGTTTGAGCTGCTCGCAGTTCTTGGCTCCCAAGGGCAAATTACTTAGATCCATTTTGGTCACCTTGGCACATAGGACACGTGCATAAATACAGACCATCTCACAGCACTGCAGAATCTGACACACTGGCTGCAATTCATTGCCCACGTGGAAGTGTCTGGTGCTATATGAGATGCTCTCAGGGAATCTATCCCAAGATGTATGTGCAGAACTGGCAAATATGACACAAGACCAATGGGAGACCCATGCTCTTCTAGTGTGCCAACTGAAGGCCAAACTAAAAGCCCTAAAGCATCTGAAAGGGCACTATATACCTATGTATGGGCAAATGTATCAACTCTGGCAGACAGAGAGTTGGAGAATGAACAGCCCACTGTTCTTATTAAAGCCCTGAGTGGATAGTGGTGTTTTTGAAAATTTTTGAAAATACACTCTAATTAAAAACAAGCTGCAATGAAAATGTTTGAAAAGGGAATATTTTATTCTCTCCTCTTTTGGAGAATTTTTTCTGACCATCATTAAAAATATTACTCAGCACTCATGATACAGAATTGGTTTACATATCTGCAAGCAGAATTTGAAATCAGTTGGCTCACTGGGGTAAGGACCTCACATGTGAATTCCACATGAACAGTTGCTTATTAGAGCTTCCCTGAATTCTAGTGTAGCTTTTTCAGTGTTAGCTGGTGCCAACATACAGCTGGAGAAATGTTGATTAATACAAACTTTATGGATTAATAAGTATGAGAATCAGTACGAGAATCAGTACCTCAGAGATTCAGAAATGTGTGCAAACTCTGCTGTTCCAGTGCCCACAAATCTCAGACAGGTATCTTGATTAAAATAGTTGGGTTTTTTCCTCTGAATCACTAAGTATTAAGTGAGAGATTGTTGCAGAAATAAAAGCGGTTTATTTTCAGTGACAAAGAAACTGGGGAAGGAGGCCATAGGGACTGTTCTAATCTCTCCTCCATGGTTGTAGTGAATATATCCTTTTTTACCTTTTATTTTTTTTTTGTCCACCAGAAAAAACAAGTGCTGTATTTCTTGTCCTGTAGTTTCCTGAATTAAGTGTGTCTCCTGTGGACCTCTGACAAGCAGATTCAATTAAAAAAAAACATCTATTGGGAATCACTGTGTTTTCACTTGATTTTGATTTTTAAGTGAAGGATATTGCACTAATCAATGCAAAATAAGGAAATACTAACATGTGATGTATCTAATAATCTGCAGGTGAAACAGGTTTGTGTGAAAGTTGTTCTGTTGCCTGTTTTCTGCTGTTCAAGAGCTGTACAAAACAAACATAATAAACCTGCAGTTAAGCTGTGTTTGCTGCTTTTTAACCTCATCAGAGAAACGTGAGGATACTGGAATGTATAAAGGGTTTCCTTTGCTTCACCTTCTTTCTTGTACATTTCCCAGCACCCTTGTGCACCCTCTGTTGCCCTTTGCTCTCTACCATCTCTGGAAACTAGGTCTGATAAAAAGAATACTTTAAGCAAAGAAATATTTATGATTGATGATTCCTTTTTCTGCCCTTCTTCAAAACTGAAAGCTTTGGTCTCAGTAGATGGAAGGAGGAATACAATTATCCCCTTAGAAGAAACTTTGCAAAGTGTTGGCCCTTTTTCAGCATGGACATTAATTCATATTAGTCTCAGTGGGAAGAAACAGGACAGTATCTCTCATACCCCGAGGTAATGATGAATAGGAAATAGAGACAGTAAATATATTTTGTAAACATTCCCTGAGACTAATAGGAGAAAAAAAAAATCACTTGTACAAAATCATAGTAAACTAAAACTGTAAATGGTTCAAATTATTTTAGTGAATCTTAATGGAAAGGATCTTAACTGTGAAGGAAATTGTATTGTGTTGAAAACAAGTTAATCGGTATTAGAAACAAATCTTCAGTATTTTCCTGTTCCAATGGTTGTATCTATGTTCTTTTACTGGAGAACTGTCCAAATTCGGACTTCTGAGAAGTTGCATTTTCTGTAATTTTAGCCCAGGTTTACCTTTTGTGCACCAAAAAGTAAAATACAAGTAGCTTGTAACCACTATGATTGTTGAGATGATCATACGAGTTAAATATCTCAGTGATTTTTAAACCAATTCTCTTTTCTTAGGTTGTTGGAAGCCTGCCTATTTAAATGCCAGTCTACTGCACTGGAGCTGGTTTTGATACACGCCAGGGAGAACTCGAATCCTTGCATTTGGATCATTTAAGATAAATACAAATTATGTAAGAAATTTGTTAGGGCTTTAAAGGAACCATTTCCAAACTAATTTTAATTCTAACTAACAGTTACTCTGTATTCTCAGAATATCCATTTTATATTCAGAGGTACTTAGTGTAAGTGCTTTAAAACTAGATTTAAAAAATGCCTTGATGCATTGCAAAGATCTGGAATTGATGTTTTAAGCACAAAACTCAGCTTACCCTTTACAGTGGAGCCAGAAACAAAGCTGCATAAATATGAAATTCTACTGTTAAACAAGAAACATGGTCTTGGTGTGGTGGGGTTGTGTTGCATGGCTCTTGTTTTTACTGAAGAGTTGAGTTGTAATCCAAGAGCACATGGGAGCCATGGGTCCTCTTTGTGCCAGGCCTAGTACAAACCTGTAAGAAAAGGGACAGTCCCTGAGTGAAGTGTTCAGGTGTGTTAGGCTTTGCATTTGCACTACTGGGACCTAAAAATCTCTTAAACTCTATGTTCATTTACCTGTGTTACTTGATAATATGCAGAAGAGTCATTGAGTGAGCTGTTCATAATCTTTCAGACAAACTTGTGCACTGTCATAGTGGTAGGACCTGTAATATGATTGAAATGCAAATAGCATCTGGGGAACCCTGCTTGCTATCTGACTGCCCCATGAACACTGCTGAGGGCAAATACTATCTGGATCTTGGATCCTGCTTTGTTTTTGTGTTTTCTTTTCAGACCCTCAAAATCTTTTTCTTAAGAGACACACTAAGTATTATATAACATAATCTAAACTATGGCTGTAAATAGGACTATACATCTCTATCCTGTCCTTGGAAAATATTTTTGTATGATCTTTGTTCTCTTAATTTTAAAAAAACCCCAACTTTGTAATAAGTATCTTTGATGCTTAATGGTTTCATACCGTATAAGAGAAAAATAATAATGCCACCTCAGGAACCACAGCATTAGCAGCAGAACTACAGTTTCTATAGAGTTGCATTTTCTTTGTATTTATGAGGTGCTTTTGGTGATAATCTTTAAAAATTCATCTTCAGTTCTGTTTCCCTCAGCCATGTGTTGCTAGGGGCTGCAAACCAAGGGTTCGGATAATCACTGCTATCTTACACTTCTCTACTGTCAGGCTCTTCAAGTAAGAGGTTTTTCATACAGTGATAAAAAGTCTTCGGCTTGGTACAGTTGGTGATTACCATTATTACAGCACTTTCATTCTTTTTGTTTTTCCTGCTATAATTTTATGTTTTTTACTTCACCTCAAATTGTGGCTTAATAGAACTTACTATACCTTTAATATGACACATACTGGTGTTGTTGAGACTTTTCACATACAGTCAGACTGAGATGAATGCCTGCCTGAAACAGCTATTCATTCAAATTGCCTGGGAATATAGTGCAGACAGAATATCAGATCTATCAAAAGTTGAGACACTGGCCAGATTTTGATCTCAATTAAAACATGTGTGTTTGAAACTCATGTCAGTGGCACTTATCTCAGATTTTTATCCAACTAATTGAGAAAGGTGTCTGATCCTCTCTGGCTGGTCCATCCCCTGAGATTTTCTTTACTTATCTCATGCATTGCAAAGATTTGCCCTGTTGTCTTTTACATAACCTGTTAGATTGCTTTTTGATCAAATTATGTACACCAGTTTTGTATCAGTCTTTAGTGGGCCTACCCTGTTCATTATTATAAATTATCTTAAAACTTTTAGAGTGAGTGGCAGTCATAACAAGTGAGAGAAATATCAGGATATTTTCATCTAACCTATTCAGATATGAGTACCTATATTAATCACATGGCAATTACTTATGAATGGGTTGAATATTTATTTGTTAGCATTGTTACCATTTCCATGTTCAAAAATATACTGAAGTCAGAAGTCTTTGTAAAGCAGGATGGTATATGAAAGGAGTTACTTAATGTTGAGTGCCCTGAATTAACATTTGTTTGGTGTCTGAGGGATAGGCAAGCTATGAGGGCAAAGCTGTTCAACAGTCCAGTCCTGGGTGCAATATTTTTTTGCCCTGTGTGCTTTAGTGAATAATTCCGTCACGCTGGGAGAGGTTTTCAAAAGAAGTATAAATGGCCACTTTCCATGATGCTTTTGTAAAGTCCATCTTTGGAGGTGGGGTGGGCTATGCTAGGTCTTGAAAGATGCTGAACCATCTTTTCGTCTTCTGCCAAACATGTTCTGGCATGTCACCATAGACTTTGATTCAGCCACTATGATCTTAAACACTTAACCTAAGTATCCTAGTTACCATAGGTCGCTATTAAAATCAACAGAGGGTAATAACACTTCCAGAATACAACTCAGTTAACTGAGGATGTGAACTGTCTTCTGGACTGAACATTTTATCTCCATTTTAAACCCCAGACTGATTCTTGGTTCTTAATCTGAAATGTGTTGAATTCTAGACCTCATGTCTCAGTGCTTTGCAGTAAAAAGAGGCTAATATGATATTCCTTCTTCACATACAAAGCGAAGCAAATACGTTCAAAGTTGTGGAGGCATACGTGTATCTAAGATTGATAGGGCTATCTTCTTCAATTTTAAAACAAGTGCTGAAAGTATGTACTTTTATCTGTAAAGGATTTTGTGAAGATTAATGCTTGTAGAATATTTGAAGATGTAAAACACTGAATAAGCGATACTTTCTATTATGTTATTTTTGTTACTTATGTTTTGTGGGAAAAAAAAGAATTTACTATATTATGAAACAGATGAAATAATGCAAGATAGGTCTTCAACACAGTGATTGTGCTTTGTGATGAAGGAAGTGCCAAATGGTTCAGTGCTCCTAGGTGTACATGAGTCACACTTCATCTCATTTTGAAGTGAAATGCTCTGGAAATTGAGTATATGAGCAATGCTATATAGTCAGGAAGATACTGGTAGAATAAAGTAAGTTACTTGAAAATAATTATTTGGGAAGTGCTTTGCAAAGCAGAACTGCAAAAGAGGTAAAATTTTCAACTGCCTCATTAAAATGTGAGCACGTTATGTTCATCAGTGAATTAGTGATTAATGTCCCATTTTATTTTTGTGTAATATACAATATCTGAAAATTAATGTACACCTATCTCCAAGATACATAGCCTTCAAGTGGTTCAT
Source organism: Strix aluco (assembly GCF_031877795.1). Classification (NCBI taxonomy): domain Eukaryota; kingdom Metazoa; phylum Chordata; class Aves; order Strigiformes; family Strigidae; genus Strix; species Strix aluco. The sequence goes on along the minus strand of NC_133934.1, from coordinate 46,573,780 downwards.
CTCTGAAGGTGCAGTTTGGTTACTCATTTATTAAGAATGTCATCTGATTTTTTACTTTGAACATTGATTCCACTGTTTTGAGCTGCCTGGTATTGAGGGTTGTGTGTTTTCCAACTAAACTTAGATCTGAATCCCACAGATTTGTCTTCTCTATTTGACAATTTTTCCTCAGATGTATTTGTACAGAATAATTTTCAGTTCTCAGTTTGTTCCTTCTGTCACTTTTCTAGATGTCTGAGTCCAAGGCTAAAAGTGTAAGAACACAGGGGTAAGATCTCTAATGGCATTGAAGGGCCTGAATGTTAGGCTCCTAGTGTGTTGTTTTAGTGAGAAATCACCCGGCTAACTTAGAGATTTCAGGCACTGAATACCAAAACACAAAAACAAACAAAAAACCTGACCTGTTACCCCACTGTCCTTACAATATATTCACCAAATCCCATTTAAAAAAGTGATGTGGCCTCAAAGTCATTGGCATTTGTTGTACTCCAAATTCCTACATAACTTCTACAGTTCCATGTGTATTAAATGGATGTACATTACACATAGTAAATGCATTTCTTTTGTGGAGGCTTTCCTCTGGAAGGAGACTCAAGAATGTTAGCAGGGATGGAGCTGTGGCATGGTCCCATGGGAATCTTGGTATGGACATTGAAGAAAACAGGTCCATGGGGTGCACTGAGTGTGTTTATCCTACAGTATTGAAACTCACAGTCACTGTGAGCTGGACACTGCATAAATTGTACTCTGTCAAAACCAGAATGTCTGTAGGCATTAAGAAGAAAAAACAGGGTTAAGCAGGCAACAAAGGAGGGTTCTCAGCATTGCAGTTTTGAATTTGAACACTTTGAATTTTGCCTTTGCTCCAGACCGTTTTGTACCTCAACCCTCAAGCTGTACTTGGGTACTAGGGCAAGTAGAAAAGAGCAGCTCTTCTGTATTTGTAACTTGCACCAAGAAGGGCATCGCAGGTTGAGGTACCAAACAGTTTGGGTGTGCAAGTAGTTAGAGTTATTTAAGGCACTACTACCCGGAAGACCAGCAGTAGAGATGCCATGCAGCAAGGGGCCATGCCAGTGTGCTGTGCTGTGTCCAACCCTGTAACAGTGCCTTTTGTGGTAAGTTGTGTAGTGCAGTGTGGAGCAGTTATCTTCAGGAGAAATCATTTTACTCTGAGTCAAAGACAAATTTCAGTGTTCGTGGCTACAGGGGAAAGTCTGAGTTCAATCAATAATCTTCCTGTCCCTCCCATTTCCATATCAGCGATGATTTATTGTGTACCTAGATTCTCTCTGATTCTTAATTAAGAAGCAATGAATTGAAAACGGGCATCGACTTTTCAGAATACTGCAAGGGCTAGATCCCCTTGGGTTTCCATCCCTCCTGCACCTGAACACTTCAGACTTCAAAAATTTGTTTTGGCTTCTGAAGAAGGGTTGTCATATCATTTTACAGTAGTGAGTGTTTCTTGCCACTTGCTGTAATGTGGAAATCACCACAGGGACCAAGATTGTTCCAGTGTTCAGCAAGAAAAGCTATATCCCATTCATAAATCTCTAAGTCAAATCTGAAATAAAAGTCATGCAGCAAACCAGAAAATGAATTTTATTTTAAATCGAAACAGGGATCAGCAGATATAGCCTGGGATTTGGAAATGATTAAGTGTAAGATTCAGTTAAGAAGTTTCACCTCTCAAGAAAATATAAAGCAAACATTCTTATTCCTGACCTATAGATCTTTACTGTCTTCAGAATAATAAAATGACTGATCCTATCACATATTGATGCAGAAGATCGTGGAGCATTTTTACTGAGACATGAATCAATGATAGATTTTTGCAGTTTGGGCTTTTCTGGTTAAATCACATTTTAGCTTCAGCTCCTCTCCCCCTGCATTGTAAGTCCTACTGGTAGCTGTTGAAATGTGCTGAAGGCTGTATTTCATCTTACTTTTGCTTATGTTAATGGGAGTCTTAGTGTAAATTGAGATTGCAATCCTGAAGGTCCAAGCATGTTCATTTTATTTCTTGTCCTGTAGAGTCATGTTCAGCAAAGAAATTGTGATTCAGAAGGAAATGTATTGTGTAAAGTATGTAAATCCAATGTCCTAACCGGATAAAATTAGAAAACTAAATTGATGTGTCTAATTGATTCAGTGTGTGCTTGCAGTTTTCAGCTTTGAATCTCAGAAAGATTTCCAAAGCCTGCTTAATGCTGTCTTCTAGGGACTTGTCCCTGCACCAAGTATTAACCAGACTTTCCTTTCATCGTCTTCTCTCTCTGTAGTTGTTTTAGGGGTTTGGAACATGCTTTCCTCTACTGCAGCTAAGATGACTTATAGATCTCCAAATTTAAAAGCCCCACTGCTGGTAATGTTGCTGTATCTTGACTAATGGTACAGATAACTGTCACATCTGGGTCCTGTTTCTCTTTCTTTGTTGGACTAAGAAAATGACCGATATGATTTAGCATAGCCTGTGTGGTATGTTGAGGTGGTTAAGAAAGGTATTCAGAGCAGTAATATAAACCCCTAAAATAACCCTATACTTACTGTGCATAAATTCTGCATCGGCATAAATTCCAGTGGGCAATTTAAATCTAGAAAAATACATGATGGAGAGGGACTTTTGAGCATCCACTCCTGGGAATGACATACTTTTGATAAGAAACATTGCTGCTTTTACTTCATAGAGGAATCTGGTAGATTGGAGCAGTCCTCTCAGTCTGCTGCCAAAGATAGGAATACAGGACTCGACTATTAATCCCAGTCTTCAACTGTCACTGGGGCTGTTGTTTGACTAGCCCCTTCTCAAAAACGATAAGGAGTTGAGCTTAGATTTGTAGATGTACACACATAGACTGCATGGGGAAAACAGTTTTCTGGGAGTGGTGTCAAGTTCAGGCATTTTGACATTTGGGAACAGGAGACAGGAGTCCCTTTTGTGCATAGGATCCCTATGCCTTTCCAAAATTTCTCCATGTTCTCTCTCCTGTCTTTAATTTTCCTCTTGGATGAATTGCTGTGACTGGAAACTGCATTTTATCAGTTGCTGTACCCCACTGAAGGGATGTAGGGGAGTTTTTAGTTCTTATCTCACTTAGATGCTTGGTGGGCAAAATTCTCCCTGCTTTGGCATTTTCCTGTGAATTGGAGCAAGTGATGCTACTGTTGATTTGATATTATTTCCATAAAGCTTTGTCAGATTTAAGACAGAATCGCTGGAGCAGTGATCTCTGACTCTGAAGAAAACCTGTTCAAATCAGAGGTCTCCCTGAGAGCATGATACATAGATTGGCAGATCTGTTAAAACTGGCAACATCACCCATCTTCCTAAAATTCACTTGTGTGTTATCTACCTTTCATTGGCCTATTATAAGTGCATCTCCACTGAACAGTTATGCCAGAATCTAAAATGCAGAAAATAATGATTTCAGTCTTCTGGAGCCTCAATCTGACATCATGGTAATGTTGCAGAGTGGAAACTGCTGCTATTATTTGTGAGATCTAATGATTTGTCTAGCTGTGTTGAAAACATTTACTTAAAACATCAATGCTAGTTTTTTCGCAAATAAAGATCTAAGGTGAAGTAGTATCATAGATGGGAAAAGGAAACCAGAGATACTGGTTTTAGCTTAATCTGAAAAGTAATAATACTAAAACATGCTGCTGCATCAATTCTGTAGTGAAGAGACTTAAGCATCTGGAAATGAAGATGTGTTAGTGCTAAGCTTTTTTAATAGAATTGGGATCCTAGAGCTGGGAGGATGTGAAAAAATATGCTTAGCTTAGCTTCCTGATGAATGAAGCATTATTAATTAATGCTTGGGAAGATAGTGGTGTAATAATGGCTTGCAAAGATCAAAGGGCATAAATCTTCCAGGTTTCGATTCACATAAAATTTATACACACACTGAACTTTATCTGGAGAAGTAATGTCATGAAACTTGGTACTGAAGTTGGGTAGGGAATTCTGAAAGTAATTCTGGAGATAATATTTCAAGATAAGCTACTGTTTGGATTAAAAAGAAATATGACTGTTATGTTAACCTTTGTCTGCAATGCCCTTCATCAAATCATTACTTTTGCTGCAGGCTGTTTCTTCTTTCATCTATACCCAGACATTTCAGGAAGAACTCTGCTGAAACTGTGCTCAGCAACATGGTCTGAGATCAGTTTTGACTCCACACTCTGAATGGCAGGCTGGAACAGAGGACCTCTGGAAATCCCTTCCAACCTGAATTATTCTACGATTCTGTGTTATACTGATGAGAGACCAGAACAGAGCCCACATAAGAGGGGATGTATCTGAAATTTCAGGTACACTGGAAATGCAGGCAACTGCCACAATACAGACAGAAGTATCATTGTACCTTTTAGCATTAACTGACTTGAATGAAAATCTCCTGCTTTTCTAAGAAAGCAAAAGAGGGGAAACAGATGGGAGTGAGTTAGGAAGGGAAAAATATGTTGGTGAGATGCTTTAATCCGTTGAATTATGTGGTCCTGACAATGTAGTAATAAAAGTTTGGGGACTTTATTTTAGGAGGAATTAGATACTAGCAGGTATTTTGTGAGGAGCAAAGTTACACTGGCCTGGAGAATGGCAGCAGGGCAGTCAGCAGTGAGGACTAGGGTGTTGCATTGGTGATTCTGCATACCGCAGCCTACGCCGGTGCTCCTGAAACGTGTTCTCGCACCTAGGAGTTAGGCTGCTCTCTCTGGGATGCAGGTAAGTTTCAGCTGTAGTGTAACCTCTCATCCTTCTATTTTTTCTCTTTCTTTCCTCTTGGCTGGAATTCATGCCATCACTTTTTAAAGGTAATTCCAATATTTTCTTTGCTCAGCCTGACTGACTCAATCCTCTGTCAGTAGTCATCAGCACCTGTGTTTTGTGCACTGAACTGAATGACCTTTTCTGCCTCCTCAGGACAAATCTTTTTTTTCCTCAGCAGAGACAGGCACTTTCTTCATCAACAGTGAACATGTCAATTTAAAGCTAAGTGGGAAAACTGAACTCTGGCATACTAGTTACAGCAGGCAACCTTAATTTATATGCCAGCAAGTCACATGGATTTACAATACGCTTCTATTCAGAACAAAAATGAACTGTTGCCATAGTTACCAAAAAATCACAAGATACTATACAAAACTGGGAAATAAAAAGCATTATCATTAAAGCACACATTTGCCAATGAATAAGAACAGCCCTTTCCTTTAGGTATTGTAGAGTGGTGACATCATGACAGTTGCTTCTATATGCAATGCTAAATCTGACAGCATACTGAACCCTTTATGGGGTGACTACATAAACATGTAGCGAGTGCATTTCCAAATATGCCTCAGATGTATCCCTGGTATCTTTCTAGAAACAGTCTTATGGAAACAATTGGTGCTTTAGTCTTTTTCATACAAGAAAATGTTTTCTTTCAATGGGAAAAGCATGTCTGTTTTACATTACTTACTTTTAAAGCATGAAAAAGAAAGGTTTTCAAAATTCTGGTATATATATTTTGACTTTTTAACCTCTCTTGATACTCTACGTAAATGGCTTGACTTTGCTAAGAGTTGCACTGCTGCTGAAATCAGTGAATCCTAAATATACCAAAACTTTGGCAATCTAGTTAAAGAAATTGGGATGCTTCTATTAGATTGAGTTGGTAGGAATTGGATATCTATCCATGACCATCTATGCCAGTGTGGCTTCTTGCCACAGAGCATAAGTGACCTGGATTTATGTGGGTAAGACTACAGGAAATTTGATAGAGAAGAGGAAGTATGCCGCCAAAGTCTGATCAACTGTATAGCTAGTTTTGAGAAAAGTCAGGCTAAATAAACACAATTTAATATTGCTCAACTCCTTCCTTTCCTGGAGCTTATCTTTGCATTCCAGAGGGCTCTTCTCCATTAGGAAATGGCAGGACCAAGTTCACCTTTATATATTTAAGATAAATATGTAACTGGCCGGTGGCTTTTCCTGCTCTGAAATGACTGTCCTATTTCAGAGCAGACAGGTCTTTCTCTAGAATTTAGTTTTATATATATATATATATACACACCCTTGATAAGGTTGTCAAAGGGCAATATCTTTTTGAGAGACATCATTATAAAACAGAAGTCAAGATTCCAGGTTAGAACAGAAATACTGAAGCAGATTGGTATATCAAGAAAAACAAAGTAGGGTGTAGAATTGTACCCTTTTGGGTCAATGTAATAGCACAGAACAACAGTGACTGGTTGCCTTGGAAACTCTAATTAAGTCTAATTAATGATGGTGGATACTTATTTTGGGTATTTATTTCATCTGGAATCACAAAGACAAGTCCAACAATCAGTGAATATGCTACGTACTTATTAAAAATCTATAAGATGGATGAAAATGTATGAATAGGTGCTTCCTTAAAAATCTAGAAGCCATTTCAAAATAATGCTCAACACAAATTCTCATCAAATCTTGAAAACATGAACTCTCTAAAAGTAAGTCAGTAGCAGTGGGTTTATTTCCTACAGAAATACTATTGAAGCTGCTTCATTATTTAAAAAAGTGTCTAGGCTATTTGTGGCACATAATTATGCTATTAGATATTATCTTAATTACAGTAGAAGAAAATAAACCTAGCAAAATCTGATGATTATTGTCAAGACTCACTCAGGACTTTATATTCCATGGATGTTTCTTTGTAGTGTAAGTATTTATATTTATATTCCAAAATTTTTATTTTCTATGACAATTAAGGTAATAAACATTTTCCTCATACTGCTAAAAATAATTTGCACGAAAAACCTCAACTGTCAAAGCATGAATTGCATTTATAAGATATTTGAAGAACTTTTGGTACATATCAAGCATGCATGAACTGCCAATCACAAACAAATTTCCGTCCTGAGTACCTATCATAGTTTTATTTGTAAGTACTGTATATATTCCTGGAGCAGATGCAAGGATCCAGGATGTGTATGCTCATCTTTTTGTAAATGTGCAGGTAATATCTGAAGCTCTTTGGATCAGCCCAGTGGAAATACTAAAGTAACAAAAGAGTATGTTATTGAATAAAGCCTAGTAGAATAGACCACATTTAGCTATTCTTCTTTGACCTTGTCAAATCTCATGACTGTTATTTTGAAAGTTCTTGCATGCAAGTATTTCTCTGTTACCGACTAGGTTTGAGGTGGTGTCTTTCCTTACTGTACTTTTACTGCTTCTCTATTGGTTCTACTGTAGCATCCCAAAGGAATTATCAGGAATCATACTGAGCTCTACAAATGTAACAGCGAAAAGACTGTAACTCCAGAGAAATGCCATCTTCATCTCTGCAGACTTTGCAAGCAAAAAGATAAGTAGTATCAGGGTCTTCCAAGTATTGTAAGCAAATATTCTTAAATTATTCCTTCTATGTATATATAACTTCTGATTCACTGAAATTATGTAGAAAAACTGCAGACCCAGCTTTCTTAGCTACTTATCCCCTCTGTGAGGCTACCTAGAATAACCTGCATGGTTGCAAGTTCTTCTCTCATGACTGAATAGGAGGAAAGACTAGACAAAGATGAAATATTTCTGTAGGCAGAAACAAAGAAAAAGCTTAGGGGTGCTCATTACGGTGATTGTCTGAGATGATGACAATAACCACAAAGAAGATGCAATTTTCATTCTACAGGACTGGTCAGGAAAATTATTTTCTATAGCATAGTTTAGCACAGACCCTTACATTTATTATCGTTATGATCATGGGCAAGGACTCTGTAAATGGTTGTGCCTGACAACCATGAAATAGGATAAACAGGAATAAAATAAATACAAATATAAATAAGATAAATAGGAAAAAGTAAATATCATAAACTCTGGCAGTTTAAATATAAACTATTATTCAGCAAGCCAAAGTGAGAAAAAACTAACTAAAGGAGCAAAATTAAAACTAAATAGTTTTTCCAGCATATTTGGAAAGAAGCCTACCAGAGGGCCCGTGCCATGACAGCCAGATTATAAAAGAAGCACTCAGGGAGCCTGAGGCCATTTCAGGGAAGCTAAATGAATTTTATACATTGATGTTTATTGTAGAAGAAATGAAGAGCTTCGCACTCTGTAAGGTTCTAACAGAGGAGGAGAGGGCTCAGCATAGGATCTGTCTGTAAACACACTGACTGCAGAAGAAACTGTGGTACAACTAGATGGAACACCCACAAAATGATCAGAGTTGCATAATATTTGCATACAAGTTCAAAGACATCTTAAGCACAAAGTAGCTGATTTACTGATGCTAGTATGCACCCTCTGGAACAGCCCTGATATCCAGAGACAGGAGACTGGCAACTATAACATCAAAAAACCAAAAAGTTTTGGTGGGAGCACTGTGGGGAACTGCAGACTGGCCATTCTGACTCCTGTGCTGGATGGATCAGCAGAAGTTCTGCTGAAGGGCAGAGTTGGTCAGACTCACGGGTGGCAGAGTTCAGCACGGCTCTTGTTGGCAGAGGTTGTGTCTTTTGTAAGGCTTCTTGGAGTCCTTTCAAGGCAGCAGCAAGCATATTGATGAGATGATTGAGTCTGCTAAAACAGTGTACTGAAGTTTCCAAAAGGTAAACCCTCTGCAAGGGCTTTTAAGGGATTGGTGGGGCAATAGGAAAGATCGTAGCATAGATTAGTAGTTGGCTGAAAGAGAAACATGAATGTCTTGGTTAGAGATGAAGTGTGAGAAAGTGTGCAGATGATACCGAGTTATTCGAGGTAATAACTGGGGCACTGGCAGACAGGGTAGACTCATGGAAGGACTTTACAAGACCCAGGTAACAATGAAGGAGTAGGCAAAATTTAATATAGAAAAATGTAAAATGACCCATTGGGAAATACACTCTGAGTTTTGCATTAACATGATGGGATCTGAATCAGCCATCTCCCAGTGTTTTCCATTGTGATTATCTCAGGTTTTGGTAGATTTAAAAGTGGGATCCATACATATTTGTAATGGAGAATGGAGAATAAATCACTTTCTATATGTGCATTTCAGGAGAAAGAAATCCTTTTCTCAAAGTCAGGCCACAGTCATTTCTGAATGAGAGAGGAAGGTCTTGAATTGTACTGTAACCTGTTCCATTAACTGAGTAACACAGCAGTTTCCATTTTTAGATCACTTCACAGTGTGCAGCAAGGGAGCAATTTCATTGCCTTCCCAATGCAATTTGGGCTTGACTGCATATATGGGCTTTTTAATTAGAGTGTCCCCCCTGCTCCCACATATTTATGCAGGGAAATTTATTCAAGAAAATGCATTTTTGGGCACATATCCAAGTTTTATGAGTAAAATAGCATTGGATGTGAAAGAAAGCAGAACCATTTCAAATGATTATGTCACCCAGACAGAAAAAGAAAACAATGTGATGTGAAAAAACAAATGATTGAATATTCATGAGAATAAAACCTATTTAAACCAAAATTGTTACAGTCAGCCATTTATAAGCAATCCACAAGTTGAAATTTGTGCACCATATATATTTGCTAAACAACTGGAAATCATAAAGAGTGAAGTAAAAATAAGTCAAATAGCAGACAATCTAACAGTAGTGAAAAGGACAACTTTAAACAGCTTTTTTTTTTTTTTTTTTCTCTGAAATTGTCTGTGTTTCTTTAATTATATCATGGGGCTAGAATATCACCAGCAACAGATCTTGTTTAACGAATATGGGATCCGGTTCTGGGATCCAAATTTCTGATGCCCCTGGGAGATGATGGTGTTGTCAGGTAGCTGTATCACTGATTATCATAGCACAGAATAGTCTTGCCTTATGGCTGATACTAGGGGGTGGGGACATGTGTGACTGTCCAGCACAGTAAACACCTCAGATTAATTTCTTGCTTGGCACTGCAGTTATATCTGAATTTTGTTGCTTATCTAGCAAATCATTAAGGAATCCTGTCTGTTTTCTACAGCAAAAAACCATGACACAGCAGGAAAACCAATATATATAGAAGCTGTGATTGTCCAAGTTCATGTAGCAGAACCAAGACTAGAACAGAAATTGCCTTCTTAATTTGTGAAGTATAGTCTTCTGTCTAGCTCTTAGCCTCTTGTAAACAGCTTATGCTTTTTCATATGGCTTAGGAGCTTGCATGGTTAATTATTATCTCTCACATTTCCAGCATATTAACTATCTATGTGCCTATGGCATTGATACATTAGAATACTACCTACAAAATAGTAGCAAATTTGTAATGGGGATAATAACAGTAATACCAGAAAATGGTGGCAATAGGAAGATGGATATAATGGCAGTAAATGGCAGATGCTCACAGAAATTGGACATTCTTCTTTTTCTGGATTTTTTGATGGGAAACATAACTATAATTTCATGTCACCTTAGGCTTGCTTGGAAAAGTTAAAATCTTTAACAGAAGGCTGTAAATAATATAGGCACACTAGCCAGATGTTGCTTTAAGCTGTGCTGCTTACGAATATAATGATATCCGCTCAGGGAACAGAGACAATGCTCACATAGCCAGGAGCCTGAAGTAAGGGAAGGTGAATGCTTAGAATGGTTAACTGCTTAAGCCCAAGGCCCAAGTCATACTGGAAAAAAATGTTGAGTTAAAAACACATATGAGGGTATAAGGGTTTTTGAAACAATATTTTGAAAATGCAAGAAATAAATTTGTCAAGTCATGCATTATCTGAGCACATATTACATCCAGCTCTTTAATCAAGCATGTAGTATCATTGCAAAGTGGTTGGATAATATGATCATTAGCTGACAAACCACTATAGCCACCTAACTGTGAAGTTTCTTAGATAAAGAGCACTGTGTACCCAAAATGTACAAAAGTAAACTTCTGCATATAGTGTTTTTAGTTGCAATAATATTTTCCAAAACTAATGACTAGATGAGATTATCTTTGATCATGAGGACTAACTGCAGATGCTAAAGTATTATAAAAATAATGATTGCAATCTTGCACTCTTTTCAGAGTTTGGAAGGAATAGCTCTCAATTGTTTCCAACACAGAGCATCTAGGAGTCAACAGCCAAAGAGGCTGAGAGTCTAAAAGCTTTAATTAAGACTTTTAAAGTTAGAATAACTTTTACACCTGTATAGCTAACAGATGTGTGTAGAATCCTGTATATGTGACGATTTGGAGGACAGAGTATGTCTGCTTCACATAACACTGCACTGATGCTGTACATCTCAAAAGGTTGGAAATCTTAATGATTTGACAAACCCAATGCATACTTGTAGTTTACAAGTTGTGCCAATGGTGTCTTGTTGATGAAGTTTTGACATGAAATACCCCATCTATAAATTCGGTCTTCATTACACTTGGTATCTGATGAAACGAACCTTAAGCACTGACACTAGTAACGTATCAGAGTAGAAACTGAGTCATGCTATGAAGGGAAATGCAATGACCAGGAGTCACTTCTAAGAGGCTTTACAGAAAAAGTCTTTACAGAGACCCTTGCTCAGCTTGTTCTTCTACAGGGTTTTAATTTTGTGGCAAAAGTCAGTTAATCTGATCTTGCTGATTTGAAGGTTAAAATATGTGAGAGTTGCCATCAAGCTAACATAGCTTGCCACTGGAAAAGAACAGGTGGAAAACTGGCAATGGATGGCTTCCGTATGCCTCTTGCCTGCTTGCTGGTGTGGGAAGCTCTTGGGTACCTTGCTTCTACTTGGTGAAATCAATGCAAAATTTTCTCCCTGGCTACCAAACAGCTTCAAACTCAGTAAGTTGAACTTAACAGTTAATTGCTCTTACATTTAAGTGCACCAGTAAATCCACCAATATAAAGATACTAGACTCTGCATTCTTCAAAGGCCTTCTCTTTTGTCTCAATTAAAATGCAATCAATATAGTCTCAATTTTACTAGCTTGTATGCAAGTTATCAGTCAGTTGTGGGCATACCTATTCACCACTGTGCTCTACTAGAATCATTATTTTAATGATTTGTCAACTTTACACCTTTTAAAATTCATACTGAAGTTTCATAGCAAGACATCCTTTACACAAACAAACAATAAAATTAAAGGTTTCACTGAGACTATGCCCTAAATAGCTTCCTTGGCGGCTATGGTCAGTAAGATAGAAAAATGTCAGTGATATTTTGGAAACTCAAAGCTACAGGCACCCAGTACTACCAAATCTTCACACGTGACATGCACATGGATTTGACTGGTGTGCAGGCTAACAAAATAACTCACTTCACTATTGATGTTCATGAACATAGATATGGAAGAATATAGATTTTAACTGTCTGCATAATTAAAACTACTTCATGATCAAGGCACTATTCTCACTCCCTTCACTGAGGAATCCTTTCCCACATATTACTGATTCTTGGTTCAGGCTTTGACTGCTTTGCACAGCTCTGTTGCTCTAATATCCAGTGAGCAACCAATGTGCCACACTAATGGGAACACCTTTGTTGCTATTATAGTGCCCATAGACAACGTTCTTCAATACCTCTATGAAAGTGACATGGTTCTGCACTTCGACCTACCCAGAGTGATGATGTAAAAACAATGTAATAATCCTTCTGAGATGAAAACAAGCAAGGAAGAAGAGTGAAATCATACACAGATGTGAGTATCAATCAAGTTTTGCCTTTTTGCATATTAATGTATATATATTTTTGTGAGGGATACAGTCACAAAGAAAAAGTACTTTTTATCTGAAAAGAGTCATGGAAACAGATTGTGGAGTCATGAAGAACTAGAGAATGAAGAGAAAGGAATTAAAAATTGCAGTGTAACAGGTCTGATGTAAATGAAGAAGTAGAAGGGATGGTGGAACAATGAAATGTGAGAATCAATGACTGTGATTAGTGGCTCTATATGTGTATAGCAACTAAAATTGGTCAGTCAGTCAGGGGTGGTCAGTCAGAACTAGATTCTTCATTGTAATTAATATTGTGCTCCAGCAAATTAGGAACAATTGCTCCAGTAAGTCCAGGGGCCCTCTGCAATGGTGGGATGAATTCACAGAGCTGCTGGTCACAATCCTGGGGAATTCAGAGACTGCTGAGGGACCACTGTACTCTTGGCCATTTTGCAGGAGCTGACATTGCTTTGGAGGTTCAGGAGTCTACTTGTTAACAACCTAAAGACATTTTGTTACCTGTAGGTTTCTATAAAATAGTAGAGGTTTTTCTCTAGGGTAAGGTTAGATTAATTCCAGAAGCACAAAACTGAAAAGATGAACAAATTATTTTCACAATGGCTAGAAAGGAAACATCTGTCTTCTGAAAAATCCAGGAATACTAAATTACAATTAGTAAAATGAATGCAGGTGTAACTTATTTTGATGATTAATAAGTATCTACATTCTTATTGGCTTCCTGCTGACCCATTTGAGGGCTGCCTTGCTGCTGCACTGGTTTAATTCTTTGGTGGTAAGGTTTCATATACCCTTTCTCTTGTTTTAATGTCACCTTGCTGCATGACTGACCAAAAAGAAGGTGTCTAGTGAGAATGAGGGTATGAGAATCTGGTTCTTAGTAATATGTTTTGTACACAGTGTAACTTTGAAAAGAATGATTTATAAAATACATGATTATCTTTTTGTCTATGATTTGTGGGATACTTCCAAGTAGGAAAACACAGGAGAGATATTTTTTTAATACTGACAGTATTATTGACTACCATATAGCAAATATTCAGTGGTCTGTGATTTCCTCTGGCATTTACTGCTAGTTTGCTAGTAGCTGCATCACAATTTTCAAAATATGCATTTTTATAAAGCAGATTTCACAGGAATGTATTTATTATTTTTTAAAATCCTTTAATAACAGATATAACTAGTCAAGGATGAAAAAAATCTCATAAATATGTGGTGGCCTGTTTTATTTGTTCATGGTAATATCTTACAAGATACAATGTGTATTCCAGGGATTTTGCAGATATATTGTCTGCTGACACTTTATTCCTTTGTCTGCTGACACTTTAAATAAGTAGAGTCAATTTCCAATTAATTGTATTTCTGAAAGTATTTTTAAAAATCTAGTTATGACTAATGTGCTGAACATATTTTGTAAATGTTTTATGAACTTCTTTTCTGAAATGATTGTGAAGTGCATAATTAGATGTAATGTATACCAACAGACAAGCTGTAACTGCTGAATGTTAAATAATTTCTCATTTTTTAGTTACACTTTGACATTTAATTGACCTTTCCAAAAAGAAACGGTGCATGTATAAATGTACTTAAAGTCTACTTCTTGAAGTAATGATTTTTCTCAGCCTTGATTGGATTTAGAGATGCACAGTTAGCAAGTTTTTGTTTCCTTTTATGTTTGTGCTTATTAGTAGTAAGATTTGGGCACTCTTTTTTTGTACTTCATTTATTCATTACTTAAAATGATGAGAGGAGAATGACTTATAAGGGAAGCCAGGATCCATTCTTGCAAGCTGCTTCTGCTTCTGGGTTGTGCCTGGGCCTTTCGCTGTTGTGGGTTGTGGAATTCACATAGGTTGTGGAATTCACATTTATTCTGAAAAAAATCGGGTCTGGATTAATACAATAATCCTGTCTTCCAGAAATCAGATAGCATAGCTGGGGTTTGGGGAGAAAACATGTTGATATCGATAGCTGAGCTATCCGAGAGCATTTTGCCCATTAGTACAACTGAGACTGCATATCTACAGGTTTGTAGGGAGGCAGTATTGTCTAAGGCATTTTTGGAAATTATCCAGATTAGTCATCTGAATCTTTCATCTCTCCCTTTGGATACTTTATGTGTTTATATTCTTATTGTCCTGCAAAGATTTACCCTTTCTAGGGGCATTGAATAATGCAACATCTCTGAGTATTACTCCTAATCCCTACATGCTGCATGGGAATAACTCATGTCCATTTGGTGGATTTTACATTAAGTGTCACAGTTACATAGGAAAAAGTTTTGTAGCTGTGGATTTCAACAAATGCCTTCCAATTCTCAGTCTAGTTTGTACTCTTGAACCTTGCCTCCTCTTAGTCTTTCTTCCACCCATCTTCAAGATTATAATTCCACAGACGTTTATAATTCTCTGTAAACTTCAACTATAAAACTAGTTCAGACATTTCTTTACTGGTCAGTGATTTTTCTGTTTTTCTTTCTGTTGCTCATTTTCTTTGTCTACCTGCAGCATAAACCTTATTTGAAATATAAAAATAATATAACTTGAAGTTAGAAAAAAATCATGTGAGTTGTATTAAATTTGATTGATACAAAATGAGTAGAGAAACAGGAATCTTAAACTTTTCTGTTTTTGAAGAAAACAGAGTATGAGAAGATAAGAATGATCCTGTTGAATTGATTTCAGTATTAGTTCCATTATTGCAATTAGCAGCTAATTGTCTGCTGATACTTTGTCATTTTTCCTGTTGGGTAGCTGGAACTGGGAGAATATTTCAATAAAATATCTCCAGAACTTTTCATGGAGAGCATAGGTTTTTTAGCAGTGTACTTAAACTTTTCACGCAATTCATATACAGACATATATAATCTAAATGTGCATACTTTTGTTTTCATTTTTTTTTAATTTTTTACTATGTTTATTTTAGGACATGAATAGAAATATGGTGTTCTATTTTTTTTTTTTTTAAGTTGTGAGCATTTTACAGCTGGTTTTATTTTGGAGGTTTTATGTTAACAAAATTTTTAATTACTCTTAAATACTAGGTAGAGTATGGTTCTGGAGGTTAAAAATGTTTTAAAAGAAAAAAATAGATGTGGCCAACCTTACCACATATAGCCATTTTCACAGAGCTAACATTCTGACACTAGTAATACTTAAATGTTATCAGGGATTGTTTTTCTATGTGAAGTTTAGATGGGTTTTCCAAGTGGCTTGTTTTAAAATATGTCTTATGTGTGAAGCTTAGTTGCATTTTTCACTCCTATAAATTGCACTTTAAACCTATAGAGCATACTGTATAAAAAATATTATTTTTCTGTGTGGACATTTATGAAGATACTATCTTGGTGTTACTAATGTATCCTTAAGAATTATGTTTACTTGCTTAGGAAGGCATAAATCTCCTTATTTGACTATTACTGATATTTGTCTCTTTTTTGGAGGGTGATGCAAGACCAAAACCATCACTTTCACTGTCATATGACAAGGTACAGGCATGCTCTGGTGAAGAATTTTCTTTTCTAGATAGATTCTATGAGAGAAAAAATTCTGTCTGAATGTAGAGTTTTGTAACATAGGAAATTGAGAATCTGTGAGATGTTCTAGAAGTAATTCTAAGTGTTGTGACTAACATTGTTTATAATATTCAAAAAAACCCCATCAAAACAGGAAGCTGTTTGCCTTGCTTTACCCAGACAATGGATATTTTAAAGCTTCCATTCTGCAAATAACTGGGATTATAATTCTAACATGAGTCTAAAGGAAAAGCAAAGTATGTTTTTTCTGAACATTCTTATCATATCTTTGATTAAAGTGTACCTGTGCCTACAAAACCATATTCACATTCCATCCCAGATGATGAACTGAGTTATAGATGTGCCAGTCCAAGTTTTTTAAAAATTAAATTTAGATTTTTTTTTTTTTAAATTGATAAATAACATTTTAGGGCATGAATTTGTATACTTGGCCAGTTACAATAACTTTCATCTGTCTCTCAGATAATTAGAAAGTCATTGTACTCCTCTTAGAGAAAGAAAAATACAGCCTCTCTGAGCTGAAAAGTGAGACATGCAGAACAAACTACCCCAAAGTGTTTAGAGCAAATGATAACAGTGGGATGAACTATACTTACAAAAAATCCTGGCATTATTCTTTATATACTTTGTTGGTTCACACAAGGCCATATTTTCTGAGCTGTATTTCACATTAAAAACAAAAACCCCAAAACAAAAGCCAAAAACCCCACAAGAAAGCCAAGCCGAAACCTGGAAGCAGTGCAATTTAGCTGCTTTCAATTTCCCTGAAAAGGGAGAACCCCTCTACTCTCAATTCCACTTCTCGTTTATCTTAAACCTCCATTTATGAAGCATTTGTAATAACTATCCTGTATTTGCTCCATTTTCAAATCAAGTGAACTTCAGCGGGCAAGAGGGGAACAGTCTTCATGCAGTGGCTGAAAAATTCTCTCCCAGCCTGTTGTTCTGGTGTTCTCTGTACTGAAGCTGTGCTTTCAGCCTCCTGTAAACTGGACTTTAAAAAATCTTTTTAAAAGCCCTGGAGTCCTATGCCTGTATTAGCCTTATCAGTGAACTATTTCAGAGGCAGTGTTCAGAGTACCTCCCTTAATCAAAAGTACAGGGAGAAACAGCTCTGCTAAAAATCCACTTTTGGACTCCAAGCAGATAGCAAGGAGCAATCAAAGCACAAGAGGACAAGCTTAGTCATTGCTGCCCAGTTCTTCAGTGGTTTCCCTATGGTCTTTATCTACTATAACTGAACTTGGAGACCCTAGGAACTATGGTGATTAACTTTGGTCTTACCAGCCCTGGGTTAACCACCCCCTTGCCCTTTGGCAGCTGGAGATGTTCAGCAAAGGCATTTGTAATGAGACATGGCAATGGTAAGATGCAGGCCCAGGGCTCCCAATGAATGTGGCAGCTCAGATGGAGAGCTAGCAGGCTCCCATTTGGGTTAGAGGTACCCACTCACAGTTTAAATTGCCTTTTCTAAGCAAAGCACTTTGGTTTAGTACATGACAACACACCCTCATACACTAGCAGAAGTAAACTAACTTGTCACACATAGGCTATAACAACAGCACAAAGCACGCCTGCTCTTTCATCTTAGTATGAAATGCAGGTTGATATAGAGTCCTTTCCCCAAAGAAAGGATAATAGATAACTGGTCAGCCAGCCTGCAAATTTTACCACAGTTTATACAACTTCACAAGTTTTATTCATTTCTCTTCATGCCAGCTGTCCAGTTTGCTAAAATCAGAGCAAAATAAGAACAAATATTTTCCTAGGTATTTATCTTTATATGGTTTATTTTAGTTAAGTAATATTAGGGAGATATACAGAGGCATTGTGCAGGCAGTTCTGTGAAAAATTTAGATCCTTAATTTATGTGCATTTTTTTTTGTTGTTGTTCCCCAGCTGCACATCTATTTCACTTTGTGTGCCTGTGCCTTCAGACATCCAATAAATTCAACAGTTTTCTTTATTCATATAAATATACCTCAGAATGGCATAGCAATTAATTTATATAGCGGGTAAGTTGATTTGACACAAAGTTGCCAAATGACAAGGAAAACATAGGTCCCTAGATAAAAGCTATGCAGCAAAGTGAAAGCATTCAGTTGTTCAACATAATTACTGTCCTGAAGTCTTAGAATACTGCTCTACTTATAGATCATGGCTGGTATAAAATCCCTCGCCTTCTTTAGGTCTACGTCATTCAATTTTGTCATGAAATCCTATATCATATCTGTTTGCAGTCTGACTACACACATGATAAAAAATTTTGTATCTTTATGACAACTCTTTGTCTGAGTCTACCTTTTAATTTTGTTATTTGGGTTTTGATGTTCCTATGTGAGCAAAGCTTAAATCTGACTCCTCAGGAAATTGTGTCATTGCTTGTAAAGCAGTTTGACACAAAATTAATCTAAAACTTTTTATTTTATTTATTAATTGCATGTAGGTGCCTGATGGCTGGTCAGGATGAGATTAAATTGCTAGGCAAAAGTACCATCAGTGTCAGTGATGGCAGTGTACTGGAGGTTGCCATTGCATATATCTCTTTATCCTTAATGAATACCAGAATGAACTTTAAAGTCAGGTTCTAATAAAGTAGTGGCCACAAGATAAGCTAGCAAAAAAGACAAAAAAGGAGAAGAAAGAAGAAAAAAAGCTTCCGTTAACACTATTCAAGAATGTCAAAGGGTTTTTTTCACTTGAAATGACAGGTTGGCAATCTGGAGTTCATTGCTGACAAGCGGAATTGCAAGTGTTTTAAAACTGAGCAGGTTTTGAAATTGTTGATTCTGTCTAAAACTCAGCCTGGTTTTTCTGTAGCACTGAATAAATTCATTATTTACTGTTAAAAACTATGTAGACTGACAGTCACTCTTATCCAAGAAAACTACATGAGAGAAAGTGAGTGTTAGCCGTACCATCTGGCTTTTGAAATACTGAAGAGAAAAGAAAGTTAGAGCTACAATAAGTGCCCCGCAGGCAAAATCTGTGAGTTTTTTAATGGCTCAGGGGATGGTAGGTGTAACCTGAACTATAGTGCACAGTACGAGAGAAGAATTGAAGGTTGAAGGTTAGCAATGGTGTTCTGTGACAGTGCCTGTCTGACAGACGCTTAGGGCAAAAGGAGGAGGTCACTGATCTAAAGGTCAGTTCAAATAAGAAAGCCCGTATTTTCTTACCACATGTATGTGTGAGATTTGGCATTTTAATTCTTAGGTAAAGATCTTTCTCCTAGCAGAAATTAATACTGAACATTTCCTAATTTTTAAAAATATATATCTAATGGATATATTTATAAATATATATTTAAATAAATATTAATTTAAATATAAATTCAAATACCTGTTAATTCAAATATAGCTTACATAAGACATGTAATAAACCCATCAAAGATATGTATGTACACTATTCAAAAGACAAATATATTCTTTCATTTGCCTAAATTAATTAGGAAACAATGGAAATTGCCACATGGGTTCCTTTGAAAAAAAATATGTATTAATTTTGTTACACTAATATTTATGTGATAACATATTTGCTTTAGTGTTCTTGGTACAATGATGACACAAAGATTTTTACTTCTGCCTCCTACTCTATCTTAGAACCAAGAGGAGAATGGAGCATACATGAAAGCTTGTGGGACAGGTTCCAATAAAATTGAAACAATGCCATTTGTTGGTAAAAGCTGATAGAAGAAGGATGGATAAAATTTATGATCTTTTTGTTGGTAACCTGAAGGCTGAGAAGAATGGTTTCATGCAGAAAGAGAGAAGTAAAAAGAAGATAAAATGCAGTGTTTTAAATTTTGATTTTGAACTGTTATGTTTAGAAACTTGCCTCAAAATAATTGACACCAATTTTAAAATCTCTGAAAAAAACCCAATACTGGAGGAATATATTCTTGCTCAAAAATAAATTTTTCTTTTGTATTTTTTTTTTCCTTTTTGGTTTTGTCAACTAATTTCACAGCAATAACTAGTACACAATCAGCTTTCTGCTCAGTCTGCAGATGGTTGGGAGCCTTCTACTTCCTTCTTTCAGGCTTTGTAATTAGCACTCACCTTTTCATTAATTGCAACTTTCCTAGGGCAACTCTTGAATTATGTGGACACTGCAGAACTTTTTTCTAAGGACCAGAACTTCATGGATTGTCTGTTTTGTGTTTTCTCTCTCTACCTGCCCTAATAATATTAGACTTGTGCTCTGGAATGGGTAAAGACTAATGACTTGTTTCCATACTCAATTTACTCTTTTTTTTTTAGGAATCCAACTTCCTGGAAGATAGACATTTTCAGGAAATTTTCCACTTGGGAAATAAAGATTTCCAAAAGGATATTTTTTCTGGTTTTTTTTTTTGGTTGTTTGTTTGGGCTTTTTTGTTGGTGTTTTTTTTTTTGGTTTGTTAGTTTCCCCTGGGTTTTTTTGGTGTGTGTGTTTTGGTGTTTTTTTTTTTTTTTTTTTTTTTTTTTTGCGGGGGGGCACATTGTGGTTAATGAAGGAGATATGGAAATATTCAGGGAATTTAATTTTTTTTTCTTAGCTCTGTTCAGAAAGTCTTAAGTGGACTCAGCATTACCATTTGGGAGTAAAACTGGCTCATCATTAATGTAGGAAAGTAGATAGCATGATCCATTAGTAAGAATATTTAAAGCTTGTAGAATCAACCCTGTTCTTTACTTACACCATTGATTTTTATGGTCTTTTAAATTCATGCTACTCTGACTATGTTTGAATATCATTCTCCCAGTTGAGAGTTTGAATATCAAAGATTCAGTCACATCACCCCCCATTTTTATCTCCATTTCTCTCTTCCATCTTCATCACTGCATGGCAATACTTCACACTTAATTTTTTGATCATACTTTTTACCTCAAACTTGATAGAGAGAATTTTGTGAGGTCATATGAGCTTCTCTTCAC